>NW_022900925.1:34731303-34732536 GCF_012274545.1 Fukomys damarensis
CCATGGCCAATGGCCACCTCCACGGCCGCGCCCGAGGGGCAGGCGCCGCAGATCTTCCCGTGGATGCGGAAGCTTCACATCAGCCATGGTAATTCTCTGCCTCTTTTTTGTCTCCTCAGCTTCCCTCCTGTGTGTCTGGGGGCGAGAGGGTGGCCAGGAGAGCTTGGTTCCCCTCAGAAACAAATGTCTTTTTTTCCAAGGGGGCGAAGATGGCCACCTCCACGGCCGCGCCCGAGGGGCAGGCGCCGCAGATCTTCCCGTGGATGCGGAAGCTTCACATCAGCCATGGTAATTCTCTGCCTCTTTTTTGTCTCCTCAGCTTCCCTCCTGTGTGTCTGGGGGCGAGAGGGTGGCCAGGAGAGCTTGGTTCCCCTCAGAAACAAATGTCTTTTTTTCCAAGGGGGCGAAGTCCCCAAGAGGGTCCCCCAGGCTCCGTGGACAGAGCCGAGCAGGGGCTTCGGGGAGGCTGTATTTTTAATCATTCCTTCCCAGGCACGGCTTAGAGTCTACTCGCCCAGCCAGGAGCCAGCCTTAGGATGAAGGATGGGGTGTATGTGATGTAGGACAGGGTCCCCCGAAATCTCCAGACTGCTGCTGGGGGAGGAGGGCAGACAGTCAAGAGGAGCCTTCCAGGGCAGACGTGGGGCCCGCTCTGCTCCCTGCCTGGGCCAGCTGCAGCCTGCGCCCCGGAAGGGTGAGACACTGGGAGGGCACAAGAGACAAAGCCAAAGCCGGCGCCTTCGCTGCCAGCAAAAGTGGGGGCTGCAGGACGAGGGGTGCCGAAATGGAGCCTGGCCGCGGGTATCTGGAGTGGGAGGATGGGAGCTGCGGGGAGCCGGCTGCTGGGGACGCCTGGGTCCCGCTCCCCGCCCCCTCCCGCCCAGGGCCCCCTCCTTGAACCGGAATAGGAATAGCTAACGTGGCCTGGCGGCTCTGTTCTGTCTGCTCAGATATGACTGGGCCGGACGGGAAGAGGGCCCGGACCGCGTACACGCGCTACCAGACGCTGGAGCTGGAGAAGGAGTTCCACTTCAACCGCTACCTGACCCGGCGGAGGCGCATCGAGATCGCGCACGCCCTGTGCCTGTCCGAGCGCCAGATCAAGATCTGGTTCCAGAACCGGCGCATGAAGTGGAAGAAAGACAACAAACTGAAAAGTATGAGCCTGGCGACAGCCGGCAGCGCCTTCCAGCCCTGAGCCCTGAGCCCGCCCGCCCAGAGGAGCCCTGGGCG
>NW_022900925.1:34732570-34741906 GCF_012274545.1 Fukomys damarensis
CTCCGACCCTCCCTGCGCTGCCGCCGCCCGCTGGGGACCCGTTCCCTGAAGCCTGCCTCACCCGGCCTGGTGTTGAGATTTTTCCTTTGGTCTTAGGTCTTCCTGTGGCTCCCTCTCTTGGACTGGTTATCTTGTTACTATTGTTAATAATAATGATGATGATGATGATGATGATGCTTATTATTTTCCCTCCGGACTCCCCACGCCCCTCTGCTCGCCCCCAAATCCGCCAGTGTTTCTGAATGTTCGTGTCTGTGGTTGTACCCTTTCCCCCAGGAAGAAAAAAACAAAACAAAACAAACATAAAAAAAAAGAAATTCGCATGTTTAATGTGGATTTTCCCCTCTCCATCTGTGTCCTAACTTATTTACAAAAGGATGAAGGCTGTATTTGGAGTTTCAGCTGGAGACTTCTCTAAGGGCAGCGGTTTTGTGGGGCAGTGTCGCAGTTCGGGGCCCAGCTGAGCTGGCCTCTGAGATGGAGTCCATGGCTGTGTTTCCTTCCACTGTCCTCCTCGTCCTCCTCCTCTTTCTCCTCCTCCTCCTCATCCTCCTCCTCAGCCCCCAGGCCCAGGTCACCCAGTGGCTTGGACCTGGGGTGGGAAGGGGCCGCAGAGGGAGCAGAGGTGATGTGGAGACAGTGAAGGAAAATAGTGAGGTTTCAGTCCCTGCTGCCTGATAGGCCTCACAAGGCCTGGTCTAGGGGTGGACAGAAACGGAAGAAATGATCCTCCGTGTAAAATGTCTCGTGTGTATTTCTCTGTGAATCCTCCTCGGGTCTGGCTGGAGGGCCCAACACTTGTAAATATGGGGGCAGCCTAGGTCAGACCCAGCTCTTCCTCCCTAAATGCATTTGCTTCTAAGACCATTTCTAGTGAGCAGCGAGTGGATGCCGTGCCGTGTGTCAAATCTGTCTTTGCCAGGCCTGTCTGGGTGATTCACTCTTGGTATTTGTGTGTAGCTTTCCTTAAAGTCAAATAAATGTTTTCCCCACTCCCTGGCCCTTCCACTTGTCTTCTGTGGGGGGTCTGCCTCTCCTGTCCCTGGGAGCACCCTGGATCACTCTCCACAAACCTAGGGTGTAGGGTGCGCTCACCAGCAGCCCCTCCGCCAACCAAGTCCTGGCTTGGTTGGTCAGTGCTGCTTGGGCCAGGGGCCAGGGGCCGGGGCTTCAGTCCTGGGGGCTGAGAGGCTCCAGAATTTCACATGGGGCCTATCTTGGCCTCCACCACCCCACCACCTGGCCAGGAGGCCCTCTGGAAAACTCCAGGGAAGGCAGTTGGGGCCTAAGTCCTGAGCAGGAGGCTCCTTCCCTTCTGGGACCGGTAGAGGCCTGGCCCAGCCATCCTGTCCCCTGCTCCAACCCCAGTTCAGTTCTGTCACCCACTAAGGCCACCCCCCAAAAAATCAGATCCATTTCAAAGGTGTCCTCTCAACCTCGGCCTTCTCTAGGATTCTGGATTCTGTAGGGCTCCTCTGTGGGGGCCCAGCTGACCTCCCCTCTTGGTTAGGAGTTGGGGTCCCCCCTGAAAGGCCTCTGCTTCCCCCTCTAGCCCGGTCAGCCTCCACCCTGAGCACGAGAGAGTCAAGCTGGACACTTACCCGAGGCAATCCCTTCCAGCTGGGCCCAACTTCTCACAGGACCTGGGGGGGAGGGGGAGCTGGAGAGGAGGCCACCAAGGGTCCCGGAGGCTCTACTGGGCCCTCCTTCCCCTTCACCCCCTGACTCTGTCCCCCTTTGCCGATAGCAAACTATCCCAAAAGTCGCTATGACATTTAGATGTCAAATGGATAGGGGTTTTATCTCGAAGTTAGATCGTAAAAATCGCCGAGAAGTCAGACAGATACCCCTCACTGGCTCGAGAAAGTCACGTGAGGTCCATAAAGTTAGTTTTATGGTTTTGGGGAGTTGACACCGTGCGGTATATTTCACATTCTCCAGAATGTTAAGTGACACTTTAACTGCTCGCCGTGGTGGGGAAGGGGGCAGAGGTAGGTGAATGCTCTCCCAGCCTAGAGCAGCCGACCAGCCCAGGAGGCGGTGGCGGTGGCGGCCCAGAAGCTTCACAGTAAGGTCCCTCGCAGCTTTCCCTTTTCTCCCCTTCCTTCGCCGGCACTTTTGGGGCTTGAGACTGGGGGAAAGGAAGTCTGGCTTCCAGCGGGGCTGTGGAGCGGTGCAGGGCGAGGTTAGCCCGCTTGCAGCCCCGGCTCAGAGGAACTGGGTGCTTTGAGCGGGGTCACTGGGTTCCGAACAGCTTCGGCGGTTGAGGGCACCAGATTTTATCTGCAGGACTGTCGGGTTTCGGGGGGCAGAGGGGTCGCGCTGGTGGGAAATCTCGGGCCGTGAAGAGGGGTGCGTACTGCTGGAGGAAGGGCCTCTTTGGGGGCACCATTTCACAGCTGGCCACCCTAAGACTGGTATCTCCCCAGCCCCAGAAGAGAAACGAGAGGTGCGTTTGTCAGGAGCATGTGGGGGCGCATCACTGGTACTTTTACCCAAATACGTCTGAGCTGAGAACGAGCCCCAGGGAAGGCCGCTGCGGGCTGCTTTGTCCCTGGGCGCTGTCTGCCTCTCTGAGCCCCACAAAAGACTCTTTGGCCTTGTCAGGGTTCTGCCTCAGCCCAGGGTCTCGAGTGATCCCTTTAGCTAGGCTCTAGGATCGGAGAAGGATCCTGAGGTCAGCATGGGTAGTGGGTAGGGGACAGGACAGAGGGTGTGATCTCCTCCGGCCCCATAGCTAATAGCTGGCCAGGCGGTGGGGAGCAGAGGCACTTCTGATCTTGCCTGGAGGAGATGTTGAAACAGATCCTCTAGAAAGCTGGCCACAAATAAACCTTCCCGGGGAATGTGGACCCCAAGTGTGGCAGCAAAAAGGCAGACACTGGGAGAGGAGATTGGAAAGGTGCCCTTTTCTCTTTCCTCTTTTGCCTCTTCTTTGCCTGCCAGATCCTCAAAGGTCCCTTTGTTTTGTGGCATCACAAACCAGAGGGACCTCAAGATCCAACCCTCAGGAGCCTGTTATTTAATAAGGAAAAGTCACCCTTCTTCCAAAAGCCTCAGGGCTTTTCTCCACTCCCCACCCCAAGATTTAAGATCCCCAAGGTGACCTCCAGGGGACACAGTCTCTTCCGCTCTCCTGCGATGGTGGCCACCATCTCTCAGCCACCATCTCTCCATTCAGCTCACCAGCTCCTGCCTGCAGTCCCTGGGATTGGGTATCTGGCTCCCTGAGAGGCTCCTTATCTGGGGACAAGGGGGGTGGGTGTGTCACAAGGTTCCTATTTTCCCATTCAGGGACACTGGGATGCTCCCTTTCCATATCTACAGTAGCTGCTGCTTGTGCTCTGCCTTTTGAAATCGCCTTTCTCTGCCCATCTTCCAGGAGATCCTGAAGAGCTTTAAGCACAGAGTTAGTGCACAGGAAGTTTGGGTCCTCGGCTGGCCTGGTGTGAAGACAAATTTTCCAGGATGATGGGCACGTGTGCCCCTCGGGAAGGGCACAAAGGACAGGGCAGTCAGATCCCCAAGGATCCCCAGCGCCACTTAGAACATGAATACATTTTGGATTCTTGGCTTCCACTCCCTACAAGGCAAAGGGACTGAGAGGGGTGCTTAGGAGAGCAGAGCAGGGATGGCCGCTTGGGGCCTCCAGGGGACCCTAATCCTACAGAGCCTCTGGCTTCAATCACTCCCCTCTGGAGCTCAGCCTACTCAGGCTCCCCAGAAGAATTCTTCCCCTCTGGCCATGTCACTTCTGCAAACTCTGATAAGGAGGGGGCAGGCCGGCAGCTCAGGGCATCTGCTGGACAGATCTGGGCAGATTTTCTGGATGGGGCGAAGTGCAGCCCCAGGAAGGGACATCTACTTCCACCCACCTCAGCACTGTACCACACAGACCAAATCTTTGGAGGGTCTCCTCCAACCCCAGGGGAATTCTGGAGACGTCCTGGCTAGGCCTTCCCTTTTTCCATGTCAGGTTCTGGGCAATTACCCTCAGGGATCCCCAACCAGGACAGGTTGGGAGAGGAGAGGAGAGGTCCAGTGGGGTTTGTCCCTGTCCTCCTGCAGGTCCCCCAGACGCCTCTCTGGAAATGCTGCTCTGCTCTCAGAAGCTCTTCTCTCCCTTCTCCCCCACCACTTCCTCTCCTCTTCCAGTCCAGGCCTCCACCTTCTGAGGCAGGGACCAACATCCTCTGGCCAAATCCTCAGCCCGGGCAGGCCCCAGAAGGCCATGGCCAGAGGTGGAGGCTGCAGTTTTTCTTTTGCTCTGAGGTCAGCCTGGCCACCACTCAGTGGACAATTTGATTTTGACTTTTTGTTTTGTTTTATTTGGTTGTTTGTTTTGTTTTGTTTCTCTGTGGCCACAGGGTGGGAGGAAGTATTAAGAAGTGTAAACAGGAAAGCCAGCCGGGCCTGGAGATCCAAGTGCCCATATTTCATCGGCTTCCTCTCCATAACTGAGGAAGGGACAGTTAACCCTTCCCTGGCGGTCAGAAGTTACTTACTGAGGATTGGGAAGGCAGGACCTGGGAGATCCAAGAGAAAACTCCTTTCCCTGCCTGGTTCCTTTATTCTGGAGATCGGGATGCTGGAGCGGAAACCCTGCCTCAGAGGGAGGGAGAAGACAGATTGCTTCACCTAATGCCCCAAACTCAGCTTCGGCTCAGCCTGACCAGCTTTGGAGGACAGGGACAGCAAGAACCAGCCCTCCTCTTTCAGAAGAGGGGCCGCTGGTCACCCTCACAATTTTTGGAGTGTCTCAGAGTAATCGGGATCTGAGGCTGGGATCTGCCCTCAGCAGGGATGTATCGATTGCTGTGTACTGTTACACATCCATATTAATTAACCCAGACACCGCCTGGAAACTGAGCTGTTTGGGGCGGGGGAGGGGAGGCCTGGGGGCCCCTTTAGGAGAGCAGAGGCTTCTCCCTAAGTGCCCCCTGGCGCAGACCCGGGCTTTCTCCTCAAGAATCCTGTAATCCTCCCCAAACGCCAAGTCCCCGCGAGGGTGAGCAGCGTACCTGGGACACCCCAGTCCCCACGCAGGGAAAGTCTCCTAATTAGACCCTCCTGGCGAGTTCCTGCAGGCCCTGACCGGTCTACCCAGCTCGTGGGTGCTGTCTCTGGTGGAAGTTCCCACTGCAATCTTTCTAGAGGCGCTAACACCTCCTTCCCACCTCCCCAGCTCTGCTCAATTGCTGGGAAGGTAGAAGCTTTTGATGGCTTGGGGGTTTGTTTTGTTTTGTCTTGTTTTAGGGTCCCGTTTGTTGTTGGTAGTGATGGTGTTTATGGCCTTCCCCCTTCCTCCTACCCCTCCCTCCAAAAAGTGATTAAAATCTGTTAAAGGATTTAATTAAGAGAGTTAAATGAAAAGGAAGGCGGCGCAAATGAGTTGGGGGGGGAACCCACACCAAAGCTATTCTCAACGATTAAATCGCCATTTTAACAATATAATGGAGTTTGCATCCTGAAAGGGGAAATCAAGCTCATATCTCATCAATAATTCATAGAGTCCGGGATCACGCAGAGGTCAGCAGACACGGGGGCCGCAGTGCCGGCCTACTTCGGGGCCCCAGACCGCTGCCGCATACATTACGCGCCGCCGTCCGCCACCGCGCAGGCACCGGCGCTGCAGGCCCGGCGGGGGCGTGCAGGCAGGTTCTGGCGACCTCTTCTCTCCTACAGCGAGTTCTCTGAAACCCGGAATGCAAGCTCAGAACGGAAGTGGAGGGGTTTAGGAGCCTAAAGAAGACGGCTTTTGAGCTATTTAGGAACCTGTCGGAGTCCCAGCAGCAGGCACCTCCTGCTTAAATTTCTTTCTCTCTCTCTCCTTTCCCCTTTTCTTTTCTCTACCGTTGAGGGGCCTCCCTTCCGGTCTTTCCTCTCCCTAAATTTCCTCTGGGAGAAGGAGAAGCACTTTGCAGCCTCCCGCAGTTTCTTCTCCTCGGAAAAGGCTCCCAGGCCGCCTCGCCGCGATCGGGCCTCGCTCCCTAGTGGACGCGGGGGGCTGAGCCCACGCGGCTGCAGCCTCCCACGGAGCGTGGTGCCTGGCTGGGTTCGGTCGCTGCGAGCCCTGGGCTGCGAGACGGTGGGGCCGAAGGGGTCCCTCCAGGGTGGAAATGTACTGCAGGCTCCAGGGCAGTGGCCACGGGATGACCCGGCCACGTGGAAAGGTGGGCAGGCAACAGGGCACAGGTGGGGAGGGGTGCAGGGTGGGAGGGGTTCTTGGGAGATTTGGGAGCTGGGTGGGGGAAAATCCCCACGGGGCCCCTCTGGCGCTCTGTTCTCCTTCCTCCTTCTCCTGTTCCCTCTCTCTATTCTTTTCTGGTTACCGAGGGGGCCCCCGGGGAAACAGCAACGAAACCCTGCCTTCCCTGCGACAGCTGGGGTCGCGCCAGGTGATATCGGGACGGAAGGGAAACCGAAAGCGCGGGGTGGTCCGCGGGGACGCTGCGCAGGCGGAGAGGCAGAGGCTGTAACGTCCCGGAGCTGCCAGTAGTCCTCGCGTGGCTGGGATACGGCTGTCCCTCCATCCCCATGCGCACAGTCGAGCCGGCCCGCCCTCCCCAAGGGAAGCTCCGCTCCGACCTTTGCCAGCCTCCCCACAGATACCCTTCTCTAGGCCAGCCCATCCTGCGGGGCGCCTCGCCTAGCGACCGCGGCCCCCTTGGGGAGCCGAGGATGAAGCCCTTCCAGTCCTCCGCAAAGGAGAGACTTGGAAAAGGCACCCCCACCCCTGCGTTATTTAATAGTCAGAGCCCCATTCCCGGGTCTAAGGCCCAGGGGCGCGGTGGCGGAGGACGCAGGGGGGACAAGGAGGAGGGGCGCCGAGGGCGTTTGGGCGCTCGGGTTTGTGCAGCCGGCGGCTCAGCAGAAAGAGACCCTGGCGGTGAGGCCAGTGTTATTGCCGGAGGGGTCGCAAAGTCGGAGGGTCAAAAGTTTACAGCTTGCGTGAGCGAGCGGATGACGAGGCGTCGAGCGGCGGGAGGGGAGGCGCGGGGGAGGGGGCCGCGCGAGGAGCAGGAGCAGAGACGCGCGAGGTAAGGCGGGAGCGCGCGTGGGAGAGGGCGAGTGGGCAGGGGCGAGGCCTACGGCTGCAGAAGGAGAAACTGAGGAAGGAAGCAGGCCTTTTGCAAAAGGAAAAAAAGAAAAGAAAACTGCATTGGTGGTGGCGGCCTGAGAGTTGCACAAAAGACTGTGCTTGGGGCGTGGCGAGGCCTCCGCGCAATTTTCTCTCCCAAAGATAACCTTTGAGTCACCATATAAAATTTAATTAAAACTTACCCAGCCGCACACATTTTAAAAATCCAATTACCCACACGCCCTTGCAGGACGTTCAGCAGGGCCAGAGGAAGCTTCCAAGGTGAAAGCTTGCTGCCTGCTTGCCCTAAAGGGGCCAAACTGCGGGCAATTCCGCCCAGCCCCGGGTTGGCCTGTTTTTAGGGACCCCTTACCCTCCAGCCTGGCTCCAGGTGGCTGGAGTTCGAGATCACGGACCAGAGGCTTCTTAAACTCTCCTTTCTGTCCCATTGCCTGGTTTAATAAACTAGGATATGGAAAGGAGGTTAGTTTGTTGGTCCTCCCCTTTCTCCCAAACTCCATCTGGACGTAAATCTTGGCACCCCGTCTTCCTATTTGGAAGAGGGAGGGGAAGCGCAAAGGAAAAATACTGAATAGTCTCAGGGAGATCGTTTTAACTGGAGATGAAACAGGCGTCCTGAAGTGAACCTTCGGTGTCCATACATTAAGCTCTGCTCATAAGCAAAACGCTTAGAGAGGCTGTAATTACAACACCGGGGCATGTGCCTATTTTGGACCTTTAAATGACTGTTGCATTATGAAATGTCATTATAGTCTTTTTCCAAACACTTAATAGAGGAGGTGCCCTGTGGGTGTCTGCCCTTCAGAATGGAGATAACCCCAGGGAAGAGGCCTTTGGAAGAATGGCCAGAATAGAAAAAGATTTAATAAAATTCAAGTCCGTTTGACCTCTTTTTTTTGCAGGTCCCTATTTCTACATAGTCCTGGATGGATCGCCTGGGGGGTGTCAGGCCAGGCAGGGTGCTGAGGACTCAGGTCAAAGCTTGATTCCTGAATCTCCTTCTGTCTCCCTCATTCTCCTTTCTTTTACCCCAGGCCAGAATGGTAAATCTAGAACTCTCATGGAATAGATTCTAGTATCCCCCGGATCCCCTCAACCTAGGTGACTTGTGAAGCACTTTCCTGACCTCAGGAAACCACCCTGCCACCTGCCACCGCCCAAGGCCTGGGCCTTGAACTGGGCAGGAGGACTGTCACCGGACCTACCTCTGCAGTCCTTTGGGGACTAGAAGAAAGAACTCTGCTTAGGGATTCATGGGGTTCTAATCCAACAGTAATGAGCATAGGAAATATTTTACAGCCTTGCTGACTTGCTCTGGAGCCTCCTGTGTGATGATGGGGTAGGCGGAGGAGTTGCTGTGTGTATGAGAAGGAGCTCTTTTAAAAACTCCTTTGTTTTTTAAATTGAGTTCATTGGTACATTCTAGGTGTACAGTACAGTTACATTCATTACTGGGATCTTGTACCTTTCCATGGCAGGTTGTCTGGTTTTGTTTTAAAAGGGCAGTTTAAGCCTCTGAAAAGCAACCCCCCAGGTCCCTAGCTTTGATCAGTGCAGGCCAGCCCCTAGCTCTGGGTTCTGTCTTCCCCACACTTGCTGGCTGTGGCCCAAACTCTCCCTGGCAGGAGACAGAAAGGTCATTTTGGGGGCCCTGGAACTCCCAAGGTTTGGGCAGAAATGGGGGTATCTCTGGCACTTGGGGGAAGCAAATAAAACAGAGTGCGGGATGGGTGGTGGATTTAGGGGGCCGCTGGCCTAGGCCTGCTCCCCGGATCAGATGCCAGATGCCCAGCACCTTTGCAGTTCTCTGAGTGCCAGTCTCCTACCCAGGCCTCGGAAGGGTTCCCTGTGGAATCCCGCAGCCTCCACAAAAATATGGGAACGACAGAAAATCAAAGCAGGGGCGGTGCAGCCTGAACCCCATGCGAATGGGATTTTGAGGGGGCTTGGGTGAGAAGGTACTGGGGAAAAGTCGAGCTGGAAAGGGAAACAGAATCAAATTCCTGTCCTGTCATTTTTCTCCCAAGTAATGACCTGCGCAAAATTCAATATGACCCAGCAAACCTCGCCAGCATATTAGAGACACCGCCTGCTCGCGGGGGAGGCCCGGAGAGGGGTGAACCGCAGGTCACGGCGTCTAAAAATTATTAAAATGTTCAAGAGCCTGGTGACGCGCCGAGCTGCTTAACAAAGACTGCCAAAGTATGAGATTAATACGAAAACTTGCGCTTCAA
>NW_022900925.1:34742198-34745936 GCF_012274545.1 Fukomys damarensis
GTGGCTGATTCTTTAGGGCCTGGGCCCGCCCCGGGATGGCGGAGTGGGGGTCTGCGCCTCGAGAGGTCGGGCTGGCAACCTGTGGCTGCCTGGAGAAGGCGGCCGGGAAGCCGCCAGAGGAGTCAGGCGCGCTGCAGAGGTCGCCGGAGCGCGCCACCCCCTAGCTTTTCCTTCTTTTATGCGTACTGCTCTTGGTATTCCGGGCGTGGACCGGAAAGGCAGCCTCCTGCTCCTTCGAAACCGGTCCTGGGAGTCCCTGATAGACCTTGTCCTCCTCCCCTGGCGGCTGCACCCCGCTGCAGCTTGGGTGGGATGGGCTGGGTGCGGTGCCCTAGTGGGGAGAGGAGGTGGCGGTTGCAGCGTGCAGAGGAGAAAATCTTGGCACCCCGGCCCCAGGATCAATGTTGCTGAACCCTGAGGTTGCCGTGGCCCCCATGAATGGCTCCTGGGATGCTGTAGGCACCTGGGCTGCATCAGGCCGGGGAGCAGAGCCGCAGAAAGGCCCTGCGGCCCTCGCAAATTTCCGAACTGCCTTGTAGGTGGACGGGTTTCCTAGGAGCCGGCAGTGGGGACAGGAGATATGGGGGCAGGCTGAGCGGGTGGAGTGGGTCGTGGAGGCCATAAGTGGCTTCTCAGAAGACTTCCGAGGGTCTTTGGTTGGTGTTGGGAGCTGGTGCCACGTGGGCCCAGGGCCTGACTCCTGTCACCTTGGGTGCCCCAGGTGGGGTGAGATTACCTACTGGATCCTCTCTCCACACAGATCGCAATACAATGCAGCTGTCTGGGGTCACCTCCCATTCATGTGTGGACCCGGCCTACCTGGGAGAGTGGTGATATTAGGAACTAGGCTCAGAGGTCATCATTGCCAATGAACAGATTTGGGATATTTAAAAAAAAAAAAAGTCTGTGGCTGGGAGCTCTGTCTACCCACCTGCAAGAATCCCAGGTCTAGATATGGGCAGAGACCTCAGGCAGGCAGGTGATGGCATTCTGAGTTGTTCTGCTAGGGATGTTTTTCTCAGACCCTAGGCAGGTGCTGGGCAAGGGTCTGGGGGAGAGTCTCCTGGGGACACATCTCCCCACCTGGTCACTGCATCCACAACCTAAGCTTCAGTTCCATCCAACCCAATCCCCAGTGCCCCAGTAGTAAATTCAGTAGGTTCAGAAACCCCAGTCCCTCTTTTGGGCCTCGCAGCCAGTGACCCAAGCAGGTGGCTGGGCCCAGTGACTTGAGACCCACCTGGGGCTAGGGAGGTGGGGCCAGGCTTCCTCCAAACACCTCTAGGGGATCCACCCCCATTCTGGCCCCCAGAGGGTTCAGGAGGCTGGGAGGGGCCCACACATCATCTGGCAGCATCTTTTATGGTTCCACATTGCCCTTCATTCGGAAATGAAACGTCTTTGATCTTTTCTCAGGTTGTAAACGGAATTGCCCGTCGTTAAATATCCGGGGCCCCATCTGCTTGGTCTCCTAGCATTTTTCTTTACAGCTGTTTCTCTCTTTTTACCATTGACTTTTTCCAAAAGGACTTTTATCACACCCCTTCACACCCAGCCACCTCTCCCTCCTCCCTTTGCTGAGAAGCGCTTTGGAAAATATCTAGATATTCGTTTGATCGCAAACTAAGGCTGTGAAGGGCACTGGAGGAGCCTTTAGGGTTTTGTTTTTTTCTTAAAAAAAAAAAAGTCCTAGGGGAAGGGGAGGGAGGAGAGGGCACCCAGAAGGGCCAGATTCTGACTCTTCCACAGCCTCCGGATGACCCTTCCTCCTTTTGTGTTTAGCTGATGTTTACATCTCATAATTCATGCACGGGAGAGTTACCCGGCAGCCGGGAGGTTTGCGTCTCTTTGCAGAACGGCTGCTTCTATTTCTCTCTGAGAGTTGAAAACCTTGTAATCCCAAGAATGGACTCAAGAGCCTTGTTCGGCTCGCAGAGGTCAAAAAGTAGAACAAAACGAAATAAAAAGAAAGCACTCCGACCACACCCCAAAAGAAGAACGCGCAGAAAAGTAGAACTGCACAATTTCTGGGCCAAGAAGATCTGTCTGTCTTCTGTATATACCCTGTAGGTCCGAATTTGTGTAAGAAATTTTGTGGTCACAAATTCGTATCTAGGGGAATATGTAGTTGACATAAACACTCCGCTCATTTTTTTTCCAGAAAGAAAAAAAATATTATTTTTTCTAAATGAGGAGAATTTAGTGACTGACCACGAGAGAAGACTCCTTTCTTTTTCTTTCTTCTTTCTCTCCGTCCACGGTTTGAACAACCATCCACCTGAACTCAGCTCCTGTCTGCCCCTGAGAGCTTTGAACCTTTTTCACTTGTCTTAAGAAGTCACTGTTGTTGATGATGTTTTTAATTTATCCTGTCGTGCCAAGTCCACCTGTTTTCTGGGCTGGACGGGGCTTTATTGGGAAAAAAATTTTTTTTAAAGACTGTTTTCTGCAGTGCGCTTTTGCAATGGATGCTGAGGTCGACTTTCCGTTTGGGTTCAGATTATGTCGCCTTGGAAATCCGCGATTGCGTGTTAATGTGTCTGTGTTTGGGGGTGGGGGTGTCAGTGCTAGGGCTTTCAGACCCCAGCACCACCAGGAGGGGAGGTTTCCCTAGCCGCGGAGGCTGCGGCATTGGCGACAATTAGAAGGATTCAGCGCCACAGTTAGGATTGCTCTGTTGGTTCTGGAATTAGCAAGTTGTTACTCATTTTGCTCTCACAAGTTGCCGGTTTTTGACTTCCAGCGCTCATCTTCACCGTGGGAAACCAAGTCGTTTCGCCAGGCTTGGGCTGGAGGAGTGGCTAGGAGAAGGGTGACAGTCGGACCGACTGACGCGGTCAAACTAACAGCAGCTAAATGCGATTTGGAAGGCGAGGTCTCCCCGAATTAGTGCATGCATTTTCTATCGATCCGCTAGCGGTTCCATTCATCTCTGACAAGCCCCTCCGCGCACCCGCCCTCCAGCTCCCCACGCCTCCTCGCTCACCCCCTACCCCTCCTCATCCGGCCGCAGAGAAAAGCCCCGAGCTCAGCGCCCCTCGCCCCCAGTGGGCTACCCATTTCGAGGAGGAGCCCCCCGTCCGCCAGCCACTGAACTGCCCACGCGGACGCCGGGCGCACGGGCTCCCTCTGGGCCCAGGGAGGAGATGGAGCCCTTTGGAAGGCACAGAGTGCCAGGCAGAGGTGAGGCAGGACAGGAGGGGCAACGTGGGTACCCCGACTTCGAGGGCCAGCGGGGATCGCGCTCTGCCCCGCGCTGCCCCAGGCAGGCCCTCGGTCGCGACCTGCTCGACCCGGCTTTCTCCTGTGCTCTGCGCCACTCCGATCTCCGGGAGAGCGCGGCGAGGAGGGGTCGCCCCGCAGGAGCCCTATGTAAATCCTGGTGTCGGCTGGGTGGGGAGGGGGAAGCGAAGAAGGGAAATAAACCTCTTTGGCTGGAGTAGGGTCCGGGTGAGCAGATTTCCTTATCCGGGAATCGCAGGCGGGGTGGCCATTGGCTCGGAGGATCACGTGGGGCCCTAACTTTGTTCACTTGACAGTAAGTAGGAGGGCTTTCGGAAACAGGAAAACGAGTCAGGGGTCGGAATAAATTTTAGTATATTTTGTGGGCAATTCCCAGAAATTAATGGCTATGAGTTCTTTTTTGATCAACTCAAACTATGTCGACCCCAAGTTCCCTCCGTGCGAGGAATATTCACAGGGCGATTACCTACCCAGCGACCACTCGCCCGGGTACTA
>NW_022900925.1:34746142-34747275 GCF_012274545.1 Fukomys damarensis
CCAGAACCCCCTGCACCCCAGCCCGTCCCACTCCGCGTGCAAAGAGCCCGTCGTCTACCCCTGGATGCGCAAAGTTCACGTGAGCACGGGTGAGTGCGTGGGCGCCCCTTCCCCTCCCACCCCCGGCGCTTTCCACCGGAGGGACCCGGAGGCCTGGGGGGGAGGGGGCTGGGAGAAGCCAATTGTCCCCGCTATAAACTCGCCATTGCCAGAGATTAACGGTCGCCTGTTTTCAGAGCCACATAATTACATCCCCCATAAATTTTTATGGCCTGGTGGGGCCTGCGCCTTTGAAGTCGGTTCTCCATCCTCTGCCCTATTCTCACCAGCGACTTTTCGCCGGGGAGACGGAGCCCCTGGTGAAGTTGGAAGTTGGGGAGGGGTTGTGTGGGAGGCGGAGGAGGAGAAGGAGGAGGAGGAGGTAGTAATCCGTATTTAAGCAAGAGGCTGCAGCCGACTCCCAGTATTTGCCCCCCTCCCTTTCTTCCAGGCTGAGTGGGGAAGTGTACAAAAGTTTTCACTGGGGGCCAGCGAGGGTGAGCACAGAACAGGGGAAAGGTTTAGGGCGCCACCCTCCCTCGCCGGCCCCCCCACATCCTCCCACCCGGGGCCCCAGGCCAAGGGAGAGCAAGGGCCGATGAAAACCTCGCAGGATTCCTCCCTGCTGCCCTCAGACACCCGAACAAGCACGCTGACAGCAACCCCGCGCCGCTCGGAGGCTTGCTTTCCTCCGCGCGCCGGCTGCCTTCCCCTTGCGCGTTTGCTTCCGCGCTGGAGGTGGAGGTGGCGGAGAGAGAGGGAAGGCGACGCCGCCTTAGCTGGAAGAAAGGGCGCGCCCTCCTCCCCTCCGGGGCAATAAAACTTTCTCTTTCTTCTTGTCTCTGTGTGTGTCCAGTAAACCCCAATTATGCCGGCGGGGAACCCAAGCGCTCGAGGACCGCCTACACCCGCCAGCAGGTCCTGGAGCTGGAGAAGGAGTTTCACTACAACCGCTACCTGACGCGACGCCGGAGGGTCGAGATCGCCCACGCGCTCTGCCTGTCCGAGCGCCAGATCAAGATCTGGTTCCAGAACCGGCGCATGAAATGGAAAAAAGACCACAAGTTGCCCAACACCAAGATCCGCTCGAGCGG
>NW_022900925.1:34747907-34758872 GCF_012274545.1 Fukomys damarensis
AAAAAAAAAAAAGAAAAAGAAAAAAGGAAGGAGGAAGAAAGAAAAAGACAGAAAGAGAAATAGGGTGCAGCTCCTTGTTTGCAGCTTTGGCCAAGATGGATCCACGTTTCACGTTTAATCACGCCAGGCCCGGCCCATCTGTCTTGTTTACTCCGCCGAGAAGAGGAGAGGACGGGCCTCGGTGGCGACCATTACCTCGACACTCGCCTAACAAATGAGGCCTGGCCAGGCCACCGCCTCTGCTGCCACCGCTGCTGCTGGTTGAAGACAGCCTGGATATTCTTTCTTTGTCCCCCTCCTGACACCCAGGAAAGCACCCATGACCGCCAGATAGCCCGGTGTTGTGGCCACGGTAACAAACACACGCACACGACTTCGCTCCTCCTGCGTGCCTGTCCACGGGGGACGACTAACTGCTCGCCCCTGCTCCCACCCAGGGGTGGACAGGAGATGGAGGATGGGGACACGTGGGGGAGGGGCGGCCTTGACAACGCAGGAGCGGGCAGGGAAACTGAGTTCAAGGATCAAAAGAGAGACCCAGACAACCAAGCAGGGAGCCATGCTTGGCAGGGCGAGGGGCCAGCTGGTGAGGGGTGGGGGTGCTGAGCTGGACCCTCTGGCCAATCCAGAGTTGTAAGGCAGAGGCCTCTCAGACTGAGAACGAATGTGAAACTCGGAAATAAAATGTGGCCATCCGGCTCAGGAAGGCCAATGTGTGAGTCCTCTCCCTTAGCTTATCATTGTGCATTGATTATTATTATTATTATTATTATTATTATTATTATCCCTATTATTTTATGTCATGTGAGTCCTTTCTCCTGTCCTCTCTCTCTGACATTCCTAATCAGGCGCCTTCCTACCCCTCTGGGGCCGCCTAGAGTCCAGAACCTTTCCTTGGCGTGAAAATTTGTGTCCTGTACCGAGTGACAATAGAAATAAATGTTTGGTTTCTTGTGACTGCCATCACATCCGTGTTTTTGTTGGAACCTCCTTGATGTAAAGATGTGGACATTTGCCACCCAGGGTATATGCTAAGTTCCCTCGCGGGTTTGGCTTCACCTTATGTGTGGTTGCAAGTCCTCCCCGCCCAGAGATCCAATGGGAATTTCTATCTCAGAGGATTCCAAATGGTGGAAGCTGGTTTATATCCCTTTTGGGGATGGGTGTGTTTTGTTTGGGGCTTTTAATTTTTTTCCCCCTCCAGTCCAAAAATGGACCAGGAGGGCTGGGAGGGCTGTTCCAATCCCTAGTGGGGGAAAATGTTTCATCGTGGGACACAAGAGGCTTAAGTATGGCAAAGCCTTTCATATCGTGATTTATTTGTCATAAGCAAACAAAATGCGGTTAAGCTGTCTCCTCCTAGACAAACAGCTCTTTGGTTATTAAAGTTCGAGCGCGCGAGAGGATTCTTCGAGGCTGGCCTCTGTCCTCCCTGCCTAAGAAGGTATCGCTTTCCTCTGAGGTGTTTAAAGGCTTTAATGAGTCTAATTTTTTGCACAGATGTTTCTGGGTGTTTGCGGGTTTTCAGAGTATTTTTATATTACAAAAGAGCTAGCCGGTGCCATAGCTCAAACTCTGACAAGCAAATAGATAATCAAGAAGACAAATGGCCTCTTTTGTGAAGCCCTGCTCCTGTATTAATTTTCATTTTCTTTCTCATAGAAAGTATGGAAAGTAGACTGGGGGCCAAATAGCTTTTTGTCTCTGAGGTCCCAGTCACCCCACAATGGAATGGGGGAAGGGAAAGGGGTGCTGTTGAGCCTCAGAGAGCCTGGTCAGGCTTGGGCCACTCTGCTCAGACATCCAAAGGTCAGGCTAGGGCTTGCGGTCCCAGGTCCTGAGGTGGGTGGTGGTCCAGGGTGATGCCGCCACCCCACCGAGAAAGCTTGGTGTTCTGGGGAGCCTATGCCATTAAAAGTTGTTCTTCTTCTTTTTTTTTTTTTTGGTGGGGGGAGTCTTATCCTTCAGAAAATAAAAAGTCAATCTCAAGCACATGTTTTATTGTTATTTATTTTGCATTCCTCTGGTTTGTAGCATGGTGGTGGGAGGCTAGGCAGAGCCGGGCCAAGGACAGGCCTGGTGTCCCCAGCTCGGGGGAAAGGGTGGTTGAATTGTGGGTTTATAGGCAGCCTGGAGACTCATTTGAAAAAAAAATCGCTGGGGCCTGGAGGAGGCTGAGGAGAGAGTTTTGTTTCATTGGCATCGTGGTATGATGTTTTAGCTGCAGAGATGTGAAGGCCTTTAGTTGAGGGGAAAATAGTTCTTAAAGAGCAAACACCCCCCAGGAATGTCTCTAAAGAACTAAATCAAAGCTGCTCCTTGGAAGGTATGAATAGAATTTTTAAAAAAAGATTTCTATGGAGCTTAAAGTTCACAGCCATTCTGTGTAGACAAGAGCTAAGAAAAATGTGAGAATTATACAGAAAACCATTAATCACTTCTTTTCTTTAAATACGTATCCTCTCTCCTTTGTTATTATTCAACAGCAAATCTCCGCAGACCGGCTGTTGGGGAAAAAAAGTGTTAGCCGTCTCTCCGGATCTTCGAGGGGGAAAAAATTTGGAACCCTAAAGTTGAGAACTTTTTTCTCTCAGTTTGGAAGAAGCCGCTCATCATGAATGGGACCGGCCGAGTTGGGGCGAGAGGAGGAGGCCAGAGGAGAAAAGGTAACAAAGCCCCAGCCTGGGCTGGCTTTTTTTTTTTTTAATCGTTTTATGAGTTCTTTTCACAAGTGACAGAACACTCTCTTGCCTCCTCTTTTTTCTTTTTCAAGTATCTTGGAGGGTTTTTATGGTGGACGCTTGGTCAGATTTGCTGCTTTTATGATGACGGATGTTTGGGTCAGAGGTGGCCGGAGCCTTGACACCTGGAGAGCGTTTGAACTGGTGGGGACGGAGGTGTCAGAGCTCCCTGAAAACCCCAGAGGAGGCTGTCGGGGAGGTGGCTTCGAAGCGCTTTTCTGGTTTTGGAAAAGGCAGGCTGCTGGGCAGGGCCAGTCAGCATGGGTGCCTGTGTGTCTCTCGAGGTACATGTGTGTTCCGGGCTTTCCTGGGATTCTGACTGTCTACACTGGGCGGCCTGTGTCCTCTCTGGCTGTTTAGAGCGAGATGTCCCTCCCGGGACACTGGAATCCAGTTCTCGGGGCGGAAGGGCCCAGCCTTGGGCTGGGTAGAAATGCAGGCATTCTCCTTTCTTGTGTGTAGCTCGAGCTTTGAGACAAACCTGTAGTGGGCTCAGTTCACCGGCCAGGTGAGCCGACTCCGCTGCTCCGCCGGCCGCTCTTCTGCTGGGCCCCTTTCCCGGAGGCAAGTGCGGTGTTCACTCTGGTTTCCCCTGCTCTCCTTGCCTGGGGACTCTGCTGCCTTCTCTGGTGCCTGGCGCTGCAGGCTGGAGTCCCTGGGCTCTGTGGCCTCAGACCTGATGCACTGGCCCTTTTTTCCCTGAGGCCTCTCTTAGCGAGGCTGGCAGGAGAGAGGGTTCATGGAGAGGCCACGTTTTCTAGGCGATTAGCTCAGTATTAGAACCGCAAAATGACCTCGGGAAGCCCCTTGACCCCTGTGAGACTGGACATTGTGCTGGCTCCTGCCTCCTGCCTGGGAGGGAAAAGTCACACCTCTGCAGGGAGAGGTCCCTAGGCTGTCTTGTGTGTGTTGCATCTCCGGCTCTTCTCCCCAGCCCCCTAAACCTTCCTTTCTTTGCTAGCCTTGAATTTCTGGATTATTTTCCCCATAACCATTCTTGGAAGAGAAAAGGAATAAAACTGCTGGCCCAGGTGTCGAATATTTAGGTGCTAGTGTGTTAGTAGTGTGGGGTAGCAGGGTGCTGGCCTGTCTGTGCACAGTCCTTCCCCTAGACCAGGCTCCAGCCCCCGCCCCTTCCTGTGATCTGCTCAGGCCTCCTTTCCAGCTTCCCCAGGAGGGAGCTCAAGGAAGAAAGACAAAGGGTTATGGATACAATATAAAGACTTGGCCAGGCTCAATGCACCGGCTGCGGAGGGCAGAGGAACAAGCCCATAGGCTGTGTTGTAAGGCTGGGGCTCCCCCCAGGAAGGAATCTTCCTTTGGTGTCCTCCCTTCCCCATATCCAAATCGGGGGGACTCTGGGCTCCATGTCTGAGGTCCCTGTGTTTAGAAAGCAATGATTTCTATTATCATCTCTATTATCATCTTTATCCTCTTCCTCTGTTCCCAAGTGCTCTTGAGTCCTTGAGGTGTCTCGCCTACTCCCCAGCAGCAAGACAGACCAGGGGTGCGGTGCAGGCTTCTCTTACCCCTCCTGGGGCCAGGTCTGCCTGGCCAACCAAAGTTTTGGGAAACTTGAATGTGAAGAGTTGGGGGGCAGATCTGCTAAGAGGGCAACCAGGTATGGAGGGCCTTCCCAGATGTGTATTGTGTTTGCTGCTGCTTAAAAATCCACACACCCGCAGGGCGTGCTCTCAGGAGCAAGGGAGAGAACCCGATTCTGGCTGAGGAGAGGAACTGCTCCCCTTGAGCTAAGAAGTAACTGGAGCGATAGGTATCTTCTTTTATTTTGTCCCTGGGTGGCAAACACGGAGGGGCTGGAACCCTCCGGTCGGAAAGGGGTAAACAGAAAGGCACACTGACCCATCCCTGAAAATACTGGGGCCCAGGGAAGGCCTCTACTCATCTAGGAAAGCAGATAGGTACTGTGGGCCCGGGGACTTTACAAACTGCTTTCTACAATGTGTAGATTAGGGGGTTCAGCAGGAGGAAGTGAAGGGGTCGGGGTCAGGGTGGGGGGGAGATAACAGAGGGGAAAGCTGGGGTCCACAAGGGTTTCAGCCCCCCTAGGCCCAAACACATCTTTCCTTTCCTTTACTCCAAGACCCTAACCTTTTTGAGAGGTGACAGCTGCCTGGGCGCACTTTCTACGGTCCCAGCGCCCGCCCCAGGAGATGGGCCTCTCCATCTTGTGACCTGTCTGCCCCCCAGCTCCCTGGGCCCTCCCCGATGCCTTCCAGAGCCTGCCACCTGCCTGCCAGCCTGGGCAGAGGGGAGCCCAGCACCGGCGGTGGGTCTCCCCGGGAAGAGGGGGTCTGGTTGGAAAACCAAGTTGGGAAGTTTCCCAGCGTGAGCTGAGCGCTGACGGATTTGTGATCGGCCATAAAACCCGTGCGTTCAGATTCGTAAATCAATCTCCCCTTTCTCACAGTCTAAACGCTCGCTTCATCGGCAGCAAGAAAAGCGCTCAGCTCTCTCTCGCTCAGGCACTTGTTTATTTGAACGTGGACATTCCCAGGACCCGAAAGGAGGGAGACAGTGGGGGCGTTTTTAGCAGAACCTGCCTGGCGTGACTTCCCCTCACTGTGCTTTCTCTTGTCCTTCAAAAGAACCTCGGTTTTGAAGATGACCCTCTTCCCCTGCTCCTACTTATTTTCTCACACACATTTGTTGTTTTCTTTCTTTTTTCTCTTTGAGTTTATTGGCACATTTTAGGTGTACAGTACGGTTATATTCTTTTCTTTTCTTTTCTTTTCTTTTCTTTTCTTTTCTTTTCTTTTCTTTCTTCTTGTGGACTTTTGTGTTTGTCTTTGGGGCACCAGTACCTTTCAGGCAGTTGTCTTAACCAGAGCCAGAGCCTGAGCAGGGCCTGTGATTGGGATGGAGCCGAATTCAATACCAGTCTGTGGTTTTGTATCTGGACAATCAAAACTGACCACCCCACCCCCCAGAGTCTGGCGCCCCCTCCCCGTGGGGAGGGGCAGGATTCCAGCGAGGCAACCAGACCTTCCAGGGGGCTGCTGTTTCTTTGGGGTTTCTTAAGGCAGCAACACTTTGCGGCTCTTTCTTTGAGGTTGATTGGTGACAAGGTCTTTAACGTTCCCCCTACAGAGTCATTTTTGGTTCAGACCTCAACCCGGGGAAGCCCCCAGCCCCACAACCCCACCCCGGCTCATCTGTTCTGCCCTGGTCCCCCAGTCCTTGGGCCGCAGAACTGCCGAAGCCAGATAAGCCGGAATGTGGGGCCGGGCTTCTGAGGAATGTCTCTTCCGGCTTCCCTTTGCCCTCTGCCGCTGTCTGTGCCCCAGCCAAGGACTGACTGTGATTCTGATTGGAACTTGTGAAGTTTGGGGGATTTCTGGTTTGGTTTATCTCTGAGGTGGAGGAGTCTGTGGGTGTCTCTCGCGCAGGCCTGCGGGTGGCTTCTCTCACAGGGTGGCGTTTGACTCTGTAACACGCACCCACACACACTGGGGGTCTCTATCGGTGCTGCTTAGAAGCCCAGGGTGCTAAGAAACCTGGGAAATGGGGATCCGGGCTGGAGGCCCGGCTGCTTCAGAGCGGGCGGGTGGGGCGGAGCAAGGGTGCGATCTGGTGGAGAGAGGCTGGGTGTCCACTCCTTTTGTGTAGAAACCTTCGCCAGGGTCTTTGTCTGTAGAGCCTCTGCCCAGAGACTCAGTAGCGTGTAGCTTCCTAGGGCCACCAGACACAGGGAACCCATTCCCCCTGGCGGCTACACTCAACTCTGGAGTCTTCCTCACCCAGCCCCTCTCCTCTTCTCCCACAAAAGCTCACAAAGAGAGCTGCAGTCCAAAGGCCCAGTCTGGACCCCTGCGAAGAAAGCACTTAGGAAGTGTTGCTTTTTCCAGCCGTCCCGTTAGAAACCTTGTTGGTTATTTTGGAAGCGGGCGGGGTGGGGGGAGAGCATCCCACTGAAATAAATGCCCCAGAGCGGGAGGGGAGAGCTGCAAGGGAATCTTAATCCTAACGGTCCGGGCAGGAGGACCGGAGGCGAGGAGCCCAGGGGCTTGGAGAAGGGCTCGGCGCCCACCCCACCCCCACCCACCCCTGCAGACTATTTCTGCACCTCCAGAACTAAGCAGAAGGAGGAGGAGCAGGGAGAGGAGCGAGGTGGGCTGTGGGTAAGTGCGTGTCTGGGGGCAGGGAGCTGGACGCAGAGGCAGAGGTGCGCTGGTGGGAGAGAGGAGACCCCGCTCCCATTCCATTGGCGGGCTGGGGGGAACCTATTTTGCAAGAAAATTTCTCCTCCTGAAGGGGAAGGTCATAGTGGTCCTTCGAGCCTGAAATCGAAAGACCCCCTTCCCCCTCCCGGTCACGTGATTCATTAAATAATTAATGCCGAGGTTGCAGAATAGATATGTATTCGTCAGGAAAATCACGGGCTCGGTCTCCCTGTTTCTGACGTGCAATTCAACTGTCCTTTGAAAAACAAGCCTGTACCCCGAGAAAAAAAGAGGGGGAGACAGAGGGGGAGAGAGACAGAGAGAGAGAGAAAGAGAGAGACAGAGAGAAAAAGAAAGGGAGACAGCAATAAAAGAGCCCCGCAGCTGGAGCCACACCGCGGGCTGGGGTATTGTAAGTAGAAGGGATTTCTCACTACCTACCGCGTCTTATATGTCCATGTAAATTTATTGTTTGTTATTAATGTTATTGTCGTAAAATGTGACAAATAGCCATCTTCATTTCCTGCCATTTCTCTTCACACGGTGTTCTGTGTGTGTACACCCATTGAGGCATTGCATAGAGATTTTAGGAATATCCCTCTCTCTCTCTCTCTCTCTAACCTTTTTCTTGATTTATAGCAATATGGGTGTCAGCGTCTCCTCGGCCAGCATGCCAGCCATTGTGTGTGTGTGTGTGTGTGTGTGTGTGTGGGCGTGCGTCTGCGTGTTTGTGAGTGAGTTGTGTTGTTTATGGCCGTGTCTTCGATAAATCATTTCTCAAGGAAAATGATGTGGGAGCTCCTTCTGCCTGGAGAGTTGCTCTCCTGGAGGCGCTGCCTTCCTCCCTCTCTCTCTCTGCTCGCAGGAGTCGGTTATTTCAATCTCCAGTAATAGATCAGCAGTTAATATGAAAGCTCTATAGCTAGAGGTCTTAAATTATAGCACCTGTGATCATCAATTAAGGTGAGATTTGTATAAATTTGGTAAACCAGAAATGCCTCATTGGCATATAAACCCATTCAAAGAGCACGACCTAATATAAAAATTATATTTGTGAGCCTGAGCGAGCCAACATTTTTGCAGCAAAGAGAGCTTCATTTTTTAGCGATTGTTCTCCAGTCCTCCAGGGGTTTGGCTTCTCCAGCTCCCCGCCCCGGGAGAACCAAACCCAACTCGGAAAGCCAAGGAGCCTGGGGGACAGGAGAGGCGGAGGCAGAGGGAGAAATGACTGGGGTTGAAAGCAAAGATTTTGGGGATCGATGGAGACCCCTCTGAAAATGTAACGGGATGGTGGTGTTGTCCGTGTAGCATAAAGTGTCAGTTATCTGCTGGTCTGATGTATATGGGGTGTTGGGAGTGGGGGAATGAGCTTCCCAAATCGGGGGAGACAGGGGAGGCTGGCAAGGGGTGAAGGGCAGGGAGAGGAGCTGCAAGCCTACTCCCCACCCTCCTGGCTAACAAAACAAGGAAATGAATGCACACCCCAGGAGCCTTCCTTTGACCTCCAGAAACAAAGAAAAGTTTCCTGGGCAGTGGGAGACTTTGTGTGTCTTGGGGGTGAGAGGGGTGAGGGAAAAGGTTCTCAGAAGTTTCTTTCTAGAAAACAAATGTTCTAGGGTTCCATGGGGGTGGTCCTGGAAAGTTTCAGGGTGCTCAAGGACATGGGAAGTGTTCCCGAATTTGAACCCCCATCTTTCCAGAGAGGAGGCATTGGGGTGCAGGTGAGGAAGGGGAGAGCTTTTCCCTAGGGTTTTCTGCGGAGGTCACAGGAGCTGGCCTAGAGCAGCGCCAGCGGTGGCTTCTAGGGATGCCCTGGCCAGGTGCCCTGGAGTTTCGAGGGAGGCTGAGCAGCAGAGGGCTGGAGCCCCTGCCAAGTCCAGCCCTGCTCCTGGCTCTCACTCTCAGGCGGCTGGAGCCAGGCCAGCTGACTTTATGGCCACTATTATCTGTGATACTTAACTCTGTCTGCTAGTGTAAACCCTGGAGCAGGCAAACCAGAGCGACGTCTCGCCCAGGTGTTAATTATTCATGGCATCAGACTGGCAGCGTGGGGCCCAGCCCTTCCTTACTCCCCGGGGTGCTGAGCCCCATCCTTGTTAGCAGGAGATGGGGGGGGCGTGTGGTGGGCTGGGAAGACATCCCAAGACCCCGGAGGAGTAGGGGTGCCAGGCCTTTTGGTCCCGTTCCCCTCTCTCATTGTGTCGTGGTGTCTTGAATGTTGGCGAATCCCCAACTCTCCTGTGGGAGGTGAGCGTCCCTACTTCTTTACCTGGGACAGGAGATGTGTCCTGTGTGGAACCCCAAACTGGTGCTTCAGAATTTAGGCCAAAGTCTTGGGAGTTCCTGAGAGGAGGGAAAGGATCACCTCTCCCTTAGGAAGCAGGCAGGGCTCGAAGAAGGAAGAGGGTAGAGTTATTTGTGTGAGTTTCTGACTTCAATCTGCTTTGGAGGGCGGGCTACACAAGGGGGGCTGAAAGATCTGCGCTGCTGGCCGGGGAAGGTGGTGGGGGCTGCTGGCACTGCTCCCACGGGCCCTTACCCTGTCCCCCTCCCTTCCCTGCTACCTTCTCCCGGCCTGTGGCACAGCAGCTTCTCCTCTTCCTTCTCCCCGTCCTCCTCGGGCCTTTGCCTCCTCTGGCCTTGGGGAGGGGAGTTGGCACCGGGACCCCTCCCCCTCCCCATCTGCGCACCGACTTCCCCAGAGACAAAGCAGGGAGCCCATCCCTTGCCACCATTATCTCTGAGCCGCTGGTTCTCTCCTCTTCGGTCCGTCCCTCCTCTAGGCCTGATGCCCTCCCCCAGGCACCTAGGCCAACTCCCAAATCAGCGGGCAAAAGACTTTGTTTTCTTCTGTTTGTCAGCGCTTGGTTTCCTTGAGGGGCGTGCACCCCGTCCCTCTGTCCTGCATCTGTGTCTTTGGGGGGAGGGTAGCGTGCCCGGTGTCCCCAGCTCCGTCTGATCGCAGTGTCTATGTGGGCTGGGCTGGGAAGGCGAAGCCCAAGGGGACAGGAAAGGATAGAATGGGGACAAAGGACAGTGTGAGGGGAGGAAGGACCCACAGCGCCCAGGCCTGGACTCGCACAGCTGAGCGGAGAGGAGGCATCCACTCCTCCGCCCCTTCTCTCTGGACAAAGGTGGGTTCCGAGGTGTGGGGCACAGAGGCCCCCGCGCCAGTGATTTCTGGAGACACCTACAAGTCCTCAGTGAGCCCTCCACTGCGGCTCACTCAGAGTAGGGGGGCAGAGCTCAGAAAAACAAAGCACTGCGAGAGGATCTCAGGCTCCCCAGAGGGGTCAGAGAGGGGGAGAGAGCTCCGGAGAGAAGCACACAATAGACAGATAGAAACCCCCTTGGGGTGCAAACGCTTCTACAGGAGGCCTGCCAGGAGCCCGCCACTGTTTTTCTTAGCTCAGCCAGCGTTCCACACAAGAAGCTGTCCCGAGCTGAGGCTGCCCAGCAGGGGTCTCTCCAGTAGGCCCTGGGGGTGTAAGTCTGGTGGGAGGCTGCCAGGGTAGGGACTGTAGTGCAAGGGACCGGCCAAGGTGTCCTGGAGCCTTGGGTCACCTCCTATACCACTACCACCAGTAACTTAACCATTGTAACCTCTCCACACTCATCCCGGTAGGGAGGATGGGCCCGGCCTAACATCCCCCAGGCTTCTCTTCCTCAGTGGGTTTTTTCTCTCCTTGGCCTTTTTAGGGATTCGGAGAAGGAGTTGATCTTACTTAAGGCCGCCTGAGAACTTTCACCTCCAATCCACATCTCCCTCAAATCCCCAGACTTAACAAACAGAAGCTTCCCTTCCTCCTCACCTCCCTCCCCATCTTGCAGGAAGGAAAAGGAAAAAGGGAAAGTTCCTAGTAGCCCGAGCAGCCTTAGGAAACTGGAGGGAAGTGGAAACCGCCACCCTCGCTCCCCCAGGGCTCCCCGCATCGCCCCCACCCCCTGCCCTGCTCTGCACCGCGGTCTCCCCTTCTCTCCCTGCTCCGCCGGCGAGACATATGGAACCCGTTTCGCTGGTGACATTGAAGAGCCGCCCT
>NW_022900925.1:34759416-34760899 GCF_012274545.1 Fukomys damarensis
GCGGACAAAGCTGAGAGCAACTTGGGCGGGGCAGGGGCTGAGCCGAAGTCCGGCCTGCCGAGGGGTGCGGGAGAATGGAGCAGTGCGGGGTACCTTGCTGTGTAGACAGGATCGGGCTGGGACGGGGGAGAGTGCCCTGCTCGGTGACTGGGGAGACTGGTGGGGTGTCCAGGGGAAGCAGGAATAGGCTGTGGGTGGTGAGGCGGATGTGGGGGGCATCTGTCTGGGGGGGTCGGCCCCCCACCGCACCCACAGGGCAGCCGCTACTCGCCCAGCCCTTTAGCACCTAGGGGTTATTTGAAGCTGAAATTACAAGAGGTTGACTGAGGCTGAGTGTTAAGCGAGAAGGTAGGAGAGGAGGTGATTTATGGCTTCAGAGGGCTGTGTTTACTATCTGCTTGCTCTGGAAACCAAAAACCAAACAGAGCAGAGGAGGGAGAAGCCCCTCTCCTTGGAGCAGGAGGCTGGGCGGATGGGAGGTGCTGGGATTTCTTTTCCCAGATGCGGGGTGCGGGGGCTGCCCCCTTTGCAGGCGCCTCCTGTGGTGGTTCTGACTTGAGTGTGCAGGCGTGCACACGTGTGTCGGTGTTTGTGCACCGAGTGTGCACCTTGGGGGGTGCGTGCGCTCAGGCGCTTTCAGGCTGAGTTGTTGGCTGTGTTTATAGGGTGACTTTTGGGGGAGACTGGGTGGCTCCGTGGCAGTTTGTTGCTTCCTGCTGGGTCCAAGAGGCAGGAATCCTTCCTGCCCAGGGTGGGCTTCTTTCCTCCCAGAGCCACACCCAGCACAGTCCACTTGTCCTGGCCCTGGCCCTGCTCCTCTTGCCCCTTCCTTATGGGCTGGCTGCCCACGCAGCAGCCTGATCTTCACTTTCAATCTGCAGGTCTGCAGTGAGAGACTAAGAAACGAGGGAGTGGGCTTTGGGGTGGGGAAGAGAGGGGCCAGAGGGAAAGGGCCAGCTGTGGGAGGAGGGCTCAGGAGACCTGTGACTGGAGGCCGGGCCTTGGTGGAATCGGGTCTCACCGGCCCTGCTCAAATTCTCCCCCGTCTCTGCTGGGGAGGGGTCACCCGAGCACAGAGGTGGTCAGGAGAAGGAAACCCTGCAGGATGAAGGGGGTGGGGAGGAAACATCTTGAACCCCAGATAGTTATTTCCGCAGGCCAACTCGTGGCTCTTGTGTTTCTGTCCAGACGCCCGGCTTTGCCTGGAAATTGTTTTGCATTAAATTTTCTCAGCCGCAGAATTATCTTTCCTCGCCTCCAGCTAAACTTGCATTTTTCCACCAGACACTTGGGCCCCGCACCAATGAAATCTGAGAGGAAGCGGCTGGGCCCTAAGTGGCCGTAATTTAATTGATTTTATCATAAATCATCAACTTGATGAAGAACCCGAGGTTTCAGTGAAGTAAATTGATATTAATGGGAGTTTCTTGAAATGCAAACTCGAGGCATTGTTGGGGCATCTTGAGCGGAGGAGGAGGAGGAG
>NW_022900925.1:34760948-34766394 GCF_012274545.1 Fukomys damarensis
GGAGAGGGAGGAGGTGGATTACATGTTTCCCAAGAGCAGGGAGCAGGGACCGGGAGCCCAATAGAGCTTGGGGGGGGGTGGGCAGAGAAAGTTAGCGAAAACGGGCAGCTGCTGCAGACAGAGCAGAGAAGGAACTTTGTTTAGGAGAGGAGCAGAGCCCCCTTCGGGCTCCTGGACCAGGCGGCCGTGGGGGGCTGGACTGCAGCTGGTGGGGGAGGGGCGCAGGCAATGGGTGGTAGGTGTGTGGGCAGGGGTGGGGGTCGGGTGAGAAGGCCAGGCTGCTACAAAGGGTGTATTGAGGCTGGGTTAAAAATTGCCAGATTGAAGGCTTCCTCCTTTAATTATACAAATTAATTATTTACTGCTCAGGTTGCCCCATCCAAAAATAGCACTTTTGATTTGATAATGAGGGTAGAGAATCAGCTGCCCCTCCCCACAGAAGAGCAGTAGAACTCAGGGCAAGCGCCTCTGTGGGGGAAGAGGGGTAAGAGCATTTGTGCTCCGCGGTGGGGGCATAAGCATTTAGATCTGAAGAGGCCTCTGATCTCCATGCTGGACTCGTTACCGCTTACAGTTGCCACTGTCTACAGCAGCACAAGAGCTGCTGATGTCCAATCCAGAAGGGGCCTCGATGCCCTTTAGGCAGCTCCTCCCCTCCACATAGGTGCCCTGACTTTACAGCAGGGGACACTGAGACCCAAAGAGTGGCTGCTTTAGATCACACAGATCCCAAGTACGCCTTGGGGGAAGCCCCTTCCCCTGCGCCTCAGGTCCCCTGACTGTGACCATGGCAGAGTTGGACTGGACACTCCGAGGAGTTCCCCTTCCCCCAGCTCCAGTCTCAGGTGCCCCTCTGTGTCCCTTCTGTGGGACAGCGTGTGCGTGGGAGCGATCTCCTCCTCCTGTGTCCCAGAGGCCTGCTGGCATCTGGGGACAGAAGTCACTGCGGACTGCTTTGCAGTATTCGGTGTGTCCCTGCCCCAGGCAGGGAGAGGAGGGTTCCTGGGGTCTCAGCAGAGGAGCAGCCCAGGTGGAGGGCAGTGCGGGTTGGGAGAAGGTAGTGGAGAGAGGCTGACCAGCTGGGTGCCTTGGGGTTGGATCTGGAGAGGGGCTCAGGCTGGAGTTGTTTAGAACACAGCTTTGGAGATGCCTCCTACTCACTTAGGCCAGAATGGTGACTTGGAATCTAGAATCCATGACAGCAGGTGACCCACCTCCAGTCTCACTGGACTCCTGGGCCTTTAGGCCTTGTTTTTTTTTTTTTTCTTCTGGGACTGAGCACCACAGTACTGTACTAGGTCCTCCCCAGGGCAGCCAGGACACACAACACTGAAGATCTCTACCGTGTTCTTATTTTTCAACTCTTCCTCCAACTGGGGGAAGATGACACTTTGAGGCAGTGGCTTCGCAGTTCCAGGGCGTGAGAACTGAAGTTTCTTGTGGCTTCAGGGATGTAAGGGAGCCTGGCAGAGGAAGGGAGGGTCAGAGGCTGCTCTGAGAAGTAGGTTTGGGCTATGAATTTGGCAGGGGAGAGGGAAGAGATGGACAGCAGCTTCGTCTTTAGAAATCTGCCTCTTGCTTGGTAATCAACTTCCCAAAACCTCACCCGCGCCCTGGTGTGGAGAGAGAAAATAACAAAAGGGCTGGCAGACTCAGACTCCAACCCTGCCCCATTCTGACTTCGGAGTCTTATGTTCAGAGACCTTGCCCTGATTGGTCATTCATCCAGTGAGTTATCATCTGCTAAACAGAGGTCCCTGGGAGAGAGACTCCAATCTGTCCCTGTCCGGAGACCAGGCAGCCACTGGCAGGGACCTGGGTCCCTGCTCCCCTCTCTTTGCCCTTCTTCTAGGACCCCAACCTCACCCCAGCCCCACCTCCGCAGCTGCCCAGATGCCCAGCCTGTCCCCCTCTGCCTTCTCCACCCTGCCTACCCTTTGTCCCCACACTTGCTAGGGGTGGGGTCTGCAGGCCGGGACTGAATTTTAGATGAGGCAGATCCCGGATTCCGAAGGTGACCTGTGGCCACGGAGGAGCCAGCTCGGTGCTGCTCCTCCAGGATGGCCTGGGTCAGCACCGTCAGGCTGCCCTTGCCACCGCCTGGGAGAGGACAGCATCCCCACACTGATTCTTCTTCTCCCACCCTGGCGGTCTTTTTCTTCTACCAGTCCGCGCCATTGCTGAACCAGGTCTCCTCCGCCGCCCAGCCGCACACAGGGCCCAGATGGGCTCCTTGTGGATGTCTCCTCGTTCCCTCCCACCGCTGTGCTTTAGAGAGCTGAAGATTGGGGAGATAAACCCCAGGAGCCCTCTTCATTAGCACCCCCCACCCCAGCTTTGAGATCTTTCTCCATACTGGGGGAGATGGAGATTTGGGAGAGGTCCGGAACTTCATGCCGCTGCCACAGAGTTGAGCAGTAAAACTGGAAAGAAAGTGTAGAAACCCGAAAACCCAGACCACCAGGCCAGCAAGAAGCAGCTCACGGACCACAAGCCCCAGACTCTCAGCTCCCAGCTTGGGACAGGTTCCCTGGCCACCCGGAGGCTCAGGTCACAAATGCATTGTAAAAGTGCTAGCTCCTTTGGTCCTGTGGAATTTTTCGTTTGCTCTTCGATGGATTTTTTTTTTTGCAGGGGGGGAACTGCTGATCCTACCAAGGTCCAGAAGTGGGGGTGCACAGCAGTTCTTCTAGGCCTTAGGGTGCTCTGGTCCTCCACAGCAGGGTACCAAGGGGCGGGGGAGGGGAGCACCAGGGCCAGAGCTCTGGCTCTTGGAGAAAAGGAGACCTAGGAAGAGGGACGTTTTCCTGATGTTTATATTTATTATTATCAAGCCTTTGCTTTATTAGTTTACATGAGTTCATCTTTTCCTCAATTTTCTCTTTTCAATCTCTCGCACATAGATTCTCACGTGGGTGCGCAGAGGGTTCATCCAAGTTTCTCTCCCTGAATGCAGGAAGAAATTGTTCCTTTCCCTATCCGTAAATCGTAAATCACAGACTTTCCCCTACGCTTTTCTCAGTCCCCTCTGAAGCCCTCCTCCCGAAGCTCCCTGCCCAAGTCCCTGCCACCCGGCCTTTGTCTCTGGAAGTTGGAAAGGTCCCTAATCTGTAGCAACACTGCCAAGGGAACGGGCACCCTCAGAGCTGCCAGCTTTGCAGCCTTCCGCCCTCTGACCTCCCAGCCCCAATCAGGGCCGACCAACCTCCCTCAGAGAGAGGGAGGAAAAGGCAGGAAAGGAACCACATTGGGATCTGCTGCCTCCCGGGCAATCCACAGGGAGGGACAGGGACAGGGTCTCCCTCCTCCCTTGGGGAGGTGCACGCCCTCCAGTCCCTTTGTGTTCCTGTTTCCCACTTTCCTTTTCGCTCCCCCTCCACAACGCCCGCCACCTGGTGCGGCCCAAGGAGCCACCAGAACTGGTGGAGGACTGGAGGGCAGGGTCCCCTGCTGTCCCCATAGCACTTTTCCTGGGCCCCGGCCCTGGTGGGGCCACTTCAGGCGGCTTCTACCCACAGCCCCACGCCTGGCTGGGTGCCTCCTGGGCTCTCTTTATTCCTCCAGGGAGAGCAGTGCAGGCTGGATGGCCACCAGCTTCTCCTCCAACTTCACAGGGACCTTCTCTGGCCAGTGACAGAAGAACGGAGGCGGAAGGGGACTAAAGTGCTCCGCTGATTTTTTCACTTGGGGGAGAGAGAGTGAGATCCAAAGCTACCTCTCCCTGGAGCCTCTGGAAACCTCTTGGTCCAGTCCCTAACCCACCAGGCCCAGAGGACTTGGAGTCTAACCCTGTAGGTCTCCAGCCAGTGTGTGCTCCATGTACCCACGCAGCCTTAAGGAGTCTCCTTAGGAGGGTCCTGGTTCAAGCCCCAGCTCTTCCTCAGGCTTGGGCATGTTTTTTGCCTGGATGCTACTAACAAACAGAAAAATGGGTCCCACCTTCACCCCTACCTCTCCCCTTCTCCGGAGCCAGCTGTCCAGGCAGTAGGGCCCTCTCAGGCCACAAGCAGGCCCCAGAGCCCCAGCTGCTGCAGCCCACCTGGCCTGACTTGGCTGCTGGCCTAGGAAACCTGGGGCCGGAGGAGGCGGGGGACCACCCTCTTGCTATTCCCCAAGAGGAGGCTGAGAGTTGGGGTACAGGGGGTGTAGGACTCCTCACCTCGGCCAGACACAGCCGCCCTCCCTCCGCGGAAGGCCAAGACCATAGCTGGAAATGATCCCTCACCTTTGTTTCCCCCAGTCCCCTGCCTGTCCTAGTGCATCCAGATGGGAGAAGCCAAAAGCCAAGAAGTCTAACCAGGAAGTCATGGGGTGGTGGCTGACTGTCCAGGCGAAGTTAAGAGACCCAGCTCTCCAAGCTGCCTCTGGAGAGCAGAGCGACCGGCTGCCTGCTGTCCCCTAAGCCTGGAGTCAGCAGTTCCACAGCATTTCGGCGGAGGCTCCCGCTTGGGAAAGTGTCCAGCGCTTTTTTTTTTTTTTTTTTTGTCTTCCTCCTCTAAGAATGATTCTTCCCCACCCCCACTCCACCCAAATCTGCAGACACCTACATTCTTGGCTCCTGTCCCCCTCCCACAGGCCGCCTCCTTGCCTTTTCCTGCCCCGCTCACACACACCCTAAGGAAACTCTAGCTTTTGTAACCTTTCTCACTTGTGCCAAGAGTCATAAATCTTGCAGAGCAGAGAGAAACAAACAGGTTTGCCCTGAATGAATAGTAATAATAATCACAGCCATCCTGCATCCCTCCTTCTTTGGCTGGTGCCTTTGAAGCAAAACCATTCTGCCAGTTGAGCTCATCTTCTCAGAAGTCCAAATGTCCTGGTCTCCTCTTGGCCCCTTCTGCCCATCCGGAGGTGACGATCTTCACAGAAACTTCTCCGTGAAGTTCCTACAACCGCTCAGCAGCCGGCCTCCAGAGCTCCAGCTAAACTGCAGCGTCCCTCCTTTTGTCACCCTCTCCTCAACTCCACTGCCCCTGCAAGATGTTCTGGGCTTTTTAATCATCACTCACCGCTTGTTGTCTGTCCTCAAAAAGGGGGAGGGGGAGGGGAGGGTTTTTTAAAAAGGCGGCCTTCTCTGGCTCCCCTGGATGGGGATGGAGGTCTTGGGTGTGGGGCAGGGAGGGCAGAGGGTATGGAGGAGCGGGGTGCAGAGCCTGGGAATGAGTAGACTGAGCCGGGACGGTGGGAGACCCAGACACCAGCCACCGGTCCCGGAGGAGTGAAACTACTTAAAAAAAAAAAAGTCCTGGTTTGCCAACTGCGAATGAGCAGAGAGACACCCAGCACCCCGCCCCAGGCCTGCAGTCCCCCCGGGCCTCCGGAGGCCACTTCTCAAATTAGCATAATGATTTACTAGTGGGATGGGGGGGCTGTAACTCCGCGGGCGCGCCTCGCGTTTTCTCTCTTCCCAGATCTCAATTTTTAAAAATGTACTTGTTCTTTAAAA
>NW_022900925.1:34766634-34771361 GCF_012274545.1 Fukomys damarensis
GTGGGGGTTAGGTGTTGTGTGGTGGTGTGTGTGTGTGTGTCTGTGTGGTTTTTTTTTTTTTTTTCCCTCCCTGTGCAAAAGCAGAGGCCATTGTTACAAAGAGTAGGGCGTACCAGTCTTATAGGGCAACCACACTGTGGCGGCTTGGCCGTGCCGGCGCCCGGAGCTGCGTCCCTGGCGAGCCCGGCAGCCCCAGCACCCTTCGGCCTTCTATTTTTTTCCGCGATCCCCCACCCCCTCCCGCCTGCGCACCCCCAGCTCCTAAGCCGAATGAATTGAAGCGGACGCCGCGCCGGCTCCTCTGGCTGCTCTGCCCCTCGGGCTCCCCAGCAGCCCGGGTGGCTTTGGGGAGGGGGGGCGACGAAGCTTTAAACAGTGGTCTTTTTTTCCTTTGCCTTCAAGGAGGGGAGATTTCTCGCCTGCCGCTCGCGCTGGGGCTCGATGTGAATATATATTATGTCTGCCTGTTCTCCCCTCGTCGGTGGCTAAGGTAAGCTGGGCTGAAATAGGCTATCAGTTTGTGAATGGCGGAGAGTATGTCTCAATGATTTATGGCCCATATGACTCCAATCTCGGTTCAAGAAGAGTTCACAAGCTTTAAGCTTCCTTCCACGCAGCGACTGACTCTCTCTCTCTCTCTCTCTCTCTCTCTCTCTCTCTCTCTCTCTCTCTCTCTCTCTCTCTCCCTCTCTCTCCCCCTCTCTCCCTCCCTCTCTCTCTCCCTCTCCCTCTTTCTGCTTCTCCTTTTCTGCTCTTTTCTTCCAGCAGCCAGAAAGATCCAGGGCTGAATTTTTCCCCCGGTTACTAAGAAGAGCCTAACCTTTCTTTCTCTCATTCTTTTTTCTTCCATTAATCTTTTAAGTCCTGGAAGGCTGTCTTCTCTCCTGGGGCTTCTCCAGCTATTGTTACCCTCCCTGGCTCTCCTGGGGCCCTGCCTGGCAAGGTGGGGTTCTTGGGGGCTGCTCACCTCCTTTCTCCAGCGGGACCCAGGGGGAAAGCTGGGTGCCACTGTCGCCCTGCCACCCTTCACAGGAGCCATATGGAGCCTGAATTTTTCCAACATGGAGGCAAGGGAAATAGACGTGTTTGGCTGGGCAGAGCTGCTCCCCACCCCCTCTTCTCCTGTATCCCAAATCTCAGAACCTCTCTGCACCTTCCTCGTCTGCACTGTGCCACCAGCCTGACCTAGGCTCCCTCCAGCTTAGAGCCCAGCTGGGCAAAGTTATTCAGACGCTTTTTGATTTGGTTACCTGCAGCACCCAAACTTGTGACCGTGGGGCCAGACCCTGCGCTGGACCCGGTGTGCTGGGAACCTGCCACTGGCCACCTGGGTGTGCGGATCCCTTTCTCTCTTCCCCTTCCTGGGCCGGCGTAGGTGGCAAAGCCGGTTGCCAGCCACTGCGGCAGGAGAGCGGCAGCCGCCCAGACAGCCTGGCGGTGGCAGCGGCATCAGCAGCCCAACACTGGCCCGGTGCAAAAACCTTCACAGCCCTGTGTTCCCGCTACCAGCCTCCACTCCTTCCTAGAGGTCTCTGGCTCCTTCACGTCTCACACTCTGCCTGGCCTCCGTCCTGGAGGTTTGGGGTTTATTACATGGGGAGCAGCAGAAATTTCGACCCCCGGGCGTCTAGTCAAATTATTGTTTTATTATTATTACCGCCATCGTCATCATGATTACTGCTTGTAACAATCACTTAGCCTAAATAAAGCCAGGGCCCAGCCAGCTCACCCCCTCCAACGTTTTTATTTCATTCTCTATCTATTAATAACAAACTCAACTGACGCCTGTTAATTAATCCCCCTTTCAGCCAGGGCCACTCGGAAGCTAATTTTGGTTAAATCATCAGAGGCTAATGGTAATAAGAATAAAGGGTTTGGGTCAGCCTGGTCAAGTGAACTCCAGTTCTCCCTGGAAGGACCCTCCTCCTGCTTTGCAGACCCATGTGTATTTCCAGAAACAATTTTTTTTTTCCTCACAAACCAATCGGAACTCAGGGCCACCCTGACTCCCTTTTGAGTATAAATCAGTGCCACTGAGAACAGGGATTTCTGTGTGGGAGGGACTTCCTTCACTTGCACTCCTTTCATTTTATTTTCCTAATTTTGGTTTCCTTTGGAGTTGACCAGCTGGGCTGAGTGGGGTGTAGGCTCTCCCGACTCACATGACCTGAGAGAGGATCAGAAGGAGATTTTGTGAAAAGTGATCCAGAGGGATTGGAAAACAGAGACAGGGCATGCAGTCAGAAGTTTCAGATAAATACACTGGATCCTGCGGCTAACCCGAATCTTTATTTTACAGGCACGCTTTTATAATGTTGCATTCAAATACCGACTGTATTTTTATTCTTATTTTTGCCTCAGGGATCCACAGTCAACAGGGGTATGCCCTGTTTCCAAGCCAGAGAAAAATAACCCTCAAATTGCTTTGTGGATTTTTTTTTTTTGCTTGAATAATTTTCTGTTAGAAGGCACTTTTCTCCTCTCAGTAGCAAGTTATACCTTCTCTTTCTCCTTCTCCTCCTTTTGGACAAATCAAAGTAAACAGACTGTCAAGAAAAAGGTGGGGGAAATTGTCCTGTGTGGAGATAAGGGGGAGAGACTTGGACCAAATGGTCGGCACCAACCAGCCTGCCAGCCTGGGAAATTGAAACAGTCCTGCTCCATTTGGGCGCCTCAGGGGGGTCCGGGCCTGGCTGAGGGAGGCGCAGCAGACTGGTGTGGTACCTGCAGCAGGGCTGAGGGTGGACAGACACAGCTGGGTTTGCTGGCTGGGGGCTAAAATATTCAGGAAGTTTCTAGATCACCTTGGTGTCCTGTTTGTGCGGGAGGCAGGGAGGAGAGACCTCCCAGAGCGATCCCTGAACTTGCTTCTCCGAGCCTGTGTCCCCTGCTTTCCTCCGGGCTAGATTGCTTAGGAGGAGGATGGAGAGGGGGAACCAGAGGCCTCTCCACGGAAGGAAGGCTTCATGACACTTTCTTTTCGGAGCCTGCCAGGGCCCCCTCCCAAGCCACCCTATCCCGCACTTGGGGGAGGATAGCAGGAAGTGGGGGAGGCAGGGGCTGCTCACCAGGGAGCAGTGGCCCGTGCCTCGGAGGGGCTGTGCTTCTAGGCAAGCACTCAGGAGCACAGTCTTTATTTTTTAAGTGGAAATGAAAACTGTCTGGCATTTTTCTTTTTAAATCAAAATGTTTAAACGCTAAAACTCTCATTTTGGGCAACAGACACGGCCCCAGCAACTGTTCTGGAGATGTTGGGGAGGGGAAAAAGAAAAAACCCTATTGATGTCAGTTCCCTTTTCAGTTCTTAAGATGGATTCGAGTCCCGGTCCTCTTCTCCCCCTTTGTGCCTCTTCTCTCGCCCCGCAGGTCAGCCGCTCCGAACAGACCCGGGAGGAGGGGGGCAGAGAAGGGGGGGTCCGGCGCGTCACGTGACCCCCAGGGGTGCCAATGTCCGGTCGTGAGGGTATCAGGCCCTTGCAAGTTGCCACCCACCTCCCGGGCCTCGCCCAGCGATGCAGAAAGCCACCTACTACGACAACGCCCCGGCCACGCTCTTCGGAGGCTACAGTTCCTACCCGGGCAGCAATGGCTTCGGCTACGACGGCCCCCCTCAGCCCCCCTTTCAGGCCGCCACGCACCTGGAGGGTGACTACCAGCGCTCGGCGTGCTCGCTGCAGCCCCTGGGCAACGCCGCCCCTCACGCCAAGAGCAAGGAGCTCAACGGCAGCTGCATGAGTCCGCCCCGCCCGGTTCACCCCCGCCCAGCGCCGCACCCACCAGTACCACTAGCAACAGCAGTAACGGGGGCGCGCCCGGCAAAAGCGGGGCCCCCAAGGGCGGGCCCGGCTCCAACACCACCCTCGCCAAGCAGATATTCCCCTGGATGAAAGAGTCGAGGCAGACGTCCAAACTGAAAAGCAGCTCCCCCGGCACAGGTACTAGCTCTCTGCCTTCCTGTCACCAGCTTTTGTCCCGGGCTAGGAATGTCGCTGTTATTCTAGCGCCCAGCCCCTCGGCGCCCTCCAGGCGGCCCGGGAACAATCTTAAGCGGCGGCCAAGCGCCGTCGTTTTCCCCCTCACCACCTAATGACCCCTGACCCCGCCAACACCCTGTGCCTGCGGCCACCTGGGCCTCTGAGCAGCCCAGGAGCTGGACTTTCGGGCGCAGAGCCCCTCCCCAGGCCGCCAAGCCGAGAGGCGCTGCCAGGAGTTGTCAACGATGACAATATATTAAGTATGATTATTGTGTGTATTAATCAGCATCGCTCTGGTGGCCCGGGGTCCCGGCCTGCAGGCACAGCAGTCTCACACACTTCCAGGCCCTGCCCGCGACTGTCTGTCCGTTTTCCCTCCAGAGTTCTTGGTCACCCACCCTGACCCTATAGGCTGGGGACAAGGATGTCTTCCCAGACCTGGAGTTGGGGAGGAAGAGAAAGCGCGCAGGAAGAAAAGAAGAAGAAGAAAAAAAATCCAGTCCTAAATAAATGGCCATGCAGCTCTGTCTGCGTGACATGATCAAATTTTCATAAGCTGGGGCAGTGAGAGGAGAACAGGTCTCTTAATAAATGCCACTATTATAGAGTGTCCGCTAATGCGACGGGCGGTGGGGAGGGGTAGGAGGAGGCGGGGACGTGCAGGGGCAGGCGGCGGGGGCTCCGAGTCCAGGCCTGGATTTATTAAGAAACGATGCATTCAATTTCGGCGTGTTCAGTAATTATCTTTTATTT
>NW_022900925.1:34771514-34771957 GCF_012274545.1 Fukomys damarensis
AGCGCGCGCGCACGGCGTACACCAGCGCGCAGCTGGTGGAGCTGGAGAAGGAGTTCCACTTCAACCGCTCCCTGTGCCGGCCGCGCCGCGTGGAGATGGCCAACCTGCTGAACCTCAGCGAGCGCCAGATCAAGATCTGGTTCCAGAACCGGCGCATGAAGTACAAGAAGGACCAGAAGGCCAAGGGGCTGGCCTCGTCGTCCGGGGGTCCCTCTCCCGCCGGCAGCCCCCCGCAGCCCATGCAGTCCACGGCCGGCTTCATGAACGCCTTACACTCCATGACCCCCAGCTACGAGAGCCCGTCCCCGCCCGCCTTCGGCAAAGCCCACCAGAATGCCTACGCGCTGCCTTCCAACTACCAGCCCCCGCTCAAGGGCTGCGGCGCCCCGCAGAAGTACGCCCCGACCCCGGCGCCCGAGTACGAGCCCCACGTGCTGCCGGCC
>NW_022900925.1:34772365-34777912 GCF_012274545.1 Fukomys damarensis
GCGCGGGGAGGTGGTCGCCAGGCCTCCCGGGCCCGGGGCTCCTTCCCTCCTCCCTGGCCCGAGGGAGCTGCTTTCGGTCCTCCACCCCTTGGTTCCAGTCTGCTCACCAGCCTGTCGGGAAGGTATTCAGGGCAGACTGGGTCCGACCCGGAGCACCAGCGCTGCCCCGTTGGAAGTCGGCGCTGGAGAGGGAATGGGGTGGAGGAGATGGAGGAAGGCAGGCAAGACAGAGAAGCACAGTCAAAAAACAAACAAAAAAGATGGCCAGGCCATCACCAACCGACCAACTTACCTTACATCTGTGTGGGTTATCCCCCAACTCTTGATATTTCCCCCTCTCACTCTCCTTAAGAAAATAAGAAAACACATTGAAACCCAAGGGCACAGAGCTCGTCCCCCTCCGGCTTCCCCGAACCCTCCTTGTTGTTGGCCGGTCCGAGGTTTCTCAGCCCAGGCCTCCACCGCCAGCCCCATGGTTTTCTGCCCCGAGACAATTCACTCGTACCCCTCACCCCCATCAGTGACAGTTTTCAGAGGGCTCAGGGATGGTGACAGATCCTGAAAGTCAGAGCTGCCTATAGTATAAATATATATATTTTTTTCTTTGAAGGGAAAGAGGAGGCCGAGGCAGGCAAGGACTGAAGTTTTGCCTGTTCTGCTGCCCTTATCTCAGCTCCTGGTCCATCCCCCTCTCTCTGCAGAAAGCAATCAGCCACGTGAATTTTTTCCACTTTTCTTCTGTTGCTCTCTTGACTTAACGTGAAAACAGGGTATATTTGAACAAACTGTTTGTCCCAGGCAGGGGCTGCAGCAGGGCCTATGTGTGGCCTGCTCAGCCTGCTGCCGGGACACTTTTGTTGCACTTAGAGTTTACATTTTAATGGATATAAAAACAACTGTGAGAGATGCCTGGGCCTGTAGAAGCCCAGCATCGCTCAAAAAGCGTGTGTTCTAGTGAACATTTTCATATATATTTATTGGTTATAGCCTGTTAAAATATTTTCTTTTTTGTATTATTTATCCCCCCCACATTATGTATTTATATGAGGAGAAAAGGAAAAATTGTACTTTTTTTAGTATTTACTTGTTATAAAGGGCGTTGTGTTTTCTGTCATGTAAACCCGGCTATTTTAGTTTTTCTTGTACTCTAGAATAAAGAGCTGTAGATTTATGTTAACCTCGTAATTATGACGATTGTAATTAGTTCTAAATGGCATGAAACTCAGCTCCTAATGGTCACTGTATAGTCCTGAATTTGTAGAGTTAGTTAATTCCCTCTTGGAACTTTCTTTGTTCTTCTGTAGTTACTTTTTTTCCTTACTTAAAAGGGTTGTCTGTCACACAATTCTCGAATAAACTTTCTGTTATCAATTTTATCTCGTTCTAATGCTCCAATTTAGATAGTAGCACAAGGCTCCTGACCGCCAAATTTCTATTCAGCAAGGGAAGGAAAATATTGAAGACCCTCCCTGGCCTTTTTGTCCACCCGCTCAGGTCCCCATCTCCCCTTTGAGGTTTTTGGGGTTGAAATACAGGGATTAAAAAAGAAATCACACATAGGATCCTGAAACCTCTTGCCCACTCCCTTAGCTAAGATTTCAGTAGCAAGTTGGGGGTGGGAAGGGACTCTGGTCCCCTGGGTCTTTCTGTTTAGCCTTCTGCTGCTCCATTTTTCTCATTGCTTGACCTTTTGTCTGGTTCCTCCTTCGGCTACAACCTCTGTTGTGCCACCTTCCACCCCACCACCACTCCCCAAAAGCAAAGCAAAACCAAACAAAAATCTGGCCGATTACTGTTTCTTCTAAGCAACCTAAACTTCACAATCGTCTTCCGGAGCTACAAAGAAGTGGTCACGTGACCTGAAGCCGAACCACCATTGGGTCTAAAACGAAAACAAAGGAAAACGATTAATCTAAAAAAAAAAAAGAAAAAGAAAAAAATCTGATCCCTAGGCTTCTCGGGTCAAACCTTGAAAGTAAAGTGAAATTAAATCACTAAATAAAACTTGGGGTCCAAGGGAGAGGAGGGGATTTTGATTTCCCCAGCCAGGAAAAGAGGGAAAGAGTGGGAGAAAATGTTGGTTGCAAGCGTAAATAAAATGGTCCCCAGGCAAATGTGCAGCTCTGTTTCCATGATCCTTGGGAAAACTTCATTTCTTAGTCGCGGTTCCATAAAAGTTTTATCGCATTGGAGCGAGGATGGAGAGGGTCTGTCACAGATGAAATGTCACCTCCGTGTCGCTGGAGCCGATAAGAGCGCGGAGACAGGGTGGCTGAAATATGGAGCTAATTCGTTGAAAGAGAAGCGATGGCTGCTCGCTGAAGAGTTGCATAATTCTAATTGTAAGCGATGCACCCGCATTGCTTAATTAGGAGCATATATTTGTGGTGGGGGTGGGGAGGTTTCATTCCAGGCCCTCAGCTTTAAAGCGAAAGCTGATTTTCATTTTTATGTTGCATCCTGGCAACCCAAGGTTAGTAATTACAGCCTTTATGCAAGGATAAATAACAATAAAAAAGCAAGCTGAATTCTGCAAACACACACACACACACACCACACACACACACACACACACACACACACAGCCCAGTCGGATTTTAACTGGACTGGGCTCATCCAGGCACAAGCAATTTAGCATTGGGTCAGGCTATAATTTAGAGGCAGAAGAGCATGCGAAGTTTGATTGGGATCAAATAACGCTCAAGGGTCTGTCTATTTCTCTCTTCTCTGAAGAGCATTTTGTGAATGAGGTAACTAGATGAAGCCCCGTGTTTGGCTCTGGAGGTGGGATGGACTGCTTATTTATCTAGCTGGTGGAAGACAGGCAGGCCGAGGGAGAGGATTTAGATAGAATACGCAAAGCAGAGCTTTGGTGGAAGCTGGGGTTGCAAACAAAACTCAGACCAACCTGGCCTGGAGCTCCCTCCCCTCCTCTCTGCCAGGGGCTCGTCAGGCGGGAGACGTGGGTGAAATGTCTGCACGCCGTAATTCCCAGCACAACGGGGGGCTGGGAGGAGGGGGTGTCTCTGGGAAGGAGGGTTCTCCCGGCCTCTTTTAACACCCAAGTTTTCCGCTCTTCCCTAATCTGGTCATAAAATCTGTCAGCGAGGTCTGGAGAGCTGTATTTCGTGCTCGGGTCCGCCTGGGCCCAGGGTACCTGCTTGCAGCCAACTGTAGCGGTTGTTAGAAAACTTGCAGAGGTGACCACCGGGCCTGCCGGAGAGCGCTCTCCCAGGCCTCCCTGCACAATTCAGACAGTTCCTCTTCGGAATCGTCCCTGCCCACCCCCATCCAGACCTCCGAGTGACAAAAATGGTCTTCTACTGGCCGGGCTTCACAGTAATCCTCCCTCCCCCCCCCCCCCCCCCCCCGCGCCTGCAGTCCCCCCCCCCAGCTCCCTTTTCTGGGGCCTGCTCGCCTCCAACCCCACCCCCACCCTCCTCCCAGCCCGCTCTGCCCTCCTTTTTAAATACTCACCACCACCCACGCGGATGTTACACTGACAGAAAGTTTCTAGTTCCAGCTCCAGGCTGAGACGCCGTTTCCCGGCTAAGCAGCCCTTCTCCGCCCCGGCTGGGCCGGCGACGGAGAGCCGGGAGGGGGAGGGGAGGCCCGAGCCGTGGGAGTTCTGGGGCAAACTTTCCACCCAACTCAGCGCCTTCCCTCTGTCCCCATTTCCCATCTGTTTCCTGGCTCTCCCAGAATCACCTTTCTCTTTTTGCCACCCCCTCCCTCAGGCCTTTTTAAGGGATGTGGAATTTCGGCTGTTCCTTCTGCTTTCCCAAAGAACCAAATTCTTTGATGCAATCCGAGAGAGCTGTCAGGGGGCTAAGATTGATCGCCTCATCTCCGCTCAGTCCCTCTGACCCACTTATTTAAAAATCTTCCCCCAGATCGACTTTTCATTTTCTGCTTTGAGGCCTAGTTTCCCACCAATTGCTTGTGAATCTGAGCCCTTGCCTCCTCCCTCTAGTAAATTACAGCACTCCCTAAAAGTTCAACTGTCTTGGCCTCCTCAAAATAAAATAAATAAACGTTTTCTCCCAGAGGCCAGAAAATGAAAGGCTGTCTTAATAGTTAATATTTCCACTCTCTCCATCCTCAGGGAATTCTTTCTCGCCAGGGATAAATACCTATTTAAATTTTAAAAAAAGTTTTAGATGAAGCACAATGACAAAAACAGGAGGTTTCTTTGTCGGAGGGGACCACCACCCCACGTATTGACTTGAGCTCTGAGAGTCAAACAGATGGCTGCCTTGATGCTTATTTTATTTTATTTTGATACCAAGGTTGGAACTCGGGACCTTGTGCTTGCAAGGCAGGTGGCAAAACCACTGAGCTAAATATCCGGCCCCGAGTCCTTGCTTCTGCTCCTGTGTGTAGACAGAGATGCACAGACTGAGGCTTGAGTGGGCCCTTCTGCATCTCAGACCCTCCTGTTGTAGGCTTCGGGGGTCCCAGAAAAGCATAGATGCCCCCAAGAGGAAGGCAGCTGGGCAGCCCCTTGGGGCTGTGTTGGCACCTCTGGCAGAGAAGGGTTCCTAGGCCACAGGCCGCACAGGCCAGCGGCCCTAAAGTGCCACTCAGCATCCACCTAGCTCGTTCCTCCCAGGCAGCCTGGGAGTGCCTGTCATTTCCGCGCCAACTGATGCTTCCAGGGGCTGGGATGGGCGGAGGTGCTGCAGACTGTAAATCCCCTCCCGGCCTCGTCTGTGCGTGAATCTGGGCCTTCCCCAGAGGGTGGGAGCCTCTGACTCCCTCTTCTTCCCACACTGATGGCGCTCATCTTTCTTTTGGGGACTCGGGAGAGGGAGAGAGGATGTTGCTGGCCGTGCGAAGAAAGCCTTCATTTACTCTTACTGCGGGAAAGAGGGCTGTTTTTTTCCCTGGGTTCAGTTGTCTGCCAGGATTCCACCACCTCCCATCCTGGGAAGGAAGGCGGAAGAGGTTTATCAAGCTTCCCTGCAGAAAAGCGGTTATTGCAGGGAGGATGTGCAGACCCGGTGTAGGAACAAGGGCTACTCGAGTCTCGGTCGTGGTCCTCCGGAGTTTTTGCATCAATTAAAGCAAATAATGCTCTCTGTTTTCTACCAGGCCTAGGCGAGCGATTGGCCGAGACCGGTCCCGTGACCAAGAATTCCCTGCAATTTCGCCGGAGTCCTGGGTTTAATAGAGAGAGTCCCCATACGCTTGTATTTATCAGCAATATACAATTATAAAGGCCCAAAATTAAAAAAAAAGGAGAGAGAGAGCGAGCGCGAGAGCGCAATCCCCCTCCCAAAATCGCTCCTTTGCAGAAACCTGGGGGGGGGCAGGAGAGGGGGTCCCTTCCGATCCTCCCTCCGGACGCCCCCCCAGCAGCCCCCTCCCCCACCACTGAAAGCCATGAATTTTGAATTTGAGAGGGAGATCGGTTTTATAAACAGCCAGCCATCGCTCGCCGAGTGTCTGACTTCCTTCCCCGCCGTCTTGGAGACATTTCAAACTTCATCAATCAAGGAGTCGACATTAATTCCTCCTCCTCCTTCTCGCGAGCAAACCTTTCCC
>NW_022900925.1:34778286-34778997 GCF_012274545.1 Fukomys damarensis
GTTGGGGGCGCAGAAGAGGTGGCCAGCATGTTGGGGTTCCCTCGGCGGTGGATCCCCACCTCGGGGCAGCAGACTGTCCTGCTGGGGCTCAGGCCCGGCCGCCGCTAGCGTTTTTCTTCCTCCGGTCCAGCAGGTTTTGCAAGCCCATCGGGAAACAGCTTTTGCTATGCTGGCCGGAAAGGTTTCGGTGGAGGTTTCTAAGCAGCCTCTGTGGGCGAGGACGAATGCTGTTGCTGGGGTTGAAGTTGGGGTGCGGAATGGGGGTGGGGAACGCAGTCCTCCCCTCTTTCCAACCTTTAGAAGAAGAGAGGCATTGGGAGCTAGGAAGGAAAACGGGTGAAGAGAGCTACCGTGATGAACCCACCCCACTCCCTGGGTTGAGTGGGAAATTTCCGCATTGAGGAGTCCACTGGGAGGACTTGGAAGGTGGTCTCGAAGGCGCCGAGAGGGAGAGGGAGCCGCTCCTTGCCCCCTGCGTGGTCCGTGGGCGGCTCTGAATGCTTTGCCTTTACTGGGTCCCGGGTCTGCCAGCGAAAGAAGGGGAGGAAAGGACGGGGAAACTGCGAGAAACGAACCACTTGTGTCGGGGTGGAGGGTGAGAAGGGGAGACTGCCGACGGGGTGGTCCCGATCGCGGGGCTGGGTCCAGAGCCCCCGTGACTGACGCCCGGTCTGCTTTCCCTGCAGATGGCCGGGGACCGCCTGAGGCCGG
>NW_022900925.1:34779608-34780919 GCF_012274545.1 Fukomys damarensis
GGTTGCGCGCTGCGCAGAGCAGGCCGGCTGGAGCCCGGTCCCTTGCCCGAAGCCGCCTTCCCGGAGCGCCAGGGCTCGCCTTTCCTGCCCGACCTCAGCTTCCTCGCCGCAGACTCCTGTCTCCAGCTGTCCGGAGGCCTGTCTCCCACCCTGCAGGGCTCGCTCGACAGCCCGGTCCCCTTCTCCGAGGAAGAGCTGGACTTCTTCACTAGCTCGCTGTGCGCCATAGACGTGCAGTTCCCCTGACCCGCTTCTCTCCGCCCTTTCCGCCCCGCGCCCCGTGCCCGTGCCGCTGCTGGAAAAATGGAGCCTCCTCCATCCCCAGTCGCATTTGCTTACGTTTTTACTAAAAATCCAGGTATTACTGAATTAGCGTTTCATCCACTCCCTTTCTTTATTTTCAATCACTCCGAAAATTCCGTTTGGTAGACTCCCTCCAACGAAATATCTCAGGAATAATTAAACGCTTGGGGGGCTTTCTTAAAAAGAGCTAGAGGAGCCTGTTTTCCTCCTTTTTAAAGTTTTAGATGGTAGATTATTTATTAAAATTCTTTAATAGGAAAGAGGGGAAAGTATTTATTGTACATTATTTTCATAGATTAAATAAATGTCTTTATAATCGAAAATGAGTGTTTGTATTGGACCCAACCCCTTCACTGTCCTCCAGGTGCCCGCCCTGGTGCAGAACCCAGCTGAGGTTGGTCCGGTTCAGCGGACCAGGCACGGTGGCAAAGCCCTGGGGATTGGCAGAGTCCGGGTGGCACAAAAGTGGCCGGAATGGCCATCGCATCCCCATCTGGGCTCCAGGAAGAGTATGGGGGAGGATGCTGCTGCTTTCCCCAGACAGATGAGTTTTGACGCTGTGCTGATGTTTCTGGACCCTCTGCTTAAAAATATGGGCAGCCGGATGGAAAGAGAGGGTGTGTTGGCAACAGAACAGAAGCTGGGGCAGGAGCAGGAGGCCTGGGGACAGGATTCGGAGTTGTGGCTGAATTAAGAGGGGTCCCAGGCTCCCCAGATTTCCGGCTTTAGGGCCCAGGGCCAGGAGAGAGTCCCGGAGGTGCAAGGCCTTGGGGCACGGGCCGTGCAGGTGGCTCAGGACTGGAGCAGAGATCCGATTTTCTCGGGTGCCTAAGAATTGTAAGTTGCACCCAAGTGGCCAGGAGAAGAGGCCCGCTGAGGACTACGGCTCTGGGGACACCGCTGGTCTTCGGTCACCCCGGGATGCCCTGGTCCCGAGCGCAGGCGTCCCAGCCAGCCAGGCCCAGGCAGCCTCGGAGACGCCCGGCGGGGGGCGCGGGAGGGAGGGAG
>NW_022900925.1:34781114-34789617 GCF_012274545.1 Fukomys damarensis
GAGCCTCGCCGCGCGCCTCTGGTTCTCTCCGTTCCTCCTGAGCCCGGGGATACTGAGCGTGAGAAGGGACGGAGAGTCCGCCTGGGCGTGGGACCGGGGAGGGCCTGGGCTTTGCCCCTCTCGACAAGTGTGGCTTCTGATCCTTGGCTCTGAGAATGCAAGCCCGGCCAGAATTTACTGCAAAATGCAGACCCACCTGTCTTGGCCAACAACTCCATTTTCCATTTCAACCTCCCATCCAGAGCCGCCCCCCCAACCCTTCCCAGGCCCTGGCGGAGCCTGGGAGCGGGAAGCGAGGCTCGATCTCCCCATCTGCTTCCTGGTTTGTTCTCCGGGAACGTGGAGATTTAAAGGGCCCTGGAAAGCCATTCATCCTCCTTCGGTTTATTTAATATTTCTAGGGCTCAGGAACAGACACCGCGGGGCGACCTCCCTGGCAGATGCTGCGGTTCTCTAAAAGCACTTTATTTCCTGGATCTCCCAGACTCTTTCCCTGGGCCAGCAGGACCGGGATTTAGAGCACCAGGCACTGAGAGGTAGCAACTGTCAGGCTGAGTCAGGAGCCAACACAGGTCGTGACATTAGCGGACCAGCCAGCTCCTTGCATATTTTTCTAAACCTGCTCCCTGGGCGTGAGAAGTCCACATTTTATTCAGCTGGAATATAATCCCTTAAACTGTCCTAACACAGAACTCATTTCGTGCATTAAATAATCTTATGTCATGTTAAATTGCTCTTATTTCTCTCATAAATAAATTAATATAGAACAATTAGATGTGTTATTATAATAATATCGTGTATCTTATTAGTTTATTTTCCTTCATAAAATATATAGGTATGAAATAAATTCAATATATTAAAGTAATAACACACAGCTTATTGGCTTGCGTGTTTATTTTCCCTATAAATAAGTGAATATACAATATATTAAAACCACACTATACATCTCATTGGGCTGTGTGTTTATTTCTCCATAAAATATGCCCACAGGCAGTGTTCAACATCTTTAAAATCACAGCACATAAGCCATCTCCACACTAGCAAAATGAAAGAGACATTTCAGCTCAGGCTTTGATTTCTGTGGACAGCCAAACTAGATAATTCGGTCTAATTAAAAATGTTCTTGCAGCTCTAGCAGGTTGTTACAAAGATCAAGAATACCAGGAGGATCTGACTAATTACGCGCCTTCCAGCTTTCTTTAGTCAAAAAGAGAGCACCCTTCATCAATGCCAAAAAAACCCAGGCACCGGCCTGCTTGAGGGGAGCCCCCACAGCCATGTTCAGCTCTCCAGGGCCTGCCCACTCCCTGGGCCAGCAGCAGCCTGGCAGCATAGGCTCTGCGAGAGCTACTTAGAAATGCAGATTCCTAGGCCCCATTCCAGACTCACTGCATCAGAACCCGCAAGTCATCGGGTCTCTCAGTGATTGTAGGGACATTAAAATCGGAGAAGTATGCTAGGCCCACTGTCACCTTGCTTGTTTCCTGCCTTCTTCCAGCCGAAGAATTTTTTATTATTATTTTTTCATTCATTTCTAGCCACTACCTGCACATCCTTTCAGATTCCAGAGAATGCATGGCCGATGTGGAATTATTTGGAAAGCAAGGGGATTCCGAGTGCCTGTGTTGTAAGTGAGCTCTGCGGCTGGCTCCTGTGTGTTAGCTGGAGATTTTCCAGGTGGCCGTGGGCAAGGAAGGGGAAGGGGGGATGATTTCCGGGTAGGGCTGTGGACTCTCTGGGTGGCTGCAGAAATGCACTCATCGTATCCGGGCTAGGGGAGGGCTCCTTGAGGGTCAGAGCCAACTGTGAGGAGCCCCTGTAGCCCAGAAGGGTTACAGATTGGCTGTCGTTGGACTGGGGAGGTCTCAGTGCAGTCCAGAAAGTTGCTGCTCTGTCTGGCCTGTTCTTCTAAGAAGAATGGTTCATTAATATTACGGTGAAAGCAAAGGGCCATTAGATTGAGGAATTACTTGCAATCACGATAACCCGCAGTCATTAAAGAAGAAGAAGAAGAAAGTTAACTTATGCCTGGTCAAGTCCTCTCCCCTTTCAGGATCTCAGTTTCTCTATCTGTGAAATAAATGGGAGAATTAAATGTTTTTAATGTATTGGCAATAATATCTGCCCCACACTTTTCATTAGTCTTCAGGAGCATGCACTGAATATTTATGTGGGTTGGAGTCCTATGCTTTTAAGGGAGCCTTGGTGTGTGACAGTACCCTACCTCCCACATTTCTGGTGGGATCATTTGAACAAATTTTCACTTGTATCTTTACACCAACAAGCAAGGCCCCAATCATGACTTAATGGGGAGGGAGAGAAATCTTTTCACCAAGGAGGCCACTGGGTATACTGGGTATACTGCTCTGCGCTGGGTATGGTGTAGTCAATAAATAGGACTCTAGGGTTGGGGATCTAGCTCAGTGGCCCAGTGCCTGCCTGGCAAGCTCAAGGTCCTGAGTTCGACCCCTGGTACCAACAATAAATAAATAGTACTATTCAGATGTGCCCCAGATATCAGATACTCATTTCTCTCTGGCTCCCATCTTTGGCCACCTTTCCCAATATCTGGCTATGTTTATTCTTTTCAAGTAAAGATAAGCTTTTTTTTTTGTTTGTTTGATACTGGGAACCAAACTCAGGACCTTGTGCTGGCCAGGTGGCCAGGCAGGTGCTGTGCTGCTGAGCTACATCCCTGGCCCAAGTATAGGTCATTTTGTGCTCAGCATGGTGGTACACTCGGGAGGCTGAGGCAGGAGGATCGCTGTGAGTTTGAGCCCAGCCTGGGCTGCATAGTGAGTTCAAGGCCATCCTGAGCTACAGAGCAAGACCCTGTCTCAAAAAAATCCAAATAATAATAAAGAAGTAGGCAGTTTTATATAAAGAGCCACTGATTTTCGTCTTTGAGATGGTGTAGTTGGCTTTTATCTGGTCACTGGGCCTCAGAGCACAGGCACTAATTCTGTCTCTTCCTACAGCCCTGCCAAGCTCCTCTCCGCAGCTCCCCTCAGGCCTCTGACCAGCATCCCCTGCTCCCATGGCATGGCTTTCGGAAGCGTGCATGTCCTGGCTTTGTCCCCTGGGCCTGCTACTGCTGCAGTAGCCACGCTGCCAGGCAGGTATCTCTGACCAAGAGGACCTAACCGCTGTTCCCTCCTCGGGGGACAGAATGGAGGGTGAACCCTTACAATCTTCTTTAGGTCCCAGCCACCACAGAACAGTCTGCAGGGCCTGCACAGTCATTCTGCTCCAAATTCAGGGGGACGAGTATCTGATAAAGTCTCCAAAGTGAATATTTTGCCCCGAACCATCACATTTGGATAAATCCAGTTAAGTAGAAAGTTATTTCAATTCTTCATGTCGCTCAAACTTGTCCTTTTAGAAAGATCCTAACCATTACTGAATCATGTCCTCCATCCTTTCTGCGGGCCAGAAGTCTACGTCCAGCTGATCTCTTCCAAACCTAATCCCAGAAGTCTTGTTCAGCCCTTTGTTGCCCTCTGAGAAAGACAATTTCTAAGCCAAATACCGGTAAGGAAGCGGTGACCACCTCCTCCCTAGAGACTGTTCTCCAAATATTTTGAAAATCAAGAAGTTCTAATAGTTGACTACAAACTTTCCTCAGATAATTTTAATCATTTATGTTTTTTTTTTTTTTTGTATTTTTTGGTACCAGGGATCTAACTCAGGACCTTGCGCTTGCAAGGCAGGCAGGGTGCCACTGAGCGAAGTCCCCAGCCCTTCGTGTATGTTTTCACAGCTATTAAATATTAGGCCTTAGTTTCAAAATCTCCTCCAGCCTAGAAGAAAACCCCTCTCTTAAACAGCCTACCTTCTCCATTCTGAATGAAATTTGCACATGATAAAGAACTTATTTTAGGGCCAGGGATTTAGCTCAGTGGTGCCCCTGCCTGCCTCACAAGCAAAAGGTCCCAAGTTCAATCCCTGGTACCAAAAAACAAAACAAATTATATATATATATATCCGCCAATCTTGTACCCCATTACAATGTACACCATCCACCTTGAAGGTTCTCAACCAGATTCCTGACAGCTTAATTAGCCTGCCTTCAAATAAACAATGCTTAATTCAGATTCTATCCTCCCCACAACAGCAACAAAAAGCCATCTCTTTTACTAACCAGATCATAACCCTGGGTATCCTTTGTGGCGGGGGGGGGGCAGGGGATCAAACTCAGGACTTTGTGCCTGCGAGGCAGGTGTGGTGCCCCTGAACCACATCCTCGGCTCTTCCTGGGTACCCTTCTTGTTTAAAGTGCCAAACTGTGGTCTTGGCTTTGGCCTCCTAAATGCGGGCAGACAGAGTCGCTGCAGGCCTAATGAGACAACTGGTGGTCTCCTGCCAACCCCCAGCCCAAGCAGCTTCCTTCACAGAAAGGACCCGGAACCTAGGTGTAAACTCCTCTCCCGTCCCAGTTCTGGTTTGCAGCTTGGGCTGCAAGGTTGGTCAGCGTTATAAAGACCAACAACCTTCCAAGGTCATTTCAGTCGTGCGTGCGTCTACGGAGATCACACAAGCCAGGACATCGACACCGTTTTGGTGTCAGGTCTAGCCCAGGCCCTCTGGTGTTTCCTTTGGCCAACCAGAAAACCCTACAGTCCACGGCTGCTCCAGCCCCCCAAGGTTCTAAGGAGAAGGCAGCTTGGCAACTTAGGGAGCCAGAGCTGCTGGGTTCTAGTACTTTCTTCAGGTTGGGGACAGCAGTGCGAACTTCAGAAAGGGCTTTTGTTTGCTTGGTACTTGGGGTGGAACCTGAGGCCTTCACACCGAGCTACAGCCCTCACCTTCCACCCTGACACAGGGTCTCAGTAAGACACCCAGATTGTCAGATTGGGCCCCAACTTGCGATCCTTTTGCCTCAGTTTCCCAGGGTGCTGGGTTTACAGGTCTTCATCTCCACACCTGGCTGGATTTTTTTTTTTTTTTTGCACTGAAGATCATCAAACTCAGGTCCTTGTACCTCTGAGCTCTTGGAAATTTTATAATGTACCCACAGAAAGAAAGAAGGTGGGGCACATTGGAGGGCACAGTGCACTTGAAGAGCCTAGATCAAAGCAATCACTGCCATTGACAGTATAATTTAAAATTTTTTTTTCTGTTTTTTTTTTTTTTTTGGTTTTTTTGAGACAGGGCCTCACTATGTAGTTGAGACTGACCTGGAACTCACTATGTAGCCCAGGCTGGTCTCGAACTCACAGCGATCCTCCTGCCTCAGCCTCCCGAGTGCTGGGATTACAGGCATGAGCCACCACGCCCAGCTCTGCTTTTTTTTTTTGAGACAACACCTTGCTACATAGTTCGGGCTGGCCTTGTTCTATGTAGCCGAGGAACTCACAGCAATCCTCCCGCGTCAGCCTCCTGAGTATTGGGATGACAGGCGTGTACCACCATGCCCAGCTTGACAGGGTAATGTGAGGTACTTTTGTTCCAGCCTTATCTTCCTTTCATTGAGTGCAGACTACCTGCTGACCTCAACTGTGGCAGGGGAAATGCATCTCTTCAACTCCCAGGCAGACATGTGTAGTTTCATTAAAGAGATTGGGCGTTTGCTTCTCCTTTTAGGCCTCAAGTTGGCCCCTTCATTAGGAGAGCAAGGGATGGGGAGAGCAGCTTCTCCCTGGGAGGAAGAGGAGGTGGACAGCAGTGTCTTCTCCACACACAGAAGCAGGGTGGCTGGCTCTGATATAGGCCTACCTTAGACTTGGGGTTAGAAGGCAAATCCTAGTTCCCTACACTCAAAGGTCCCAGTCTCTGCTGAAGACATCTTTAAATGAGGGGACAGGCCAGGGCGGTGTCGCACACCTGTAATCTTGGCACTCAGGAGGCTGAGGCAGGAGGATTGGTGTGAGTTTGAGGCCAGCCTGGGGCCAGCCTGGTCTACATGGTGAGTTCAAGGCCAGCCTGAAATACATAGTGAGATCCTGTCTCAGGGAGACAGAGAGAGAGAGAGAGAGAGAGAGAGAGAGAGAGAGAGAGGAGACATCTGAGAGCAGCTACAGACTCCTTCCCAAAGGGGTTGAAGTAGAAAGAAATCTGTTTGTTCCATCCCAATAATCATTTTCTTTTCCATTTCTGTGCAAGCCAGGCTTCCTCTATCTTGTTTCTCTTCTCCTCTGTCTGCCCTCATCCCCTTGGTGAAGGAACATTTCCCCTCCACTCCCACACCCTCTGTTGGACAAGTGAATGGCGGGACCCACCCTCACAGCTCAAACACAGAGTGGCACAGGCAGGGGAGGGGACAAAACCCTGCGGAAGATCTTTCTTTCCCAGCTGGGGCTACCAGGGCAGAGAAGGCATTCACCTCTAGTGACACAGGAGAGAGAGAGCGGGAGGGGCCAGTCTAGGCCTAGGAGGACAAGAAAGGCATGGAGACTCAGAGGGAGAGACAACTTCGGGTCCCTTGCGGAAGGGTGAACACACACCCTGTCTGTTTGAGGATGCGGAAACTGGAGACGTTTCGAAGACCCTCCTGGACCCCCACACCTGTCTCCCTTCCTCTCCAGCACGGAGTTGTTTACAGCGGTCCCTCCCTGAACTCTTGCCCTCCTGGACTTGCCCTGGCTCTGGCCTCAGGCCTCGGGCCAGGCAGACACCCTGACAGGTTACAAATGAGTGTGGGTGTTGCTCTGCCTCTGAGCTCTTGTCCGGGAGTCCGGAGGAGGGAAATCAATGGGCTCTACCTCAGGGCTCCTCTTCTGGGCCCATCCAGAGACCGGGAGAGCCGAGGAAGCCACTTCCTGTCTCCCCTCCCCCAGGCCAGCCCGACAGACCCAGAGCAGAGAGGGGTGACTCAGAATTCCCGGCCTGAGGGGCTCCACACCATCCTCCCATCCTCCCAGCAAACCCCCCTTGTCTGGTCTAGAACATTCCTGAACACTTGGAGTAATCTTTCAGGCTTTACTGGTATCAAATATACGATCTCAGGCTTGGGTGTTTTAATGTTTTAGTATTTTGGGAAGAAGATGCTGGTTGGTGAGGCAGGGAGGAGTGGGAGGGGCCAGAGGCATGCAGGGGCTCTACAAATTTTAAACACTCTGGAAAGAGAATAAAAATTCTCCTCCTCTTCACCCTGCTGTAAACATCGTCTCGATGCGCTCCTGCGGCTCTCAGGAGAGACATAGCGAGTTATTTAAGTTTGAGTGAGTGAGCCAGCTACAGCTATGGATGGCTAGAGAGAGGATAAATACATCTAGAAGATGAGTTGATGGATAGGTAGGGGACGAATATAAATATGGAGAGAGATGGACGAACAGAGCGATGGGTTGAGATACAGAGAATATAAAGAGAGAAATGGATGTATGGATGAAGGGAGAGCCCTGGTGGAGCGAGGGATGGGTTTCCCAGCCTCCTCCCCACAGTTCCCACAGTGCTGGGGTCCATCTTGCTCTCCTGAAATGCCATGTTTCCACCCCTGACTGAATGAATTCTTGGAATCCTAGACCCTGCCTCACACCCAGAGGTGTCGTCGCACCCCCCCCATCCATTTGGCCTGAGATAAGACCCCTCAGCGCTGTCCTAACCCATCACCCCAAGACAAATAGGGGGAAAGACACATGGAGAGGAGCCCGGGTTCCCCACCTCCAGGCCCACAGCCTTGGGGGGAGGCATCTTGTGGGGTGGGAAGAGCGAGGGGCAGCTGGGTTGAATTTATCCAAATCTAATAACCCAGGAGCCTATTGAAGGCCTTGGGGGTTGGGAGGGGAGGAAAGTCTTGAATATTCTTCACCCCCCCTTCTGGTCCCTTCTTTCCAAAAGTCTTTGAAGAAAGATGTTTTTGACGCTACCATGTCGCCCTCAGATGGATGGGCTGTAGGTGATTGAAGCGTCTTTGTCATGCTAATGCTTGGGGGTGATGGATGGGCACTGGGGCTGCCAAACCCGGGCCTGCTCAGCCCATTGGCCCGGCAGCGATCACATGCGCCCCACCCCCACCCCTACCCTTCCCGGGGAGCGCTGCCCAGGCGAGCTGGCCGGCCATGGATGCGAGCCGGCCCGTGACATACTGCCGAGAGGTTGTAGGGCAAGCGGGTGTCTCCCCCGGACCCGGACGGGCCGACCCTCCTGCGGCCGCCCCGCATGGACTGTAATAGGATGAACTCCTTTCTAGAGCACCCACTTTGTAACCGGGCACCCAGCGTCTACGGTGTTCACAGCGCCCCGACGTCCTTTCCCCCCAGCTCCGGCCAGGCGGTTGACAGCTTCGCAGGCGAGGGCCGCTATGGTGGGGGACTGCCCGGCCAGGCCCTCCAGCAGAACTCGGGGTACCCGGCCCAGCAGCCGCCTTCAGCGCTGGGGGTGCCCTTCCCCAACTCCGCGCCCTCGGGGTACGCCCCAGCCGCCTGCAGCCCCAGCTTTGGGCCTGCTCAGTATTACCCTGTGGGTGCGTCCGAAGGAGATGGGGGCTACTTTCACCCCTCGAGCTACGGGGCCCAGCTGGCGGGCTTGCCCGACGGCTACGGAGGGGGTGCAGCGGGGCAGGGGC
>NW_022900925.1:34790114-34790422 GCF_012274545.1 Fukomys damarensis
CCCCAGCCAAGGCGTCGGAGCTGGGCCCGGGCGCGCCCGGCGGGGTCCGAACCAACTTCACCACGCGGCAGCTCACGGAGCTGGAGAAGGAGTTCCACTTCAACAAGTACCTGAGCCGCGCCCGCAGGGTGGAGATCGCCGCCTCCCTGGAGCTCAACGAAACCCAGGTCAAGATCTGGTTCCAGAACCGGCGCATGAAGCAGAAGAAGCGCGAGCGAGAGGGCGGCCGGGCGGCCCCGGTCCCCCCAGGGCGCCCTAAGGAGGCGGCGGGAGACGGCTCGGACCAGTCCACGTGCACCTCCCCCGAG
>NW_022900925.1:34790438-34793552 GCF_012274545.1 Fukomys damarensis
GCGCCCCAACTTGGCCCAGGCTGGGGCGCCAGGGCAGAGCTGCCTGGGGGCGGGGCGGGGTGGGACCGGAGGCCTGGAAGGCGCACAGCCGAGGTGGAGGGAAAGCGTCCACCTTCGTCCGGAGTCCGTTCAAGGTCAACACGCGGGTGGGGGTGAGGATGAGGAACGCCTCCATCCTTCCTTCCCTTCCAACTCGGGTAAATTCAGTACAGTGCCTTTGAGCTTCGAGGAGCGACCTCGTGCACTCGTGACCTCAGCCAGGGATGGAGAGAGAGAGACAGAGAGAGACAGAGACAGAGAGACAGAGACAGAGAGAGACCTCGGTGCCCCTTGTGGGAGGGGTCTGAGTGCTGGCGGATTATCACCAACCCTGACCTTAATCTTTGATCCAGTCACCACAGACCTTACAACCGCACCAGCTGCCTTGTGATGACCAAAAAGCCCCCCCAGGAGCCCCCTCCTGGCACATTTGTTTTTGCACTAATGCAGCCCTCCCACCCCGTGTTCCACCACTCCCACTAGACCTGGGCCCAAGTAGCCAAAGGGTTTTGGAGCCTGGTTCTTCAGAAACTTCTAGAACACTGCGCTGGGAAAGGCTAACCCCCAGCAAGCCTCCAGCAGGAAGGGACAGGCCTGCCCCCACTCCGCCCCCCTATTTATTACCTCCTGGAAAACCTGGGAGCCTCTTTCCCTTCTCCACCCCTACCCCTTGGGACAGCTGGGGGAGGCCCAGGTACAGGGAGAGCTCTCGGGAGCAGGTCAAGCTTTCTGGGAACCTTGTAGTCTGGAGACCCCATTTGGCTTCCTAAAGACCCACCCCAAGCAGCCAGGTTCCCTCTGTACCTGCAACTACCTCATTTCAATAAAGCCTGCGTTTGCCTTCTCCTCCTTTCTGCTTCTGCCCCTCAGTCTCCCTGAGCCCTGGGGAAGAGGTGAGGAGAGCTAGCTCTGCTGCTTGCATTGGGAAGAGAGGAGCCTCACCTCAGAAGAAAAGGACTCTGGGCGCAGAGCGCAAAAGAATGGGCCCAGGCCCTGGTGGGGGTGGGGGAGCCACCAAACCTTGAGGATGGGGAAGGGGAAAGGAGCAGCTCCTGTCGGGAGGGTGGAGGGCGGGGAGGCCCTGGAGGAGAAGGTGGGGGTATCCAACTGTTCCCCAAAACACTTGGCTGGGTAGGGGTGGGGACAGCCCCACCCGAGCCAGCTAGAGGCCACTGCACTGCAGTCCCTCCCTGCCGCTCGCTGCTGGAGGGTCTGGTCCCAGCCTCTGGCTCCTAAGTGCCTTTCTGCCTGGCTCAAGGTGACCGCCCTGGGCAGGAAGGAGGTGGTCAAGGGGAGGATGCTAGCGGTGGAGGGGGGGGATCAGGGGGATCTGGAGGTGGGGGCCTGGGGAGGCCAAAATCCACGGGATCTGGTGCTGACCTTTTTACCTCCAAGCACCCCTGGGTTTTCCAAACAAGCTAGCGGCGTGCCTGCAGGCAGCTGCTATGGTCCCGGCATCCTTTTGGCAAACCTTTGGGCAGGGTGGAGGCGGGGCCGGGCCTCGGGAAGCTCCGGGGCCGCCAGCAAGCGGCCATTGCTCACTAATCCCAGGGTGCCGTGGGGGGGGCAGGGCCTCTGGGCCCTGGTTTGATGCCATCTCATACGCAGTCCCCAGCACACCCTGTGTGTGCACCCCCCAACGGCACCCCAGGGGTACGGAGGGCACCCAGGCAAAGAATCTTATCTGCCCCCCTCCGCATGTTTGATCTGTGATGTTTGAGAGGGAGACAGCAAAGAAAAAGACTAGGAGCTACGGGTAAGCAGCTCCAGCCCTGGCTATCAGCAACGGCACAGCCTGGCTGGAGAGGAAGGCAGGGGCTGAGGAGGAAGCCTAGCTTTCCCAGGCTGCCGCCTTGCCCTGTCTTAAAAAAAAAAAAAAAAAAAAATCTATGAACCGCTTTTCTGTATCTCACTGAAATTCCTCCCGAGCTTGGCTTCCCTAAAGGGGTCACCTTGACAGAGGGACCGCAAGTGTCTGCAGAAACACAGCTCCCTTCCTTGGGGCCGTTTCCTAGGCACTGGCAGAGCCTTGGGGAGGAAGAGCAGTGGTTAGGGCCCAGCTGGGCCTGGGCTGGTGGGGGATGGTCAGGGGAGGGGGCGTCAGAGCAGAAGGGGCCGTTGGACTCCTCCAGGGAAGAGCGAGGGACCAAAGTCTTCCTCCCCGCGGGGGAAGCCTCAGAAACATCCACATCCCTCCCTCGAATCCCACTCCCAACTAGAGGCCCCAGGCCCCAGTCTGCAGGAAGACTTTTATTTGGAGAAAGAAAAGATCGTGGCGTTCAGAAGACAAAGGAGAAGATGGAAAACAAGCAAAGCAGCATTTTGCTCCGGTCCGGGGTGGACTTCACCATTGAACCTCTCTGAAAGTGGAGGCCAAAACGCTTCACTCCCAGGTCCCCCCATGCCTTTTAGATGTGTGCTGTACAGTTTTCTCTTTTGCAAAAATTCAAAAGCCTCTACCTCCTTGTCTTCATTTACTGGATCTCAAACAAACAAACAAACAAAAACAAAAAAAAACCCTCCTGTTTTGAAGAATGAAAATCTTAGGAGAGGTTTTTCCTAAACCCTGACTGATCTGGTCTGGGGAGCAGCGAAGGCCCCGCCTCCACCCAGCTCTCAGTGGCATCTGTTTCTCAGCCCCAAGTGTGAATTTTCCTGGTTCCCTTGCTTCTTCCCTCAGCATTTGTTCTCTCTACGTGAGGCCCTTTGATCTCCTGAACAAGCCAGAGAGAAAGTTTTACGACACTGCTAGCTGCTGGTCAGGAGTCGGTGGGTGGGGGCAAAGCAAGCGGAAGCTCAGAGAATTTCCCAAAGACTGAGATGAAAGTGGTCAAGGTGAACACCAGGGCGCCTGGTGCAAGCCTATAATCCCAGCACTTGGGAGGCTGAGGCAGGAGGATTGCTGTAAATTTGAGGCCAGCCTGAACTATATAGTGAGACCCTGTCTCTTGAAAGCAAGCAAGCAAGCAAGCAAGCAAGCAAGCAAGCAAGCTGAGGGGCTGGGGATTTAGCTCAGTGGTTCTGCCATCTGCCTGGAAGCAAGCATAAGGACCAGAGTTCGATCCCCAGTACCAA
>NW_022900925.1:34793566-34794657 GCF_012274545.1 Fukomys damarensis
AAAAAAGAAGGAAAAGAAATCAAATTGACCCAGAAGAAAGGACCTAGGAGTTGCACAATTCCCTGTGCTTGGGCCAGGGATTTAGCTCAGTGGCACCACGCCTGCCTGCCTGGCAAGGGCAAGGTCCTGAATGTGATCTCTGGTACCAATAAACAAACAATCCCCTGTGCTTACTTCGTTATCTACGCTGTGGGGACAATATTGGTACCTGCCTGATAGGACTGATGTTGGGACGAAGGGATTTAATATGTGTAAAATGGTTGAATCAGACCCTAACAAATAAATATAAACTATACCGATTATCATGATTAAAAAGAAGACAAGCTTGCTCTCCCTTCTGTAGCACCTAGCGGACTCCAAGGTGTGTCTCGAGCGGTTTGAGGGGGTTCTCGGCAGCTCGGGACACCGAAGGCCACCTGTGTGAAGCCCTTTCCTTTTCTCTCAGTGCCCCCTGTAGATGGCAGCGGCAGGGACAGTGGCCTCCTTCACTCCCTTCCTCCCTTCTGCTCTGTGGGAAAACGAAGAGGAAAGGGAGTCTTGAAGGCAGACACCTGAAGCTCCTGATTCAGAGCCCTGGAGGGCAAGGGTTGTTGAATCGCCGTGACTGCTTTTCCCGTGTGGGCCTCCTACAAATGCCCACTCCATCTCCTGTGCACCCACTTTTCTTTTAGATGCCAAATGAAGATGTGGAAAATGAAATGATCTCTAATGGAAGCGTCTATAATGCCCTGCCATATAGTGAAGTGTTCGGGAGCGATTTCCTTTTATATATTCACAAAATAACTTTTCCCCTATTACCTCTCTTACACGGAGCTGGTTGAGGTCTTGGCATGCTGGAAACAGACGTCCTTCAGCCTCCTCCTGCCCCTGCCCCTTGGAATACATCAGCAGATCCACCTGACACTGTTGATCCCTAGGGTTTGCTTCCAGGGAATGAGGTAATTAAGAATGAACCAGGTCAGGGCTGGGCGTGGTGGTGCACACCTGTAATCCCAGCGCTCAGGAGGCTGAGGCAGGAGGACCACTGTGAGTTTGAGACCAGCCTGGGCCACATAGTGAGTTCTGGGTCAGTCTCAACTCTCTAGGGAGAT
>NW_022900925.1:34794679-34795553 GCF_012274545.1 Fukomys damarensis
AAAAAAAAAAAAAAAAAAAAAAAAAAAGAATGAACCAGGTCAGGGAGTCCCAGGGTACTGACTTAAGGTAAGTACAGAACGAGGAGGAGGGATGGCCTGGACCAGACATCCTCCCTGCATAACCATGGGAACCTTCCTCCTGATCGCCCACAGGAGTGGCGCCCCCTGCAGTCGGGCCTGATACTGCATCTCTTTTGGTGACACTCCTGGCTCTGAGGACTTCCTTTAATGACCTCCCCTATTCAACAGTGGTGTCCCAGGTGCTTTGGCTTTTGCCACTTCCTGGCTCTCGAAATGTTTTTTCTAATCAGAGGACTCGGAGATGGGAAAGATTTAATGGCCATTCCTGGGAGAAAGGAAGGCTATGGCAGCTGCTCGATTTAGCTCGGACTGAGCCCCTGGCCTGCATCCCTGTGGTTCTCTTCACTGGAAAATATCTCTGGGAGAAGAGTTGCACAGGAAGTGAGGAGACCCGGACCACTTGGTCTCCTTTGTGTCCCTGAGCAAGTCGCCTCCTCCCTCGGGGCCTGCTTTCCTGGTTTGGCGCGAGCTGAATTACCCCACTGCAGCTTCAGCTGGAGCAACCCTTCCTCCGAGGACAGAAGGCGAAGGTAAGAGAGGAACCTGGAGAGGGGTTTTAGGGGGACAGGTAGGTGGGGTACAGACACACCCCGTGGAGTAGATTCTGCTGGCTTCCTTGGAGCTCAGGACAAGTCGCCCCCCCCCCGCCCGCCGCAGCCCTATCTGCCTGGAGGGGAGTGGAAGAGGGAGGGGACCCACAAAGAGGCCCTGCTGAAGCCGGAAGCCCCTTGTGTTTACCCCGGCCCGACAGCTTCTTTTCCACCCCCGTCTTGGAGAGGGGCCTCACTATTTA
>NW_022900925.1:34795587-34798722 GCF_012274545.1 Fukomys damarensis
AAGAGGGAGGGGACCCACAAAGAGGCCCTGCTGAAGCCGGAAGCCCCTTGTGTTTACCCCGGCCCGACAGCTTCTTTTCAACCCCAGTCTTGGAGATGAGCAGCTCACTATTTACTCAGGAGGTTTGCCAGGATCCTGGCCGGCCTCCCTGGCCAGTCTGTCCCCGTGGCTCTCCTCTGTCACCCCACCCCCTTCCCTTCCTGGTTCATGGAGAGTTCAGGCCCCAAATGTCTGGCGGCCCCCCACTCCCCAGCCCCAATGGAGCCGCTGTTCGGGGACCTGGGGCCAGCGGGCGGGGGTAGGGGGTCATGCCCTGCTCTCTCCACGCTGGCTACACCCACAGCCGGGGCTCCCAGGGGACAGGAACCTCAGTAAATGAGTGTCTTTTGGAGGGGGCTGGGGAGATGACCCAGGACTGCAGCGTGGTCACGCCTCTGTGTGCCTTAGTAGTCTAAGCCGTGCTTTCTGATACAGGAGCTTGATAAACTTGTAACTTTGGACTCTTTCCAACAACCTGTGATAAAGCTACTACAATAAAGGGACACTTCTGTCATCTATGAAAGCCAATCCCTGGCCTCTTAACATTTTAGAATGTAAGATCCAGGAAGGCAGGGATTTGGGGATGGGTGGGTCTGTTCTGTTCATTGGTCCATTTCTAGGGCCCAGAACCATGCCCAGTACAAGACAGATGCTTATGAACTATCTGCTGAACAAATGAATACTGAAGTAGACTTTTTCTAAGGAAGATGCTCCAAAAGTGATGTTCCACTTGCTTGTTTGCTTGTTTTTGAGACAGGGTCTCCATACATAGCCCAGTCTGGCCTTGAACTGGCTGGAATCTTCCTGTCTCAGCCTCCCAATTCCTATGATTACAGGTGTGTACTACCACACTCAGCTCAAAGACAACATTAGTGCAGAGGTATGGCTGGTCCCAAACAGTATCCATAATCAGTGAATTAATTAATTAATTAATTTGAGACAGGGTCTCACTATGTAGTTGAGACTGACCTGGAACTCACTATGCAGCCCAGGCTGGTCTCGAACTCGCAGCAATCCTCCTGCCTCAGCCTCCCAAGTGTTGGGATGACAGGCATGCACCACCACGCCCAGCTCCATAATCAGTGAATTAATACAAAGACAGTGAAAGTAGAGTTAGGGGCAGAAGGGGACTTGGGGGGACATTTTCTCCACCTCTACCCTCCATTAAAGCTACCTGCCTCATGCAAATAACAGCTCTCACAGTAGGGCTTTAGTGCCCCGGAGCGTGGTCCAGGGTCACCCTCCCACAGGGTTTTTGTCTGTTTCATAAGGGCTTCCTTTATGTTAGCAACTGGAGCCCAAGAAAAGACCCAACTGTGGAAATGCGAAGGATCTGCACCTTTACATCAGTGGAAAGTGCAGGGGGACTATGGGCGCTCCACCGCCCCAGGCAGGCCTTGTTTCCTCTCATCTTCAGCCCCGGAGGCAAAGCAGCCCAGCAGCCTCCCTCACACCCAACGCGTCAAGGTTCCAGTTTTCCTTTTCTGAAAAACTTGGATTTTCCTTCCCCTTCCAGGGCCAATCAGGTGAATTCACTCGGGGCCGTGCTTGCCGTTGCTTTGAGATCTGCGAGGGGAAGCATCGCTTTAGTTCCCTACAGGACCCAGGGCCCAGGGCAGGGCACCCAGGCTGGCACGCGTGCTCAGCCGCCGGGGTTGATGCCCCTGGGAGACCGGAAGGGCAGCAAGGGTGGGGGTGGGGCAGGGCGAGGCCCTAACAATCTGGGCCCAGTCTGCCGATTCCGGCGTCAGGCTCCTGTCGCCTGCCAGGAGCTGTCGTCTTCGGAGATGAGGGGCACGGGAATGAAACGTGGGCACCAAGCCTTGGAGGGAGGCTCCCCGGAGCGCGGGCTGGCGGGTCCGGAGGGCCTACCTCATTTCTCAGCCGGCCTTGGACGCCTTCCCTCCGTCCCTGCCAGTTCCTCCTGTTTGCACTCCGCGTTTGTCAGGAACTCGATGTTCCATCCCTTAAGGAGGCTTGGCGGGAGGGATCCGGACCCAGATCGCTGGGAACAGCGGACCCCGGGGCGTCCGGAGGGGCAACTGTTCAGAACATTCAAATGCGGCGCAGCGGAAGTGGAGAGCGGCCAGAGGCACAGAGAGGGCCTGGCCCGCCCAGGCTCCCACCTGCAGCTTTACACCACCTGCAGCTCAACAACTTCAAAGCTCTCCGAAGCCCATTGAAATCCACACCTGGCCAAGAAAACCGGCTGGGGACGGAGTCGCCCCGCGAGGCTCTTCCTCGGCCGCGCTCTGGAGGCCCTGCTCGGTTTGTGGCTTTGGAATTAAACTTTAAAGAAGTAGGAGTGGAAAACCAGAAGGGTTCTTGGTACGGAGATGGAGAAAGACGTGTCCTTTTGCTGAGAATCTCTCAACCTAATCTATCCCCGCACGATTCCCAGAGGGGAAGCGGAGAGAAAGCCACCCACGTCTCAACACAAGGGAAAAAGCAAAAGTAAAGATGAAGCCAAGATTAAAAACACGGCTCTCGCTGGTGTTTTACATTTTCAGAATCTCAAAGATCCGCTATCTGGTTGTTTTCCTCCTGATTTTCACCTGAGTGTGTTGGACCCATCGTTCAAGTAAGATTTAACTTGGTCCTCCTGTCTCGAGTAGAAAAAGGACAGGAATTTTACCCCTAGAATTTGACAGGAAGAGCCAAGCTGCAAATACAAAAACTAAGAGGAAAATAGCATCCAGTTCGTACAGTGCCTAATACAATCCTAACTTTGTGTTCTTCGATACCCTAACCTACACAGAAAGATTAAAAGCTTCTGTTGGGCGTTAACTAAATACACCCTGCCACACACACACAAAAAATCTTTCAGTCTCTTCCAAAGTCTTCTCTTAAGAAGAAACTTCTTCACTAGAGAAAATTTTGTTTTTAAAATCAACTCTTACGCTGGGTGTGGTGGCGCATGCCTGTAATCCCAGCACTAAGGAGGCTGAGGCAGGAGGATCATTGTGAGTTTGAGACCCGCCTGGGCTACATAGTGAGTTCCAGGTCAGTCTCAACTACATAGTGAGACCCTGTCTCAAAAAAAAAAAAAAAAAAAAAAAAAAAAACAAAAAAAAAAAAAAACCAAAAAAAAAAAAA
>NW_022900925.1:34798801-34805171 GCF_012274545.1 Fukomys damarensis
AAAAAAAAAAAAAAAAAAAAAAAAAAAAAAACCAAAACAACAGCAAAACCCAACAAAAAACAAAAAATAAAAAACAATCAGTGGTGCCGCCACCTGCCTCACAAGCGCAAGGACCGAAGTTCGATCTCTGGTACCAAAAACCAAAAACCAAACCAAACAAAAAAAGAATAAAACAAAGCAAAATCACCTTTTTGGAAGCTGGAGGCATAGTTCAGTAGCAGGCTCAAAGCCCTGGTTTAAAGACCAGCAAAATCAATCAATCAATCAATCATTTTAAAATAAGATTTCACCCTTATCTCTTCGAAACAATTGCACTCAGGACCTTGGTTTGCCTGGCAGGTGTGGCTGTGCCACTAAACTACATCCCGGCTTCTTTTTTTCTAAGTCAAAGGGATATGAGAGACCGGGGAAAAAATTCAGGACAAATCTCACTTTACTCCTTCTCTTCGCCCAACCTTCAGGTGCACAAATCTCTGGACCAAAAGAGGGTCCTAGGTTTGCATTTAGTGTCTCAGCCACCTCACGCCATGGGCTCAGTGTGTCTGCTGCACTGGGCAGGTGCTGACTGCTCCCAGTACCGGATTCCTGCCCTGGGAAACCAGAAAATACCCGGCTGCTTCTTCGCCTGGATTTTTTCAGAAGCTTTAAATTTAAGTCTCAATATTATTTTTGGTGACAAGTGCAAATGTTTGCCCAGCCACTGGGAAATAACTCAGATGCTTGGCTTGGGCCTCGGGCAGCCTGGAGCAGCCCACTTCTTCCCCTTCTCTCCCACTGAGTGGTTTCAGCACTCTGAGGGTGACGCGCTGTGGCCTGCAGCCCCTCCTCTCCCAGGAGCACAGCCTAGTCAGAAGCCCCATTAGCAGTGGAGGGAGGGGACCCTCTGGGGGTCCGAGGAGCACATCCTCCTCCACTATGTTCCTGGAAGGAAAAGTCTGTGGCCTGAGCGCACACACACACGCACCCACACGTACACACACACCACAAGCTTCATGGGGTTTTGCTGCTCAAGGAAATGGAGAGAGCAGAGGACCGAGTTACTTGCAAATCTGCGTGCCATAACAGGAGGTGTTCTCCTCCTAATTCCTGTCCTACAAGTCAATGTTGACCCCTCTTTCGGATCCGCAATGGCTGTGACCTTGGATCCCCCCTTCCCCGGGGATGGAACACAGGACTTTGCACTGAGCCCCGTCGTCCTCGGCCTGTCTTATTTTTTATTTTGAGACAGGATCTTGCTAAGTCACTAAGTTGCCCACTTATTTATATTTATATTTATTTGTATGTGTATTTATTTAAATATTTTTTGCAATGCTAAGAATCAGATTCAACGGTATCCTACCGCTGAGCTACCTCAGCCCGGAAGTTTTTATTTTTATGTATTGGTTTGTTTGTTCATTTCTGGTTCCGGGGATCGAACTCGGGCCCTTGTGTGTCAGGCCGCAGAACCACTGAGCCAAATCCCCAGCCCCTGAAGCTTTTATTTTAAAGTGGGCGTGGTGGTGCACACCTGTAATCCCAACGCTCAGGAGGTAGAGGCAGGAGGATTGGTATGATTTCGAGTCCAGCCTGAATTAAGAAACAAACAAAAGAAAAGTTTGGTTTTTTTTTAAATTTTAAGATAAGGTCTTCCCATTTTGCCCACGCTGTCCTCAAACTGGTGATCCTCCTGCCTCAGCTTCCTGAGTAGCTGGATTACACCTGTGTGCCGCCTTTCTTGGCTCATACAAACCTTTCATTCTTCTCCTATCTGCTGTGCTTCCAAATATCTGCAGCCATCTGTCCTGTGAGCTCCAGGTCTTCCCTTCTCTGGAGGAACATGGATTTCTGGTCCCTTCCTCTGGGCCTCTGAGACCTGAACGCTAGGTGTTTCCCCATTAACCAGCTCTTGGTTAATAACGTTCTCCCATTAGATGAGGTGTCCAGAGCAGGGCAGAACATACACAGTGACCAGCTCTATGGTCGAAAGGACACATAGAGGAGCACTTCCCTCGGCCTGGGACCTGTGTTCCTATCAACACAGGAGATGCAGGCCCAGCAGGGCAGGCCCAAAAAGCAGCTGGCAGGTGAGGAAGACAGGGGATTGTCCCTCCACAAATCGTGTCCGTCTACTTGACCTCCAGCCCGGGGTCCGCCACTGATACCTTAATCCACACAAATCCCTGTGCTCAGGAAGAAGAAGGTGGAGACCAAACATTTGCTCTGCTGACTCTGTGTGATTTGTGAGAAGGGAGAGGAGCACCGCAGGGAGGGTGGGGAAGGAGAGCCCGTTAGGCCGAGCAGGTGACCCGGCTGGGCAGCCTCTTCGGCTCCGGTGTATCACGGCCGGCCGCGTAACCCCGCCTCGCCATGCTGCTCCCCCAGGCCTGCCTTCTCTGGGGCGCTGCTATTACTTTTGTTATCATTGCTGCTGGTATTGACGTTTCTACAGCGCTATTCTGTCCGGCCTCATTTCTCAGCCCATCTCTGAGGGGTTAGTGGGATCATTCTTTTCACAGCCTGGGGCCCAGAGAAAATAAGCAATGGGCCTGGGATCCCGTATCTGCAAAGCCACATACATCTGTTCTGCCTCTGGTCCTCGGATATCTACAGAAATCCACACCTGTGGGATATGCGATGTAGTTTGGAACAACGCTCTCTCTTTGCCTTGAGTCCGGCCCTGAGTTCCAACCCTAGTGATCAGACCACAGGTTTTGTTCAGGGTCTTAGGCTACTGCTTCCTCTTCTTTCTTTGGGAAAAGAGAAATCCAGCAGTTGTGGTTGTTGTTGTTGTTGTTATCTTTGGGTTTTTTCAGACAGGGTCTGGCTATGTAGTTCAGGTTGGTCTCGAACTCACAGCAAACTCACAGAGATCCTCCTGCCTCAGCCTCCTGAGTGCTGGGATTACAGGTGTGCACCACCACACCCAGCTTCTCGGGCAGACTTCTTGAGTAACCAAGATCACCAGGGAATATCCCTTCTGTGTGACACTTAGTGATCTAGAGTTCAAATCTCATGTTGGTTGACCCACAGATTTTGGTGGAAATCTGTTTCAGGGACCCCCTACCTCGGTGGTCTTCTCCAACTTGGGAAAGACGTAGGCATTTTGAAGGTGACCGATCTTGAAGTGAAAGGGTCAGGATTGTACCTAGGGCAGGCCAGGGCAGTGGGAAGGTTACTAAAGTGAATTTTATGGGCTGGGGGAGGAGCTCCAGGATGGAGGCCTTGCCTGGCGAGTGCAAGGCCCTGAGTTCCATCCCAAGCTCCAGAATAAACAACCAAGATGGGTGCTCTTTAAGGGGCCCTCTCCACATCCCATGGGCACAGGGTGCTCCGACTTCATCCAGGAGGGGCAGTGGGCCTTTCAGGATCGGGGCACAGCAGCTCCCTGTCCCATAAATCAGCTTGCTCTGTGTCCTTCCTCTCCTCTCCCCTCGGCCTGCGAGTCACCTGGCTGGGTCTGAAGGAAGGCAGAGGCTGGGCCGGCAGCTCACACCTCTCAGTTTAGCACAGGTCCTGGGCCTGCGGTGTGGTCCGGACCGCAGGGTTCAGATGCTGGGGGTGGGGGGGCAGGGGAGGGACGTGGCCCAGCTCAGGGGCAGCGGATCACTGGGTCTGGTATCTGCCCTCCTGCTTTGTGTAAAGGCTGCTTTGGCCCCCGGACCAGCTCGCTGTTTATTTAAAAATATGCAGCCTTTGCAACCCGTCTGGAGCTCTGAAGAGGCTCCCGATAAGGTGCCTTGTCAGATCCCGAGCGTGGTAGGGCGGTGAATGCAGAACAGGCAGAAACATCAAAACGCTCTTCCTGGATCAGATGTTGCCAAGAACCCTCTGCCTGCAGATAAGGCCTTCTCGAGAGAGCGCGTCTGGATGGGTCCCCTGGAGAAAGCTCCCTGGATTTCTCCTTCAGGTCCCCTCTGAGCTCTGCAAGAGGGGTGACAGACGGCAGAGCCCCTGGTCCTGGCTGTGAGGCCGCTGGATCCTGTCACACCCAGCGCTGGGAACGGCTGCGCCGGGAGGTCCTGGCCTTCCCTTATCAGCTCTCAAATACAGGGCACAGAGAGCAGAGGCTGCCAAGGTAAAAGGCTATCACAGAGCAGATGCCTGAGAGAGAGGCGGGTTTGAAAAAGAGCAGATAACATTTTCAACATAGCGGAGATCCTCGCCCTCCTCCAGCCCCAGGACCCTGCCTGCTGAGCCGGGCTGGCTACCTTGGAGGAGACTCTGGCCTTCAGGGGAAGTGGGAGCCGGCTTCCTAACCCCTTTCTCGTGTTCCAGAGCTGCCTGGAGACAACCAGGCTGAATTACTGGAGCTTGGTGATTTCCACACACCAAGGGACACCAGGCTGTATTTCACTTGCTTTCAGAGAGCCACTCAGGCCCTCGGCTGAAGGGAACGTCAGTCATGACCTGGTATAAATAAACACCATGAACAGCAGAGAGTGTGTGGGACTTAGGGTTGGTTGGTTTTTATGAGGCCGAGCTACAGCTTCTTGGGTCTGCTTCCCTACTCTTGTTATTCTATTTTATACTTTTTTGAGAAAGGGTCCTCTGCATAGTCCAGGCTGGCCTTGAGCTCACAGCGATCCTCCTGCCTCAGCCTCCGGAGTGACGGGATGACAGGCAAGTACCACTGCGCCCAGCTGTGCTACTGAGGCTTTTATCTCTCCGTGATCAGTTTTGATTGTCAGCTAAAGAACTGAAGGACCAGGGATGTAGCTCAGTGACACCACGCCTGCCAGGCAAGTGTAAGGTCCTGAGCTCGATTCCCAGTACCAAAAGAAAAAAAAAATGAAATACTGGGCTGGGAAAACAGCTCTGACAGAGAGCCCGTCTAACATGAGTGAGGTGGTGCCATGGCACACACTCCTCTAAATACCTAAAGGATGAAAAGATGTCAGCTTTAGGAGAGATGAGTGGAAACAGCAGGTTAAGTGCTTAAACCCCCTTCCCACCCAAGAATTGCGACAGGTTCCTAATATTCCTGGCGCTGTATATTTTCTTGAGACCCAGGCCTTACATGGTTACTTGTTCCACCAAAAGATAGCACTGTCTCTTGACTTGTAAAAAGCTCCTTTGTATTTATTTGTTGAGACCAGGTCTTGCTATTATGAGTTCAGGCTGGCCTCGAACTCACAGTGATCCTCCTGCCTCATAGCTACCACACTGGCTAAAGTCTTTTCTTTTGCCTGAATGATTTTCTACCCATTCCATAAATTTTTTTTTTTTTTTTTTTTTTTTTTTTTTTTTTTTTTTTTTGGTACCTGGGATTGAACTCCGGTCCTTATGCTTGCAAGGCAGGCCACCGAACTGCTGAGCTAAATCCCTGGCCCTTAATTTACTTTCAAGACACAGTTCAAGGGTCATTTTCCCAGGGAGCTGGTCACCCTGTCCCTAGAAAGGGGAAAGGTTTTCTCTGTGGGCTCCACCAGGCCTGTTTACTTCTGCACTGGGCACTTGCCACAGGGCTCTTATAGCTGATTTACCCATCTGTTCATTTACATATCTTAGTACCTAGGAAAATATACATCCTTTAGCTGGGCGTGGTGGCGCATGCCTGTAATCCCAGCCCTCGGGAGGCTGAGGCAGGAGGATTTCTGTGAGTTTGAGACCAGCCTGGGCTACATAGTGAGTTCCAGGTCAGTCTCAACTACATAGTGAGACCCTGTCTCAAGCAAACAAACAAACAAACAAAATATATATATATCCTGTAAATATTTATGATTTATTGAAAAGATAAATGAATGTAAGTCTCAAGATGAGACAGACCCGATGCTTGCTGTGGATGGTGTAACAGTAATAGCTGACAGATATAGCAAACCTATTCCATTTTTGGCTTTCTCTCTTTGTACAAAATAAAGCCGTGTGAGAATGAAATAACGGTGGTAACCATACTGAGGGCGGTGTTTGTCTTCCTAACTCTATAGCCTGCTCGGGTGCCCAGGTGCCATCGGAAGGGACCGTGTCCACGTCCTGCTTCTCAGGACCAAGCGATCCCCGCCTCCAGGGGCTTCGGAGTGTCCCGCTGCAACCCACCTTTCACAGGAGACGATGGCTTCAATGTTTTCTTGCTTTTTAGTCCCACAAGTTACGCACCGAGCCTTAATTAAGTTAATTAATTTTGAGACAAGGTCTTGCTCTGTAGTTAATGCCGGTCTTGAACTCACTGAGTAGCCCAGGCTGGGGATCCTCCTGCCTCAGCCTTCTAAGTGCTGGGGTTACAGGCGTGTGCCACCTCGCCTGGCCCCAAATTGATCCATATGTTCACCTCTCGGAACAGCCAGAAGCCACAGGGTTCCAGATGCAGTGAGTAAAGTGGGTGAGGACACGCTTTTTACTGTAATCCATTTTTAAAATTTTAGATATTCACTGTATATTTTGATCATGTATATGA
>NW_022900925.1:34805194-34815639 GCF_012274545.1 Fukomys damarensis
TTGCCAGATATAATAATCATCGAATAAGAAAGGCATACAGATACCTCATCGATCCTTTCAAGAGTATAGGTAAGGAAAAAAAAAAAAGAGTATAGGTAAGGTATATATAAATCTCCACATTATAGAGATTAAGTCAACCTCAGAGAGGTAAAATGACTGCCAAGGTCACTGTGAACTTTAAAAGGCAATGTGTCTTTTATTGGGCATGTCTTGTTGTTGCTATGGTAACGGGAAGCTGACCCATAAGGGTGGGAACTTGGGCCAAATTACCCTGAGACCTTTCAGGGGTCCTCAAGTTCCCACTGAGTCTTCCTTACACCTTGTCATGTAGATTTCTGCTCCCTTGGTTTAAGGAAACCACCCCCACTAGGGGCATCACTCTTTGTAGAGAACTGAATAGAGCATTTGCTGCTTGCTAGAAGCAAAGGAAGAAAACAATGAAGTACAAGAAATCAATGCATGTCCTTCTGATGATGCTCAGGATTAGGACTCAAAGAAAGCCCTCATTTCAGTTGGAACCAGGAAGTCAAGATCTCTAAAATTCGTCTGTCGGCCCAGCACTTGGGAGGCTGAGGCAGGAGGACTGCTGGGGTGAGTTTGAGGCCAGCCTGGGCTACATGGTGAGACCCTGTCTCAAACAAAACAAAACTTGTAAAATTCAAAGTGCAACCCGAGGGGAATAAGGGACACAGGTAGAGAGACAGCCCGGAGGCATCCTGAAGCAGGGTCCCCTCCCTACCCGTCAGCCACACCGATCTTCTCCTGGAACCATTTTGAAAATGGCCTTAAATGGGGAAGAGGAGACATCCAGATCCTGCTGAATAACAGCGGGGCACGGAGGACAGACTTCACCCATCTGTGTCCTACCTCTCCGATGGCACAAAGTCGGAGGCTTCTGGGAGCCCCCAGGGAGGAGTGGGTACCGAGGAAGGAGCGCCGCTGCTCAGGATTTAATAATCTGGGCGCACGTGTGCTGGCCGCTCTGGGAACCCTGACCCTTCCTTTCAAGCGCCTGGCCTCCCTGTTCATTACAAACCCGGATCGCCCGACCTGGGCCCAGTGCAGCTGACTCCCCCTTGGTCCTTTCATCTCTGCTCTCTGTCTTGCTCCAGGGGGGCCAAGCAGCTGGGCCCAGTGCTGAAGGTCATGGGTTGGAAAAATCCATGGGCAGAGTGGAGCTCAGACACTGGAAGAGGACAGCTGGAAACAAGAAAATATTTTTGGAGGCCCCCCAGGAGGCAGAGGTTGGGACAAGGATGAAATGTAGAGATTTTCTTCTCTCTACAACAATAAAAGAAGCCAGGCATGGAGGTGCACCCCTGTCATCCCAACACTCAGGAGGCTGAGGCAGGAGGATCTCTGTGAGTTCAAGGCCAGCCTAGGCTACACAGTGAGGCCCCGTCTCAAATAAACCAAAATCTGATATAAAGAAAGAAAAACAAAAGAAGGAATAGCATCTCCTGCTGTCGCTGAAACTGTGCTAGGGTCCTCTCTGGAGCGAGCATCGCCCCACAGTCCCCTCTGGCAGCTTTAGTTCTGCATCTCAGTCTCACCTCAGGATGCTTTCGGGAAGAGCGCTTTGGGTGGTGCTCACAGCAGCTGCCTTTTCTAAAAGCAGCGTTGAGGTCTGCACATTCGCTCTGTGACTCTCCTTCTGAACTCGAGCGCAAATTGAGACCTGCAGACTTTTGACCCGATTGGCCATTCCCCGGGCCTTGACACTGACCAAGAACACTTGGAGAGGAAGTGGTTCCCTTGGTCCAACAGGAAGTGCGAACTGAGGGCCAGGACTAAGTCACCGTGATTCACTCTCTCTGGCCCGGCCCGGCCACTGTGGTGACCACGTTTCCAAAGTGACCAGCTGGGCTCAGAAGCTGCATCCTAAGACTGAGAAGCAGGTGGTTTGGTTTGGTTTTTGTTCTTGTTTTGTATGATCAGGTACTTAACAACCTTCATAAGGGCTTGCAGGAGGATCACAAGTTTGAGCCCAGCCTGGGCAATGTACCGAGACCCTCTCTGAAAAATAAAATAAGGGGGCTGGGGATTTAGCTCAGTGGTTCCGCCGCCTGCCTCACAAGCGCCAGGTCCTGAGTTCGATCCCTGGTACCAAAAAATAAAAATAAAATGAAAAAGGGCTGGGGACAGAGCTCAGTGGCAGAGTACTTGTGTGGCACGTTTGAGGCCCAGTGTAATACTGCCGTTGAATTTTATTTTGATGGTTGAGATTCCGTTACTGACCGTGGTTGCCATGTGCTGCGTGTTTACGGTACAGGATAAGCACGCCTCTTGTCTCTCCGCGTATTCTTCACAGCTGCTGTGTGACTGGGCGCTGCTCGCTCTGTTCTGCAGGTGAGGGCACTTGCTTAAGATCAGAAAATACCAGGCAGGACTTGAACTCGGGTCTGGCCAGCCTCAGAGACCCGGATGTTCCTATTTCAGCCACCACCTTACGTTGCAACCGGAGGGGAACGCGCGTCTGGCTTGCTTTCATTGTCCTAGCTCACAAGAAACTACAGTGAGCCAGAGACACCCTCATCCCCATGGCGGGAAGGACAGAACCGCTCTTCCCTCTGCCAGGCCCTCCTGTCCTCATCTCCCTCGGGGAACCTGAGCACTTGGCTTTGCTTAGTGACCAGGGGTGGCAGAACTGTCCCATGCACGCTCTGGGTCTCACCGAAAGGAGGGGCAGGCAGGTGACAGTGGGGCTTAAGTTCTGTGTGCCTGTGAGTCAGGCGGCGACACCACCGTGCTAAATCTCTCTATTTTTTAATTCTTGGTTTTCTGAGACAGGGTCTCACTGTGTAGCCCAGGCCAGCTTCCAACTCGGGGTGATTCTCCTGCCTCAGCCTCCCGAGGGCTGAGATTACAGGCTTGAGCCCCTGAGTCCGGCCTCTCTCTCCAGGCAGCCGTCCTGAGCACCCTGGGGTTATCTGGTGTGGAATCCAATATTTAGCTGAAGGGCCAGGGATTTAGCTCAGTGGCACTGTGCCTGCCTTATAAGTGCAAGGTCTTAAATTCGATCCCTGGTACAAAAAAAAAAAAATTAGCTGGAGAACTTTGAGAGTGCTTCGGGGATGTAGGAACTGTTTAGATATCAGATTCTCCCCTGCCAGGCCAATCCAAGCCCCTGCTGACAAGTGGCTGTGTTCCCTCAAGCGTCTCTCCCAGCAGCTATCTCGCAGGCCCCCTATGGCTCAGTCCCGCTGAGAGGCCCCAGGCCTGCGGGAGCTGCTCCTCTAATCCCCGCTGTGACAATGGGAGATTGTTTACAGACGACCAAGCCGACCAAGCCTCGCTCCTTGCCCCTGGTTTGTGTCTGGCCCGCGCTGAGGGGATGAAGGATACTCCTTTATCTCGGCCTCTCTTCTCAGCAGCCCCTGCTGTCACAGCAAGCTCGGGCAGCGTCTCGCTGGCTGATAAGTAGCTTTCTGAGGAGCTGCTGAGGGTCCGTCCCTTCGGAGACCAAGCAGGCTGAGCGCTGCAGCGATCTGGTGGGCAGAGCTGTTTGCTTTCTCTCTAAGGTGAACCTTCGAGTTACAACCGGCCTGACAGACCAACAAGTTGGGTTACGACCAGAATTTACGCTTTAATATAATCAGAGTCTTCACTTATGACCCGAATGTCAGCTGCCTGTGCTTCCAGCGGGTCTCAAAACGGATTTAACCCTTAAAGAGTTCTGGAAGGGACATGACAATGTCTGTTCTGAGAAATCCCGGCCAGCGTCTCTCTGAGGACACTGAGATCCGCCTGTGTGCAGGAGAGAGACTGTGAAGGCCGCGCAGGGGAGCTGAGCCTTCAGCTGACCAGCTTGGGTTCCAACCAGCCCTCGGGTGCAGACTGAGTTTGTAAGTCAAGGGTCCGCTCCAGGGGAGTAAGAGAGAAAGGGCAGTCCTGGGGTGCAGTGTCAGGTGCCCACCATGATTTGGGGGACAGGGGGAAGGCAGCAGACAGAGACGGGGGGGCTCAGGGGACAGACACCGCCCACCCTCGGGAAGGGAGCGGCCTCCGTCCTGCAGCCCCCACAGAGAGAGGGATAAGGAGCGTTGAGGGCCCTGACTGCACCCACATCCGCCCTGGGCGCGGGTCTCCGTGAATCCCCGGTAAATGCGCCTGACTCCACCCTCAGGGCCCACAGGGAAGAGCGGCTTAGAGAGACAGAGGGCGGGGCCTGTGAGGCAGAGCTGGGTTGAAACACGGGACCGTTTGGCTCCAGGGCCGAGTCTGAACAGCCGTACCGGACAGGGAGCCGCGTGGCAGCACAGACTGGGGACACTGGGTGGGCAGGGACGCGTGGGCGCCCAGTGTCAGCTGTCTCCAGGTCTTCCTTTGGCAGACCCACATCTGACCCCAACGCTTACAGAGGTCTGGTCGCCCGCAAACACCTATTTTTGCCTCTTCTACCCTTGAAAGGCAAGTAATTGGGGGTCTGAGGCCCAGGACGTAGTGGACCTTCAAAGGGATGCATCTCAGTGCCTTTGAAACTTTCCTTATTTATTTATTTATTATTTTACTTATTTTTATCTTTTTTGAGACGGGGTCTCCCTGTGTAGTCTGTGCTGGCTTCAAATTTGTGGGGATCCTCCTGCCTCAGCCTCCTGCCTCATCCCAAGTGCTGGGATGACAGTCCTCATTGTTGAATTAGTCCCAATAACCATTCACCACAGCCAGCCAAGAACTCCAAAGTGGCACACTGACCTTCTGAGGTCTTGGCCACTGGAGACTTCCAGCCTGGCTGCCTTCCGGCAAAATCGGCCAACCTCTGAGCCAGAACTCTGTCCTTCTTTCCAGATACCCAGCATGGGGCTGGTTTGCGTGTCAGGGGGAAGGGGGACCGCAGGACGCTGGGGTCCGGGTGAGATTCCTCGGGAGCGGTGGTGCCTGGCTGTACTCGGTAGTTGCCCCGGAACTGGAACCTGGCTGGAAGAAGCAATTCTCAGGGCTGCTAGGGAAGGCAGGTTTCCAGGGGTGAGTGAGGACTGGTCCCCTAGAGACGCTGCCTTTGGAGACTGCAGGGCTCTGATTGGGGAGGCGGAACTTGAAGAGGAGGGTTTCCATTTTAGAAACCATTTCCCCTTTGCTTGGAGAAATCCACTTCTGGCCTCCTACCTTCCTGAGAAAAGTCAGGAACTCTTTGGAAGGAATTTCAGGGGTTGCACTCTTTGGGTGCAGTTTTCTGAGTGTAAAAGAGTTGAGCCTGGGTGTGTCCCTCGGTGGGAGAGCACTTGCCTAGCATGCACAAGGCCCTGGGATCCGTCCTCACCACTGCAACAGCAGCAAAATCCAAACAGTTAAATAAAATAATGCACTGACACTAAAGGAGGGGTTGTGGCCTTCCTCCTGGGACAGGATTTGTAAGCATTCCAACAAGTCCCTGCCTCTCCGCCCTGGAGGCACAGCGAGGCTGGCCAGAGAAAGGATTTTCTCCTGTTCATAGACTGAGTTTATTATTTTTATTTACTTTAAATGTATTTTTTGAGACAGTCTCTCCATGTAGCCCAGGCTGGCCTCAAACACACAGCGATGCTCCTGCCTCAGCCTCCCAAGTGCAGAGATGACAGGTGTGCACCATCACGCTTGGCTTCATAGACTGGGTCTTCATCCGGGCAGAAGCCCCTGTCATGCCGATGTCCCCGGAGACCCCCGCGAGCAAGTGGAGGGTGTGGGCCAGCAGCAGCAGCTTGGCGTGGAGCAGGATGGAGCCCTGGGGGCCCTGTCTCCTCTCCGAGTCGGGCCCGGTGGGATCTGAAAAGGCGGCGCATGCGGAAGCCGCCCCCTTGGGGAACCCGAGCACCGCATGAACAAGGACAAATGCACCAACTACAGTGAGTGTCGCCTACCCTCCAGGCACGGGTCCTTGATAAAGGGGAGCCCTGCGCGCTGGCACCTTCTTATGGGAGTGGACCTGGCCACTCCACACCCCAAGGAAGGGAGTCGGGATACTCGGCTTCTCACCCTTCCGAGCTGACGCCGCAGGCCCTGGGATGGTGACAGCCTCAGCCCAGGGCTGAGAGCAGCCGACTCTGCGGACAAGAAGCTGATAAACCGCATCGGGCCTCTTAATGAACCCAGCGCCTCTGCAGATAAACTGTCGCCACTTCCCCCTCTCAGCCCTCCCTTCTCCAAGACAGACTCAGGGATCCCAGCGGGACCCAGGGCCAGCAGCTGGCTGGGAACTTCTGGAGGAGCCGGGTGGGCCTGTCATCCCAGCACTCGGGAGGCTGAGGCAGGAGGATTGCTGTGAGTTTGAGGCCAGCCTAAGCTACCTAGTGAGTTCAAGACCCTGTCTCACCCCCTCACTTTCCCCACAAGAAAAAATTCCGTGGGGATGTGGCAGGAGAAGTTACAGTGTGCAGGACCGGACCTGGCAGGTTTGTGTGCCTTCCAATTTTTACCTCAATTTTTTTTTTACATCCAAGGTAGATATTTTTTAATCAAAGGAGGATAGGAGAATTCCAAGTTTTCATTTTATTCTTGGCCCCAGTGCCTGTGTCCAGATGGACTGGCATTCTCTGGTGGTTTCACCAAAGGCTCCAGCATTAGTTTTTTTATGACTATGTAAGTGCTCTGACCCTGTAGCAGGGGTCCTGCTGAACTGGGAAGGAGTCACCGGTGTGTACTGAGCGGGCGACTTTTGTCTCCTGGGTCAGTGAACCCACAGGAGCCTGTGGCTGTAGTCGTGACCATCTATGAGAACTTTTAGAAATATGGGGTCCTGCCACCCCCACACCTCTGAGTCAGAGTCTGAAGGGTAACAACCTCTCCACATTAATATTTAAGAGATGCTGGCCGGGTGTGGCGGCGCACACCTGTCATCCCAGCACTCAGGAGGCTGAGGCAGGAGGATCGCTGTAAGTTGAGACCAGCCTGGGCTACACAGTGAGTTCCAGGTCAGTCTCAACTACATAGTGAGACCCTGTCTCAAAAAAATGAAAAAAAGATTATTTAAGAGATGCCGGTCCATCTTACGTTATCTCACGTGGCTTCTCTTCTACCTAGCAAACAGGCAGAGTGAGTCTTATTACTTCCTCTTCATGTCAGTGGAAACCAAGACTGAGAGGTCAGGTAAATTTGCCCATGAGAGAGCAGAAGAGTAGCACTGGGAACATAGGTCTTTTGACTTCAGACACCAAACTCTGTCTATGGGAGTGGTACAAATACACAGTGAAAATTTAAATGAAAAGTTATCACAGTAAAAGACACATTGCCGTGAATCCCCCTCAAAGTCCTCCTCCTCACCTTGGACACACTGAGCCCATCTTTCTTGCCACCCTCCTGAAGCAGCTCTGGAGTCCTCTTTCCTGAGTGTCTTTATGACAAAAACACGGCGACCGCCACTGCCGAGCACCATTTAACGGTGTGGCTGCTCACTGGATCTGATGCTGTGTGACTTCTATCTCTTCCCCAAGGTCAAAATGACAGCAAAAGGCCGGGGCCTTAGCTCAGTGGTTCCGCCGCCTGCCTCGCAAGAGCAAGGACCTGAGTTTGATCCCCGGTACCCAACAAAACACAAAAAATGACCGTGAAAAGTAAACATTTTGAAGGGATTCAGCACATCAAGGCAGCCTTGCCATCACAATTAAAGACAGCCATGAGAAGGGTGTTCAAAGTGAACAGGATTCAGGGCAAGGTGTCTTTTACTGTAATACATGAGAAGAAATTTACACACTCACTGTATATTTGACCACGACTTGTACTTTGCCCTGATTCTGAAGGAGAGACAAGCAAATGAGCTACCCCGAGACGGAGGCCCTGTGTGCCCCGGCTCTTTCCACGGAAGGCCCCGTCAGCTGCTCTCTGAACACGGAGCTGTGATGAGCTCACCCGCTTCGGTTGTTTTTTCCCAGCCACGTAACAGCATCACCAGCCCCGGCCGGCTAGCTCACAAGCACAGGCTGTCAGCGGTGATCGCCAGCCGCAGTCACAGTGCCTGGCATTTAGCAGGCGCTCAGCAAGCGGCTGTCCGGCCAAACAGAATTACTAGCATTAGCACAAGCTCTTACCCTGATTACCAAGGTATCCCGGTTGCGTTGTGGGTCTTTGGGATTTCTCAGTCCTAGGGAGACTCTCAAAGGACAGGTCCTCCAGGCAAGAGTAACAACGGACACTGTCTTAATCTGAAGCCCGGATATCCAGGACAAATCCCACTGTTTGTGTCTGTTTCCCAGTAGGGCTCAAGCCAGGCGCTGGCTGTGTAACCCTGAAAGCTGAGAGTGTGAATTTCCATTCTGGCCTTGGAAAACCGGCCCTGCAGCATTTTCTTGGACTGGACCGAGTGTGGGGAAATTTGAGAGAATGGCTCAACCAAATCTGCAGCCAGGGGTCAGCAAGAGAAGGTGACAGTGGCCAGGGCCATCCTGGAAGTGCCCACACATTCCCACCAGGCTGTGTGGCTGAAAACGTCTGCAAGCCATCAGGTGAAGCCTGCGTCAGATCCTGAGCCACTTTTTCCGGTACCAGGATCGAACTCAGGACCTTGCACTTGTGAGGCAGGCGCGGCACCACTGAGCTAAATCCCTGGCCCTGGGTGCGTGGTTTGAGAGTGAGGGGCGTGGTTCATCTCTGTCCAGCCCCCCATAGAAGCCACCGCAGGACTACTTTCCTTCTATGTCACTGTCCAGGGAGGTAAGGATTCGGCCCTTCCCGTAGGGCTGGGAGAAAGCCCCGCCTAACCCCTATCCTGCTCTGCTAGTTTTAGCCAGGAACTCCTCAGTCTTGGGATTTTCGAAGAGCTAGGAGGACAGGCAGTTCTGGCTGCAGGGTTAGTCTAGTTCCAGCTTCAAGGGGTGGTTTCTGGGATGTATCGCCCCAATCTGACTTACTTTAATTTTATTGGTGTTGTGTTTGTATTTTAGAGACAGGGTCTCACTCTGTGGTTTAGGCTGGTTTTGAACTCACTATGTAGCCACAGGGTGGCTGTAAACTCCCAGCAATCCTCCTGCCTCAGCCTCCTGAGTGCTGGGATTAAAAAGGCAAATAAATGTCATCGAGAAAGGAGTCATGCTTCGTATTCGTTTTTATCCGAAGCATAGCCAGGGTGTCTGGCACGTGGGAAATGTCAGTACGCCTCCACCAAATGGAATGAACAAAAGGAATGTGAGGCCAAAGGCGAATTAATCGGAGAGAACCAGGTCCCGGAAAGAAAGGCAAATCTAAGTTCTTCCTAGGAGCCCGGGCCTGAGGTCACCCTGCGCAAGGACACCGGCTCTGGAGCACTCCATGTGGCAGTGCCCCCTACCCTGCGGGAGCTGTGCTGTGAATGGTGACACGTGGATATTTGTCAGGCTGAGGACAGCTGATAACGGCTCTTCATTCTGAGTACCACAGAGTTCATTATTTGTCAGTGAAAGAGCACCGCTCAGAAACTGTTTCGACAATACGTTCTGTACAGGGATGTGTAAAATTAATATACCTCTCCAGTTCGCATTTTATGTGCATTTAAAAGACACTCTGAGATATGTTGAACATATAAAAAGCTTAGATTTTTTTTTTTTTTGAGACGGGGTCTCACTACGCAGTCCAGGCGGCCTTGAACTAACTCCTGGAGATCCTCCTGCCTCTGCCTCCCAGGTGCTGGGGTTGCTAGCCTGCACCACCACACCCGATTAGCTTTAGATATTAAACGTGGACATGTGATGAGTTTGGAGGTGTGGACACCCCTGATGAACTGTCACCACCACCACTGCCAAAAATATATCCACACGTGGGAGAAATGGACAGGCATTCGGGCACAGGATCACAGAGCGTCAAAATAAGCACAACAGTAGAGGAAATTTGCTGCCTTTTTTTACGGACAAGAAACCGAAGCCCAGAGACTGAATTTGAATTTATTCCCAGCTAAGGGAGGAGCTGGGATCCGACCCGAAGCCCTGACCTCAGAGGTCCACACCTCGGTCCCAGAAGGGGGGTCTGTTTGCGGCTTCAGTCCAGGCGGCCAGACCCGGCAGCCCACATCCTGTCCCCTCTGCCTGCTGAGGCCTGAAAAGGCGGCTGTGCTCTGGGCGCTGCCCTCTAACTGCACAGCCTCTGGTGTGCACCGCCTGCCTTGGGAAAGGACCCTTCCACCAGCAGTCCCAGGCGGGAAAGAAGGGACCCGCCCTGCAAATTCTCCTGCGTCATCCCCGTAAATCTCCAGCCGGGTCAGGGAGGCGCGGGGAGGACAGTTTGAATTAGGGCCGATTAGGGACCACGGGGCCACCCTCCACCCACCCCCCACGAGGCCAGGGCGCCTTCCCGGGGTCCCTGCCCTTGGGGGTGGATCCTCGGGTCTTCCCCGGGGTTGAACCCTCTTCCTGGGGCGCGCAGGGAGACCGGGAGCGGCAGGAGAGAGCTGCCCCGGCCCGTGGGTGATTTATGAAGTGCTGAAAAGCATCTTCGAAGCTGTCATTTATCTTAGAGCTCTCAGCCTAAATAAACACGGAATCCGCCTAATTATAGTCACGGTGGAA
>NW_022900925.1:34816461-34827070 GCF_012274545.1 Fukomys damarensis
CGGCGCATAGCTGCACCCTAGCGGCGGCCGGGCTTCGGTCCCCTGGCTCCGCGGCCACCCTGGCAGTCCTCGGCAGAGTCCTGGGCAGCCACAGGCTCCGGCAGTGGCTGGAGGGGACCCTAGACAGGATGTACCCCTTTCCCTGTCCTGGGTCCAGTCCGGCCGTGGCTCTTCTGCAGAAACCAGAAGGCTCTGTCCCTGCGTCACTGAGCATAGGGTACAGGATCCGTTTGTTGCTTGTTGTCTTTTTCTTTTTTCTTTTTTTGGTTTTTTGGAGACAGGGTCTCACTTTGTGGTGCAGGCTGGCCTGAAACTCACTATGTAGCCCAGGCTGGCCTCGAACTCACAGCGATCCTCCTGCCTCAGCCTCCTCAGTGCTGGGATGACAGGTGTGCGCCACTACCCTAGGCTAGGCCTCCTGCCTTGGGAGATTCTTCTTATCCTGGTCTCCAAGGCAGATGCTTCCCAAGAAGACAGGACAGTGGTGGCCTGGCTGGTCCTTCTTGCAGTGCTAAGTCCCCGTGGTCCCCTCTCCAACTTAGTCTGTCCTTCAGAGGTGGCGAGTGGGAACTGTTATTCCAGCAACCAAGGGAACCGGACCCACAGCTGGTGGAGCCCTTGTCCATTCAGCTCTCTGAAACCCGGTTCCTTAAAAATGAGGACTTCGGGGTCCCAGGTAAGCGCCCCTGACTGCACCCACGTTGCGTCCACTCCCAGGCTGGAATGCGAGGCACTGGACGGATGACCTGCTGTGATTTACTGCCGTCTTCCGGTGTGTGCAGTGGGGTCTTGCTCCTGAGGACAAATTTGGGGGCCCAATAACAAAGCAAAGGAAGGATTCCTCAAGGGCAGCTGTCATCGGAGCCGGGCCCCTGGAGCACGGGCTTTGGGAAAGGTGGAATGAGTGCTGCCCGCTTCAAGTTGAGTGGGAAGGGCGGGGAGGAGGAGGTTCCTGTCAGAGCCCCTTTCCAGCTGTTGAGGGTGGGCGGCCAGATGTTGCTTTGCTCTTCTCTTTTCCCCCCTTTTCTCCTCCTCCTCCTCTTCCTCCTTTTTCTTCCTATTTTTAGTCTTTATGGTACCATGTACTGACCTCAGGACCTTTGCATGGAGCTCTATCCCAGCCCTTTTTATTTTTATGTATTTAAATTTGGGGGAGTACTGGGGATCGAACTCAGGACCTTTTGAGGCAGGTGGCAGAACCTCTGAGCTGAATTCCAGCCATATTTTTTTATTTTTAAAAATTTTGATAAAGGGTCTCCCTAAACTGCCAAGTTGTAACCCTCCTGCCTCAGCCTCCCAGAGTATTAAGGATATTAGCTTGGGCCGCCATGTCCAGCTTGAAGCTTTTCAACGACACTAACAGGTTTCCTGCCAATCTATGGGATCCTCCCCTCTTCAGAGGAGGATCCCTGTTCCCCAAGTCTAGTGTGCTCAGCCTGCTGCTGGAATCCTACTCTAGGAAGGAAAGCGAAGCCTTCCCCAGCTTCTGCAGAGGAGCACAGCAGAGGGGAATCCATTTTTTACTAGTTACACTACCGCTTATCCATTAAAGTAAGATAAAAATACCTGTTCCCTGCCTGGCTCCCAGAGCACCAATTCAAATGAATGAGAATGTAAAAGCTCCCGGTAAGAAAATCTCTCCCCAGGTAGTTCCAGATGAAAGAACAGCTCTTTAGTACTTCCAGTGAGTTAGACGGAGGCCTCTCCTTAGTGCGGGGCAGCCGTTTGTCTGCACCTTTTTCCTCCTAAGTAAGGAGGCCTCCAGCCCCAGTACAGTTGAGTGACTTTCCTGAAATCACACAGTGAATCACTCTCGAAGACTTGATGCTTTGATTCTCCAATCACAAACAAGTTCTCAGACTATTTGGTTTACGTGAACTCTTCAGAGGCCGAGATGGAAGAAAAGGACATTGCAAAACTAGTGTGCTTAGCATGCATAGGGCCTAGGGCTGAACTCCCCAGCACCCATGAGAGAGGGAGAGGGAGAGAGACAACCGTGTGTAGATGAGAAAATTGTTTTTGTGGTACTGGGGACTGAACTCCGGTCCTTGTGCTTACAAAGCAGGCGCTTGAACCACTGAGCTAAATCCCCGGCGAGAAAATAAATGTTTACTAGACAAGGGAGAACACGTGCTTCTCAATATTTTGTTCTGTTGGTTTTGTGAGTCTCTCTGCCTCCCCTGCTTTCCCTCGCCCATTTCTCTCTGCCTTGGTTGTCCCTTTCCTTCGTTCCTGCTTCTTAGTAGTCCCGTCAGCAGTTTTGTGCCCAGAGCGCTCAGCCCTGCTAGTCGTTCCCGCCGGCCGGGCACAGGGCCTCCTCTCCCCCGACTTCCCCAGCTGGTCCTGTGCAGAAGTCCGTTGCTCATCTCCACACGGCAGCAGGACCGTGAGGCGGCAGGCCCGGAAGCCAGAGGCCCGGAGGATCGCAGGAAGTGGCCCGGCCTTGCGGACAGTTTCCCCAGCCTCACCGCCAAGCACAGGCCCCCGTAGAGGGACCTCGCCTCTCGCTGCCGTCGCCTGCTCTGTCAGTCGGAGGTCCCCGGATTATGGGAGCCTAAGGAAAAAGGCCTTGGACAGCGGAGGGAGTACCAGGTGCCCCGGTCCTTCAGAGTCCGGCTCCGGGGGGGTCCAAGTCCTGGTGACCAGGAAAGGCACCCTGTCCCTTGGGGCTCCCCTTTCAGCAAAGAGGCAGCCTCCAACCCCCCGCTCTGTTGTCGTGGATCCAGGTTCAGAGCCCCAGCGCTTCCTGTCTGAGGAGTGGAGTCATTGCGTTTCTGGTGACTTCTGGGGGACACAGCCTCTCTCTCCCACATCCCAGAGACCTGAGGTGGACATTTCGTCCCGGACAGAATTCTCTCACATGTAGCGTTCTGTTTCCATTCAGAAAAACCCCAGGGGTTGGAAGCATGTTACTCATCAATTCTTAGTCTAATAAATCTTCAACTTCTTTACTAGAAAAATATTTTCCATCCCCACGGGGCAATAAAAAGTAGAGAAATTGCTTCTTCTCTTGCCTCTAAGCCAGGGATTCTCAACCGACACTGATTTTGCTACTCACCCTCTCCAAACACAGGGGTGTTTGGTGTTGTCTGGGAACATTTTCGGTGGTCCTAACTGGCACCTAGAGGGCCGAGGCCCAGAATTCGTCTCACCGGCTCCCAAAGCATCATCTGGCCCAGGATGTCTGTAACGCCATGGTGGAGAAGCCATGGTCTCAGCATGGTTAAAGCCAGGTCTGTGATGACATTTTGGGGGCCCACGGGAGACAGAGGTGACATGGACTTGTCTTCAAATGCTCTCACATACGAGGGAAAGGTGACCTCCGGGTTAGGAGGCACCTGTCTTGTCTGACAGGAGAGACAGTTCTTTCCTAGTGCTGCTGAGGAGGTTGCAGTCCAGCATCACACAGCCACATCCACCCCTCATATTTACGGTCCCATTCCTGCTTAAGGGGTGAAGGTTTCCCTAACGACTTCTCCACCCGCGTGTTCCTGGGAGGGAGCTTCCTTCACCGTTTCCAGTCGCCAGACTTCGACCATTGTACTTCTGAGTGGGAAGAACATTCTAGAAAGAGGAAGGCCGCATGGGACACTTTTATTAGCGAGCTGAGTTGCTACCACATTAGGTGCATTATGAACAATGCTAGGAAAAGCCGAAGCCAATCTTATAGGGAAAAAAGGGATAACTTGGGTTCTACTGCAAGAGCAATAAATGTCATGGCACTAAAGAAGGCAGCCACAGGAAGGAGATGTTGTTGTGAGTAGGTCTCTGTACTTGGGCTCTTGGGCTTGGGCCATTTAAAAGAAAAATTCGTTTTTTTGAGACAGGGTCTCTCCATGTAGTGCAGGCTGACCTTGAACTCACCGTGTAGCCCCAGGCTGGCCTCAAACTCCCAGTGATCCTCTTGCCTCAGCCTCCCTAGTGCTGGGATGACAGGCGTGCGTCGCTCCCTCAGTGCTCCGAGTTTCACAAGCTGACAGGATTCGACAGGGACAGCTCTGCTTTGGAACAGCCCTGCCGTGGGGTTCACAGTCCGAGTCCTGGGAACAGGGCAGCAAGACAGAAAGCCTAGCAGGCCCAGAGCAGCCTGCCAGAGCCCCGATGACTTTCACGGATGGAATTTGCTGCCAAAGAGAGGCCCGAGTGGCAACAGACCGCGCGGTTACCGGACTGAGGTGTTACTCGTGAAGCGTGACGCAGAGAACTAGGCCTCGGCCAGTCAGTGTCACGCGAATTTCACAGACATTTATCAGATGCAGAGGCCACGCAGCGTGGGAGTTCCTCACAGAACTCCGGGGTTACAAGGGTCCTTTATTCGACTATGACATATCAGACACTGGATGACTGCTGAGTGCTTGGGACTCAGTAGTAAAACACAACCCTCCCTTCAAGTGTCCACAGGGAAATCATTTCTTAAACTCTGACCATGAACGCCTCAAGCCAGGAGCGTCCCCTACTCGATTTCTCCACTACTCAGTTACAGATGAGGATGCGAAAGGCCCAGCGGGCTCCAGACAGGGGTGTGGTGTCCTCTCCAAAAATGAGAGTAGAATCGATGTAGGATCCAGCAACTCCACGTGTGGAAGTGTACCCCGAAGCATCACATGTAGGGTCCCCCAAAAGATAAGGCGAGAAGGGTAGGGCGACCCCTGAATGATGGGTGCCTTCAGAGACCCTAATGGCCCCCGGGTAACTCCCCTGACCCTACTTCCGTTCTTGGGAAACCTCACTTCTTCTCTAACATTTATCCCTGAGGATTTGGGCCTTTGGGGCCTGACGACGGTCTCCCTGCCGCTTTCTCATCCTCTCAGGACAGCCAGATTTCTCAGCAGCTGCTGGGTGCAGGGCCCCCTGCAGCGGTTCACGTGCTGGGCTCCCAGGGCCTCAGCTCCTGGCCAGGCAGCCCTGGGCCCAGGGCAGGATGGGGACAGGGGCAACATCTAGAACACAGGAGGCCACGTGGGAGCGCAGACACCCCTGCTGGGGGCCCCGGGCAGCCCCCTCGGCCAGCCGCACTGTGTCAGAGGCTCAGGGGCCTCACGCCCCACCAGGAAACCACCCCGGTGTCACCAGGAGTGGGTGGCAGAGGGCCTGAGAAGGCGCCTCCCACGGAGCTCATGGGCACGTGGATGGTCCTTCTCCTTCTGGCTTCTCCTTCTCCTGCCCTGGACACCATCCCACGCCACGTTTGGAGAGGTCCAGGGTTCTCCGAAGCGTCATACTCGGCGGTGAGGGGCGAAGAGGCCCGGGACCTGAGCCGCCTGGGGCCTTGGCCAAGGCCTCTCACAGATCTGCGTGGCATCTCCTCCATCACTGGTCTTCAAGATCAAGTGAAGGGGCCGGGGACGTGGCTCAGGGGTGCTGCTGCCTGCCTCAGAAGCGCAAGGTCCCGAGCTCGATCCCTGGTACCAAAAAAAAAAATCAAGTGAGGGTGCAGATTTAAACTTTCTCTTATAATTTTTTGAAAAATAATAATATCACACACCAAACCTTTCTTCTTTATTTTTGGTAGCACATTTTACAGTGCAAAATGGTTACATTCCCCGGGGGATGGGTACACGGACAGAAAACCTCATCCCTTCTCCTCTCAACTCCCGGTCTTTTCCCATTTGCAAATGTTCTGTTTCCATTTTTTTCAATTATTTTTTTCTCCCCCTTCTTGAACCCATTGACCCCCTTCCCATCTGAGAAAGGTCTCTCTCCCTACTTCCTATTATTTTCTATCTCCTATTTTGCCCTTTATTTACACTTTGGGCTTCTTAGATAAGAGAAACCATGTGGTAGTCAAGCTTGTGTGTGTGTCTGATTTATTTTACTTAACATCATGGTCTCAAGGTGCATCTGTTTACCAATGAACGGCTCAAGTGTATCCTTCTTTCTAGTACAGCAGTAGCCCATCATGCGAAAATATCACGTTTTCTTTATCCATTCATCTGCTGATGAGGATACAGCCCATTTCCAAGATTTAGCTATTATAGCTGGGTGTGGTGACACATGCCTGCCAACCCCATCCCAGCTTTCAGGAGGCTGAGGCAAGAGGATCGCTGTAGTAATCTAGCATAATTTATAATAGCTAAATCTCACTTTAGTTTTGCCATTTTTTGACTCAGGGTCTCACCATGTAGCCGAGGCTGACCTCAAACTTCTGGCAATCCTCCTGCCTCAGCCTCCCGAGTGCTGTTCTGATAGGCATGGGCCACCACACCCGGGCTAACCACCAAATTCTGGTAGTGTTTGCCCTCTCTCCCAATGTAGGACCCAGAATGAGCTCCATTCTTTTCCAGATATTTCCAGAGGAAGAGGATGGATTGACCCTGGTCGAGAACCACTTAGTTAGAATAGAGATTAAAATTAACACTAGGATTTCATTCCAGTTAGGCCGGGGATTAGGTTATGCTTAGATTTTGAGTTGAGTTCAATTTTAGACAGTATTAGAGTTAGGGCTGGGAAACTCAATTAGGGTTAGGACTAGGGGTAGGCTAGGTTTGACTCTTGTACTTTGCTTAGTTCTAAGCTAGTACCTCGCAGAGACAAAAGCATGACAGGGCCGTCCCAAAGGGAACCTCTGGTCTGGATGGGAGTGAGGCGGGGTCCACTTCACAGAGGCTCCCACGTCTAAGGCAGGTGGTGTGGTTGGGATCCGAGGCAGCCTCAGCTTGCTTTGCGTTGCGGGCTGGGCTGCTGATGGCTGTGGGAAAGCAAGTGAAATGTGAGGGCTCTAAGTTCATCCATGGATTAACGCACTACTGGGATCGTAACTTGATGGCAGCATTCGAGGGGATGGACACAGGTGTGGCCTAAGGGAAAGGAGTGGCTCTTGGGGACATGACCTTTGGGTTCCATTGGGCCCCGGCCCCTTCCTCTCCAGCCCTTTACCCCTTCCTTGATTCCTGGGGGCGGTGGCACGAGCAGCTTTGCTCCCCCCACCTTCCTGCTGTGAGCTCAGCCTTGCGCAGGCCCAAGGCAATGGGGCCAGGTGACCATGGACCGAAACCTCTGATGCCATGAGCCTAAACAAACTCCTTCCTCTTTGAAGTTGTGAACCTTGGCTATTTCATCACAGTGGTACACAAGTGATTAGCACGGAAGGGGATGGCTTGGATTTATTCTTTATCTCCGTTCTCTATGTGACAAATACTGTAGGAACCTGGCCCATGGGTGCACACACACACACACACACACACGCACACACACACGGACACTTTGGGCCCAGTGATGATTCACATCCTATTGGCATTCCTGCCTGCATGGTACTGCAGTGTTACTGTAAAAGCCCGAAGGTTAGGAAGAAGGGTGGGGGGCTCTCGGTCAGGTAAGACCGAAGGAAGGGTCCATGGGGACAGAGTAGCAAGCTGACCAGGGGGCCCCCGCCGTGACAGACCTGAGGACTACAAGCCAGGGCACTGATTCATTCTCATTTCTACGGTGTGCAATTGCACAGAAGTGCATCCCCCGCCTTAGGAAAATGAGCAGAATGAACCTTCCCTGAAACCCTGTCTCCAACCAGAGCCAAGCAGAGAGGAAGTGAACTTCGACCAGCTCCCGAGGTGTTAGAGAAGAAAGACTCCGGGTGCAACCCAAACGTTTCTCTTCTTCTCTGTTTTCAGAAGGAAGAGGGGTGCAGAGCTTCGTCCAGTGCAGCACCGCCGCAGAGGACGATGCCACAGGCTGGCGAGACCGGCAGGGAGCAGCCCCCCCTCCACTTGTCAAGGTGTCACCAGGGTCCCCGTGGGAACCAGGAACGGAGTCGGAAGATGGGAGGGAGGAACAGCGAAATGGAAGAAACGAAGGGGCCGGGCCAGGACCACATTCATCCCTGTCACGAGGAGAGCTCTGTCAAACCAAGGCCAGGCCTATAAATCAGGCCATAATTAGTTGCAAAGAGAAGGCTTTAACATCCTCATCAAATTGATTAATACATCCCGCCGCTAGGACAGGCTGGCCCTGCCTTAGAGACCTGCCAGCTCGGCCAGCCAGCGAGGCGGGAGTGGGGTGGGCAGCCGGGTGAGCTCTGGGCCCTGCCCACCCTGGTGGGAGGGCTCTGACAGGAGGCAGGGGATCCCGGCTCCTCCTCCAGGGCCCGGCGCATCAAAGGAGTAGGTCGGTTTTTCTAGGGGTTTTCGCTGAGTCCACTAACTGCTTTGGATCTCGGCATCTGTAAAAGGGACACTCGGGACCCGAGAACTTTGTCCCTTGCCAGCGCTGATGTTGTAAATGTCACGAAGCCAACAGACAGAGATCGTGAGGCATCGTGGCCAGGAAAGTTTCCAGGACATCCAGCGGGAGGTAGGGAGTTTGGGATAAGCTTTAATCATGTGTTATGCTTGTGCACAGGACTGTGGGTGCCTTAACAGTGGCTTCTAAACCACACGGGGACTAAAAAATAAAGACCAAGAGAGCGAGTCCCTAATTCCCTAGGGGCTGTCCCAGCGCTCTCCAGTGAGGTGAGGCGGACAGGCAGCATCTTGTTTTGTAAATCGTACTGGACTTGAACTTGGAAGCCTGGGTTCAGGTCCCACTTGGGCAACACATGAATTACGTGTCTCTGTGCAAGACCTGTGGGTCTGCAAGCCTCACTTTGGCTAATGAAGAATCTTCAGCGCGCAGTCAGATAATGTGTATAAATGATCCTTGGAAAATCTAAGACATTATTTAAACATAAGGCGATTTATGAGTGGCGTTCGGGGATGGACTTCTTGCGGCTGCTGCTGACTGGCCTGAGGCTCCTGGGGTCTAGAAAGACAAAACAGGTGCTTTTCAAGCCTTGGAACAAGTTCCATTTCCTGAAGGGGTCCCATGTCTTTATATGCCCCGTGGATCCACTTTTCATATTTTCTGCTTTAACAAAAATTCGGACCTATCTGCTTATAATACTGAACAGCCTGGTAACATTCAGGTCCTACGGCGGCTGATGGAGCGACCCCGTCCAAAATCCCACCGCTGCCTTCTATAAGAACGGACCTCTTGGGCGTCTGGCGGCGAACGGAGATTTCCCAGGCTCCTTTGCTGTTCGGAATGGCCGCGCGGCTATGACCCAATGACCCGGAAGCGGAAGTGGTGCAGCCACGATGGGCCTGCCTCGCCCAGACTTCTGATTCTTTTCGAGACCTCACACACGCAGCTCCCGCAATCTACGTGAACCGGTAGACCAAGGCCAAGCCCGAGGGAATTATGGAAAAACCAACTCGAAGGGACTCGGGTCCCTGGAAAGTGGCATGGAGGAGAGGCCCCTGTCAACCCAGAAACCAGACTGTGCCGTGAGAGAGAATCCATCTCTGTCTTGCAGAGCCAGGGAGTTTGGAGATATTTGTACTAGAAGCGTTTAATCTTTCATTCTAATTATTTATTTGTATTGCGTGTCCTTCAGGAGCCCAAGATTTTTTTTTAACCCATTCTATTTATTCAGGCCATGGCACCAATCCATACCAAAGGTGTAAGAAACTCTCTACTTTTTCTGTTTGTTTTTTGTTTTGTTTTGTTTCGTTTTGTCTTTGAGACAGAATCTGGCTGTATTTCAGGCTGGCCTCAAACTCACAGTGATCCTCCTGTCTCAGCCTCTCGAGTTCCAGGATCACAAGTATGCGCCACCATACCTGGTGATTTTTAAAAGCCATGGTATTAAATCTAATACTCCCGTTGTATTTGAAGGCTGGGTCTGCATCTAGCTCAGGATCACCTTACAGATTTTATTAAATTCTCCATTCATGTGTACTTCTGAAAAATAATCTGTTTCATTTTCTTCTCCTTCTTGCTGTCATGCTATATTGATCCTTCCTCTGTTCCTGGAAGAAAGGTCAAGGGGAGGGAAGATGAGGTAGAAATTAAGAGAACTCTAGACAGGATGGACGGTGGCAAAGGAGGGTCCCAAAGGAGTCTGAACTCTGGCCTTGCAGCCAGGGAAGAGGCAGGCAGGACTAAGAGTCCACGAGCCCTATAGAAACAGGCCAAAAATGCCCAGTGGTTTGTCAGGAGCCCCAGGAAAAGGAGTTTTTTTGGGGGGGATGTTTTTTGAAACAATGTCTTGCTGTGTAGTTCAGGCTGGCCCTGACCTCAGTATGTAGCCCACACTGGCCTCGAACTCACGGTGATCCTCCTGCGTGCTAGAGGAAGAGGAGTTTTTAAAGTGTGGACCCTGGACACTGCTTTCTGATGCTCCCGATCCCCAAGGAAAAGTGATTCTGGCTAGGTTACTGCTGGCTTCGCATCACTGTGTCACCACCTGTCACGGCACCTCCGACATTTAGAAAGCCTCCCTCCTGACACTCTCTACTTTTGAAATGTGGTCTTGGGAAGACTCAAAATTGCTCCTTGGGCTGGGGATGTGGCTCAGTAGAGCAGCATCTGCCTGGCAAGCACAAGGCCCTGAGTTTGATTTCCGGTACCTGTTCCCACAATTGCTCCTTAAACCGGGTGGGGTGGCGCACACCTGTGATTCCAGCCCTCAGGAGGCTGAGGCAGGAGGACCACAGGTAGTTCAAGCCCAGCCTGGATTTAACTCCTGGATTAACGGGGGATTTAACTCAGTGGTTCTGCTGCCTGCTTCACAAGTGCAATGGACCTGGGTTCGACCCCTGATTCCCCCGCCACAAAAAAAAAAAAGCCATGGGGG
>NW_022900925.1:34827357-34844585 GCF_012274545.1 Fukomys damarensis
CCCCCCCCCGCCAAAAAAAAAAAAAAAGGCCATGGGGGATGGGGAAGCGGGGATAGGAAGGGGAACACGGTACCTAACGGCCACAGGTAGGGAGCCAGAGTGGGTGAGGGCCACCTGACCTTTTTGCTCCACTGGCCCAGCTCTGGGGACCCCAGAAGTAGAGCACTGGCTAAGGAGGCTCCCTTTTCTCACAGCTCATGAGAATTCCAGCCTCACACATAGAAACCAGAGGGCCTGAAACTCACAGATCTGTGACCAGAAGCAGCAGCCCTGGGGGATACTGGGGAGCCTGCAGCAGCGGGGTGACACCTCCCGGGAGACCGTCTCGGCCCTCTGGAGACTCAGCCCTCACCCTGAAAGCCACCTCTGCCTCTTTCAGGGAGTCCCGCACCTCCTTAGCAGGGCTAGGCCACCATGGAGCAGAAAATAAATGCTTTCAAGCCACATAAATCAATGAAAATTAGTAGGAGTCAAAGAAAAGCTCCATCCCTCACTATGCGGACGTTCGCTTCCAGGTTCTTCTCGGTGATTTAGAGCCGTATAATTGAGCGATCGGATCTCATTGGCTTTGTTGTTCACGCCCTCCCTCTCCCGCTTGGACTGAGTGCTTTCCTGGCAGGCAGGTCCTGCGGCCAGCGGCTCCTCCGGCTCTGGGCAGGTGTGTGCACCTGTCACCCGCAGCCTGACCGATGCCTGCTATCTCAGGTCACCTCCTCCCTGCCCCACCATAATGAATAGTCTGCCTCAGGCTAGGTGGGAGTCCTAGGTGAGAGATGCCATTCTTCACAGCTGCTGCCTCTCCTCGCACAAGTGGAGAGGCGTGGCTGCCAGGCCCCCAGGGACAGGTGGCCTCATCCCAGAGGTGGAGGAAGGGGCTGAAGGAATGAGACTTTTCACCTCTGGCCTGTCTAATGGGGACAAGATTCTCACCTTCATGACCCCTCCCAGATTAGGAACATAATCCTGCAGTTGACAGAAGCACGCATGGGATTCAGAGGCGGTAGGTCGCTCACTTTACACACAAAAACCAAGGTCCAGAGCCGGGCATGGTGGCATGTGTGCCTTGCAAGCCCAGAACTTGGGAGGCTGAGGCAGGAGGATCTCTGTGAGTTCGAGACCAGCCTGGGCTACACAGTGAGACCTTGTCTCAAAAGACCAAACAAGGGCTGGGGATTTAGCTCAGTGGTTCTGCCTCCTGCCTCACAAGTGCAAGGACCCGAGTTCAATCCCCGGTACAAAAAAAAAAAAAAAAAAAAAAAGACCAAAACAATCGAAAAACCAAGAACTAGCAGAACAATGTGGCATAGGGAAATGAGGTAGAATTTACACATTTGCTTTTGTTTTGTGGTTCTGAGGACCCAACCCAGGGCCTGACACATGCTGGGCAATTGGTCTCCCAGGGGAAACCCTCGAGCCAGAAGACACAGGTGAAGTCTCAGCGCTCTGTGACTCTTGGAGCCTCAGTTTACAGCCTAGCTTCACTTAAAATTAAAATAATGGCATTGTGTCCCAGAGCCCCAGCGCAGATGAAGTGGTGTAATCAGCGTGGAGGGCTCACCACACAGTCCCCGGGAAGCAGCATTTCTCCCCAAATGTCCTGCTCAAGGCTGCATATTAAGCTGTGAAAGGAATCAGAGCCCCAACCTAGGCCTCCCAAAGCCTGGTCAGGCTCAGGAACCCACCACTGGGACCCTAGATATCTGGAGCTGAGGGGCGGAAAGATTAGGAACAGTAACCTCCTCCAGGAAGGAAGATGAAAGCACATCGCAAGGTTCAAGTACAAGTTCTGACCTTGGGCAAGTCTCTGGGCCTCAGTGTTGCCTGATATAAAGTTGTTATAGCTACACCTTTCCTGTTTATTTATTTATTTATTTTTTGAGACAGGGTCTCACTGTATAGCTGAGACTGACCTGGAACTCACTGTGTAGCCCAGGCTGGTCTCGAACTCACAGCGATCCTCCTGCCTCAGCCTCCCGAGTGCTGGGATTACAGGCATGTGCCACCATGCCCGGCTCACCTCCTTTTTTTTTTACAATTTTGAGACAAGGTCTTGCCAGGTCACTAAGTTGCCCAAGCTGGGCTTGAACTTCCAATCATCCTGCCTTAGCCTTCCGGTGTGCTCAGATCCCCAGCCGGTTCAGAATTATAATTCTCGACACAGGGTGGCTCTGAGATTCAAAGGAAAGAGGCTGCAACACCCCTTTCTGAAGACTGTACCTGTACCGTGAAGCAGTCAGGACTGCAACACCAGAATTTCTCTTCGGGAGGGAATTCTGCCTAGAAAACCATCCCATGGGGCCGATGTTACCAGCATTTTAGACAAGGGAGGATACGGCTGCTGGTTTTGGAGTGTCAGCTGCCTCACCTGGAGCTTGGCCCGGGTTCCTCCATTTATCCCTCCCCCAAATCTCCGTAGCTCCAAGTCACATGAGTGGTCACATTACAGGGGGGACTTCACTCGGGTGGCCCAGTCTCTCTAACTTTGAGAGGTGATTCTATGGCTTCTCTCCCTGGTCTCTCAGATACTTGAAAGATGAAAGAAATAACAGATGTAAAGGACTCCGAGAGCTTTTAAACCAACAGCTCCATTGTGAACGTAAACTAAGGTGAATACCATTTCCTATTGCTAAGGCCTGGCTAATCCACCCTGCCGGAGGAGGAGCCAGGGAGACCCCCAAGCCCCCCATACCCCATTTAGTTTATCCTTCCTGGTCAAGCCTTCCTGTTCCTCCTGGCTTTTTCTCTGCAGAGACCAAACATCAGGCTTGCTCATCTTAGCCAAATCTAAATATGAGAAACCCCAAGTGTAAACAAAGAGCAAAATGAAAGAGAGATAATAGGAAGTAGGGAGATGAATCTTTCTCAGAGGGGCAGCGGATCAAGAGATGGAGGAAAAGGGCCAGGGACTTAGCTCAGCGGTTCGGTGGCCTGCCTCGCAAGCGCAAGGACCTGAGTTCAATCCCCGGTACCAAAAAAAAAAAAAAAAAAAAAAAAAAAAAAAAAAGAGATGGAGGAAAGGTGAGAGGAAGGAAATGAAAATAAGAACTAAACTGTGTGCAGGCACCGACTTCCTGCAGAAGCGTAAGCATTCTGTCCTGCAAACGTGTTAATAAACACATTTTAAAAATGTCGATCATCTCGAAGGATTTTCTTTCTTCTGTTCAACTTCTTAGCCCCTAAACCCAGTGGTGCACTGAAAAGCCTGTTAATAGCTCTCCACGAAAAAAAAAAAAAAATCCCTGTCCTGATTTATAGCATTTGTCAATTTTCTTAATGTAAACACACCTCCTATGTCGAATACGGGAACTTGCGCTTGCAAGGCAGGCAGCAGAACCACTGAGATAAATCCCCGGCCCTTTTCTTTCTTTTTTCGTGGGGAGAGGGTTTTTTGTTTTTTTTTTTCTTTTTTTAAGACTGGGTCTTGCTATGTAGTTCAGGCTGGCCTTGAAATCACTGTGTAGCCCAGGCTGGCCTCGAACTCAAAGCAATCCTCCTGCCTCAGCCTCCTGAGTACCGGGATCACGGGCCTCGGCCACCCCTCCCACATCATGCCTGGTTATAAATTTTCTTCATGATGTCACTGCAAGCAGAATCAGGAGTCCATATGTCGTAGGAGCCCATTGTTATCCAGTAAGTACCTAGTATTTATTTTGTTTTTAATATGATTTAGTTATAAATACATAATTTTAGTTCTTTTTAAAACAACCGTCTTCCTTGAGTATGAAACAATCGGCATTCACGGTGTGGGTCACACATGGGCAGACAGGCTGTAGACCAGAAGCTGAGCCATGCTGGACAGAACGTCCATTGCTCCTTTGATGGTTTTTTTCTTTTTTCCACTGCAGAGAAAAGAACTGCACAGGATACAGTATTCTGGTTTGGAAATGGTTATTTCAACCTCAAAGATTCCTAAACCGGAAGTGCTCATCCAGGCCAATTCCCTGGCCAGGAGCAAGAACTTCCGGGTGCTGAATTAATCCAGGTCCCGTCAGGGAGTGGCGGGCCCACTCGGTATCTCAGGAGAGTTTCATAAAGTCCTGGTGATAAAGATATTTACAGTGGTCTCAGAGAGACCCACGCAGGCGGCTGAAGTCAGCCAGAGTGGGGAACCACTGCTGCTGCTCTGGGCCTGCAGGGTGGGAAGGTCCAGCCTAGGAACCCGGAGAGAGCTGTAGGCGTTGCCCCACGGAAGTATTTAGTGGAGGCTCTCGGCCGCGGTCATCCTGGGGCGCAGGTGGCAGGGAGCTCAGTCTCCACCGGTGGCTCGGTGGGGATGTAGAGGGGTCTCCTGCTGCACCTCGGGGAAAGTCACTGTTGTGTGAAAGCCGCCGTTTCTCATGGCCGGACCGCTCCAGGCCGAAGTCACACGACAGGGGCCCTGCCGAAGAATCGCAGAGCAGTGAGTTCACCGATCCGCTTCCTCACCCAGGAGCCGAGTGGGTGCGGGGAGGGCAGACATCACCCAGCCCGGGTCCTCGGCAGCCCATGGCTCGGAACCACTCTTGGGCCACACCAGCTCCCTCCCAAGCTCCCGGTCTAAGGATTCAGGGCCACACGATGCCTTAGGGCTCTTCCCTTCCCAGTGCCTCTCTCCTCCCACCAAAATGCCTTTTGGGTGGAACCCAAACTTCTCTCAACAACTCGGGGTTCCTCTCCTCCACCCTCCTCCCTTCTACGGCCGAGCTGGAGGGGTGGCTTTGGGGGACTCTCAGGGAACATCGTGAACTTCCCGCAGCTTCCCGCCCATGTCTGCTCCTCTGAGTCCCCCTCGTCCCTCCAGTCTAGGCTGCTGGAGAGAGCAAGGGATCTCTGAAAAGGGAGACGGAGTCAGCCACGCCGAGGGTTGGGGTGTGGAGAGAACAGGGCCCGCTTTCTGTTCGGGTTCTCCTCGGCGTGGGAGAGCAGAGAAGTGGCTCAGACCAATTCCTTCCCCCTGGGACTCGGGAGCATCTCTTGGAGGAGGGGTGGGGCCGCCGCTTCTAAGATTTCCTGTTAGCTCTGCCCACTCATGACGGCCCCCGCGTGGACGTGCTGCTGTTGATTTTGGTACCGGAGATCGAACTCGGGAACTCGTACTTGCGAGGCAGGCGGCAGCATCGCTGAGTCAAAGCCCCGGCCCAAAGTGGGATGAGTTCTGTGCACTGGTCTAGGAAAGAGGCACGGTCGGGTGGGCATTCCCCGGCCGGCTTGTTAGCCTGGCGCTAGCCGGGGACCCCAAGGGAGGGGCGTCCAGCGGCTCAGACGCTGTCCCACGGCTCCTTCTCCCCCCAGAAAGGACAAAGCTGAGGGAGTCTCCGCATCCCTGGCCGGTGAATGTACCACCCCATAATACTCACGGTGCCATGGCAATGATCATAAAAACACCCAGGCCACGGAGCAATTTCCAGTTTACAAGGGACTCTTCCAACACATCACCGTATTCAATTTTTACAGCATAGCTGTGAGGTGGTGAGGCAGTTCGCTCAGCCTTGTACCGACAAGAACGAAGGTTCAAAGAAGTTAAATCATTTACGAAAGGTCCCAGGACACTGGGCCGGAGACCCAGAACTGGGGTTCGGGTTTCCTGACTTCTGTGTAGCTCAGTGCCTGCCCTCTCACTTTCCACACACCTTTGTCCAGTTGCTAATTTTTCTGATTTTATTCCGACAGGTAGGAAAACTCAGAGTGATAACTTTAACTCCTCAGACATTTGTTTTTTGTTTTGTTTTGTTTGTTTTTTGGTACCGGGGATCGAACTTGGGTCTTTGCACTTGTGAGGCAGGCAGCAGAACCACTGAGTTGAATCCCTGGCCCTAACTTTAACTTTTGATATCCCTCTTGAGAGTTGCAGAATGGGAGAAAAAATATAATTGGCAAGAAAAATGACCTAGTATCCGGTGCAAGAGGGGATGCCCGGGAAGCCACCACCCTGGAAGGCGACAGATCTTGACTAGTGCAGTCCCTGCCATGGCCTCCAGAGCCCTCCACACCGCTCTACCCTCCCCTCCTCTCCACCTCCGAGCAGAGACAGCTGCCCAGAGCACAGGCCTGCGTCCTTTCCATTTGGGGAATCAGGCACTCTGGAGCCTGGTGATCCCGGTCCCTTCAGCACCAGAAAACCATAAAATGGTTTGTTTCTCTTGGCAGCCTCTGCCCTCCAGTTCCCCATGTGTGTGTTGCTCTCTTCAATTTTCCCCTCTACAAAATCTGGTCATGTTTAATAACAATAAATCAGAGACGAGATTGCAGCCCGGAAGAGCAGTCTGGGGCGGCCGGGGTGGGAGTGATGACAATCCCTAATAAATGTTAATAGGGAGCCTCGGATTCGTGCACCGCAGCCGTAATTTAGCCTGTCTTCCTTCCGGGTGACCTTTGGGACATCCCCGGCACACTTGTCCTAGCGAGGATGAAGTGGGAAAAAAAACAAAAACAAGGCTTGTTGCGATTGATCACATTTCTCCTGTTTCCCTTCCTTGCGTTTGTCTTCAGAGGCTCAAAAGCCTTGGGGTCCCCCAGCAGCCCGGGTGGGTAGAGGGGCGCTATCCTCATGCCTCCTCCAAAGCCTGACGGTAGCGCTGGTCCTCCAAGAGCCCCGGACTGACGTCAAACCCCTCCTCCTGGCTTCTGAGCCTCTGTGCGGACCCTGCTTGCTCTGTTCGTTCCGCCCCGTGCCTCCTCCGTGCCCTTCTGGCTCGGACACCTGCGAGGCTGGCTCTCGTGTGTGGCTTTCTTCTTCCTGTAGCTGTCGCGCTGTGAGCTCAGGTCACATTCGGTTCCCAGCTCTGGCCTCTGGCTCGAGATGCGGGCCTGACCTTCTAACTGGGGGCTGGCCACTTTCACACTCTAACCAGTCACTGTCCCACATTCTACTGTCCACGCCAACTCCTCACGTGTCCCAAACATAGCTGCCACTCCTACCAGTTCCATATGTCTGTTAGGAGCGTTTGCCTTTTGCCCTTATTTTATATATTTATTGTGTTGTTTTGGTTTTGGTTTTTTGAGACAGGGTCTCACTATAGTTGAAACTGACCCGGAACTGTGCAGACCAGACTGGTCTTGAGCTCGCAGCGACCCTCCTGCCTCAGCCTTGCGAGTGGTGGGATTACAGGCGTGCTGCTCCACGCTCCATTGCCCTTATTTTAAAAAGCAGAGCGAGCTATCCCTCCCATCAAGTGAGGACGGGTGCCGCTCATGAGGAGCTGGTCCTCATTTGACACTGAATCTCCAGGCACCTTCTTCCTTGGGTGCCTCAGCCCCTAGAAATGTGAGAAACACAGTTCTGTAGTTCACAAGCCACCTCGTCGGTAGCATTTTTCATCAGCTCCCAAAGACTAAGACCTCATGAGACCATCCAAGATCACATAGTGTCGAAGTCAGGTTTTGTAGATAGGAAATCCTGTCCCTACTCCACTATTGCCCCTTTACCTGGTTTATTGACATCTCTTTATTATTTACTCATTTCACAATTATTTTTTGGTGTTTCGTGTTTTTTTAAATTCCCCCCAAAACCCAGGATCAAATGCAGGACCTTGTGCTTGTGAGGCACCACTAAATCCATGGTACTTTGGGAGATTTTTTTTTTTTTGAGACAGGGTCTCACTATGTAGTTCAAGCTGGCCTTGAACTCACTGTGCAGCCCAGGCTGGCCTTGAATTTACAGTGATCCTCCTGCCTCAGCCTTCTAAGTGCTGGGATTACAGGTGTGTGCCACCATGCCCCACTATTTAACAAATATTATTTGAGCTACCGTTATATCCCAGAGACTGCTGAATACTAGAGCATACAGAGATGACCATGACAAAAGTTACCCTCTACCCATATTGAAATACTTTCTAATAGAGAAAACCGACAAAGAAAGAAAAGGGAGAGAGATAAAATAATAGCAAACTGCTATGTGTGCTAGGAAAGAAAGCCAAGAGAGAATAATTGGGTTTCACATTTGAGTCAGATTTTCCACTGTTTATCTCTACCTTCTCTACTTTTCTAGTTTTGGGGGGTGGGTGGGGGGAGGGGTACTGGGGATTGAACTCAGGACCTTGTGCTTGCCAGGCAGGCATGGTACAAATGAGCTAAATCCCCAGCCCATACTTTACTAGATCTTGAAGATGGCCCACTGGGTCTTGGAGACTTCACTTCTAACAGCTACAAATAATTCCCTGGGTGCATCTCTATTTTACTGGCCTAAATAGATACCAAAAAAATCAACCTATGTTGCTTGGACACATAGAATCAAAGGTGCAATCAAAGGTGTAATCCTTCATTTAAACCACAGACTGGATCATGCATGAAGGATTTAGGTTAGACGCAGTGAAGAACTTCTCGGTGACAGCTGTCAGTGGGGCAGGTGCCTGAGGGACGTATCCCTCGACTTTATCACAGCAATGCTGCAGGAAAGATAACCTAAAATCACAGAGGTTTGAAACATCATTTCTTGCTCACAGGCTGTGAACTGGCTGCAGTGACTCTGGTCCAGGTTGTGGCCCTTGTTCAGGTCTGCTCTGTGTAACTTTGGATTCTGGGACCCAGGCTGCTGTGGCAGGGGTGAGGCTGTTCTCAAGGTCAAGGGTAAAAGAACAAATAAGGAGTCAGGTCAAACCGAGCGGTAGTTAAAATCTCTGCTTGTCTCCCATTGGCCGAAGTGAGTCACATGACTAAACCTATAGTTCTTAGCCTTGCCTGCTCCCCATTGGCCAAAGCAAGTCATGTGACCAGGCACGTCCTCAAAGGATTGTGGAAGTTTACTCTCCACTTAGAAAGGCCTGGGCGAATGTATGTTTCTAAATAATAATACACTCTGTGCAGGGAGGTTATGAAGTTTCCTTGGCAAGTGGTCTTTACAGAGGAGCTTGTTATCCATCTGCTTTCCTCTGGGTACCATGTCACCTGCAGTCTAGCACAGGAGGACCAGAAGAGATGCTTTCTTAAAGATGCCCATTTTGGTACAAGGGCAATGTAACTCGTGTGTTTGATATCTGGTCACCACTGAAGCCCCCTTTTCCTTTTCCGCCAGAGCTGTGCCAAGGGGGTGATTTCCGGGCCAAGTCTGAATATCATAGTCTCTGTGTGGTTGTATTCGAGTGACGGTCACACAGCAAACATGAATACAGAAGAGGCTCCCATACCATAGGGAACAGTATTCTGCCGTGGGCCAGCTTTGTCTGCTGCGGCAGAGCAGTTAGCTCTGGAGTGAAATTGGAAAGGTTAACTGATGGTCAGAGGGGACTGGGCAGACTTTCATTTGTAAGCGAGGCAGGCAGGGCCCAGGAAAGACGGGGCAAACACAGATTCTGCCGCATGCTGGATAAATTCAGGTAGCAAATGCCCCCCCCCACATAGCCAATCATTACAGGTTGTCTTGAATCATTTAAGAATCTTAATGTTTGCATGTATTCAGCGTGTGTTACCCCAACGGCTCTTGTTGGAGACCATTCCCATTTCTTAACGACTTAGCCTTTCCTCCTCCTCCTATCCCAGGATGTTCCCTCTCCCCCTTCCTACCCTGCTCCCCAATATCTGCCACCAAGAACTTGTGAGGCTCCACTCAAAGTCAGGTCCCCAGGCCCCGCCTAGCTGGCCTCGGCGGTACCCCCGGGAGTCTGTTGGGCACGCTCATTTTGGGGGCCTTCCCCCGGCCTCACAGAATCAGGATCTGGCAGTGGGATTCGCAGCAGGTGTCTCAGGTGACCCTGTTTTCGCGAGCTCATCAGGTGATGGTTTATGCACACACCCCAGGGGGTTCTAGAGCCACTGTGATTCTGGCTCAGTGGATCCAGGTGACACTGTGACTTACACTTCTAATAAATATTTTAGGAAAGAAAGCTAAGAGACAATGAACAGGTTTCCTAATATTTGAGTCAGATTTCCAGCTTTTTCTCCCTACCGTCTCTACTTTTCTAGTTTTTTTTGGGGGGGTGCTAGGGATTGAACTCAGGACCTTGTGCTTGCCAGGCAGGCGTGGTACAACTGAGCTAAATCCCCAGCCCATGGACCACACTTTGAACAGCACAGACACAGGAAGGGACGGCCAACAGTTACAAAGTCTTGCTGGTCCCGAGTGGAAAGGATCAACATCTTGGTGAAAGAAATGGGTTAATAATGGTGAATTTCAGGAAACAGCCACCTGTTTTGTCTGCAGTACTGCAGAATGAATTCAGTGCCTTTGCACTAAGCTATATCCCCACCCCTTTTTATTTTTATTTTGAGACAAGGTCTCCCTTAATTGCTGAATTGCCCAGGCTATGCTCAGAGTTGAAGCCCTCCTGCCTCAGCCTCCCAGGGTCCTGAGTTTACAGGGGTGCACCACCATGCCTCACGTTTGTTTTTATTTCTACAGCATCTTTTGGTCAGAAGCGGGACCCGGGGCCTCTGAATCCGCAGAATGTGATTCATTTTCTTCTCTAATGTCAAAGCAGTGCTGGCTATGAATGATGAAAAGAAAAAGCATGGCCCTGGGCATCAGGAGTGCTGGATTCCAGTTCTTGCTGTCACTGAGAATGTGACCTGACTGTGTCCTTTGTCTTTGCTTCACCCTCTACAACCGGAAAGGGTGACAACTATGCAGTGGCTGGCATACTTGTTTCAATTTTTTTCTTTGAGACAGGGTCTCACTATGTAGTTGAGACTGACCTGGAACTCACTATGTAGCCCAGGCTGCTCTCGAACTCACAGCGATCCTCCTGCCTCAGCCTCCCTAGTGCTGGGATGACAGGCGTGCGCCACCACGCCCCGGGTCTACTCATGTTTTGAAATTGGACAACATTATGATCACCTTAGCAACAATTTTCTCTCCAAGTGGGGAAGAAAGTCTCAAAATTGTGGGCGCCCCAAGCGGCAGAAGTGAGGGTCCACAGGGTTAAGCGCTCCCGGCTCAGGTGCTGTGAACCAGGAGCAGAGCCACGGCTCAGGATTGACGTGTCCTCCTGCTTCCTCTGGAACTGTGGTTTTCTGTCTCATAAAACGAGGACGCCAGTAACACCCACCTGACAAGGTGATTGTGGGGGTTAAAAGAGTTAATCCACGTCAAGCGTTTAGGGCAGGGTCTGGCAGGAGAAAAACATTCAGTAAATGTCAGGGGCCATCAGGAGGCGGAGAGGGGCAGAGCCAGTCTGAGTCTAAGCTGCAGGTCTCCGCGTCTCCTGTAGGTGGCGCCTCCCCGCGTTTCCATCCGACTCGATTTGGGTTTAGGGTCGGAAAAGCCGGTCTTCTGCAGTCTCCTGAAGCCAGGTGCAGCGTTCCTAACTTTCTGCCTGGGATGGCGCTGCCTCCATCCCCTGCTGCACCCCACTGTGACCTGGGATCCTGGGCCACCCAGGAGGCCCGGAGATACCGAGTTCGGCGGGAGTTTCTTTCCTGCTCCGTTACTATGACAAATTGGAACATGAGCTCTTAATGAAAGATGCTGGGGACGTCCGTGGAGATCAGAAAAATCGCCTCTCTCAGCTGACAGCCAGGCCATCTGCATTCCCACACTCCTATTAATTCCTTAACAATAAACGACAGGAGCACCTAGAGGGTTAACAGCTTAATTTAATCTCCGAGATTCCTTCCTGGAGCACTGAGAATTAGAAAGGCATTTGCAAAAATGTTATCCACACACCTGATTTTTTCCCCTCTTGATGTCTCTTCCGGGCCAGTCGTGCCCATTTCTGACAGCCCTGCCCCTCTGGCTGAGGACCCAAGGCTTCACTCGCGCGCTCCCTGAACCACCGGACTGGTCTCCAGCTGCCCCAAGATCCAGCCTGGCTGCAGTTGCCCTCTGAGTGGGAGTCTTTCAGGGAAGGAAAAATCCCCAGTAGAGCCAGCTGCCCCTCTTAGAAGCAAATTTCCTTTCCTAGTGGGAAGAAAGGACAAAAATGGGGCAATGGCCGGGCGTGGTGGCGCACGTCTGTAATCTCAGCACTTGGGAGGCTGAGGCAGGAGGATCACAGTGAGCTCAAGGCTAGCCTGGACTATGTAGTGGGACTCTGTCTCAGAAAACAAACAAACATTCGAAGAAGAAGAGGGGACGTGGTAGCAGACACAGGCTTGGAGACAGTGGTAGCCTTTAAGTCAAGCGGATTGTGCACTATTCTTTGGAGATGTCCAATGCTAATACCAGTCCTTTCATTTTACAGATGAGAAAACCACTCTGCCAGGGGTAAATAGTTTGTATAAGACTAGTTCCAAAGCCCCAAGGTAGGACTCGGCCCCTACCTGTGGGCAAATATTTGTTCCAAGTAGAATCCTCCATACATGCTGACTCTCACGTAGTTTGGTAGCGGCTAGGCAGGGCCTGGCAGGGCCCGGCAGTGTCCGGGCTGAGGTTTAGCCGGAAGGGCCCCTGGGACCACTTAGAGATACCTTCCCAGAACAGGAAGGGAGCACAGGTGCTAGGTATTTGCCAGGCCGTTGGATGAAGGCATTTAAAGTCTGCATTAGGATGGAAATGTTATCAGGGAGGAGTAATGCACAGGCTGTTATCTGTCATTAACGCCTGGCTGGAAAGAACACATTTTAAAACGAGTTTGCCAGCTGCCCCACAGTTCCCTAAGGGATGAGCCTGCTGATCTGGACGGGAGCCTGGGGAAGGACCCAGGGCCCTCACCTGGAGGGCTGCAGTATAGCATTTGGGGCTCAGGAGAGACAGGAGTTGGAATGCAAGCATTGGACCGCCCGCAGAAGGACTCTGCAGACCAGAGTGAAGGGGAGCGGTGACAGGAGAACATTTCTTCCGCACGATTCTGTCCTGGTTCACCTTTGAACAGAATCTGCCAGCCGCACTGCTTGGTCTGTAGTTTCTGCACCTAGATCAAAAGTTCTCATGCCTGGATACAGAATCATGGGGATGCTTTTATTTATTTATTATTTAAAGTTTGTTTTTCACTTTTTATTTTTTTGTTTTTTTGAGACAGGGTCTGGCTATGTAGTTGAGACTGACCTGGAACTCGCTATGTAGCCCGGGCTGGTCTCGAATTCACAGCGATCCTCCTGTCTCAGCCTCCCGAGTGCTGGGATTACACCACACCTGGAGGGATGCTTTTATTTTCTTCTCCATAAATACCACCGCCTGGCTCCAGCCCCAGGCCGATTAAATAAAAATATACAGGACCGGGACCCTGCTGACATTTTGCTGTATTCTGGTATCTCATCCTGGGCACCAGCCGTTTTACCACCTGGTCTTTGCCCACACACTAACGTTTTCTACCCTTGCAATCAGGTTCTATGTAATTCTGTGTTTTGAATATATCAGGGGCAGAAAAGGGCCGGGGATTTAGCTCAGTGGTTCTGCCACCTTGCAAGTGCAAGGTCCTGAGTTTGATCCCTGGTACCAAAAAAGGAAAATAATACAACTGACTAAGATCCTTTTTTTTAAAAATATCTATACTCAGCATTGGCTTTTGATCTCTAGGCTTCTAGTTGTGTGGCCTCCATGGTTGAGGAAATTATGTCCTTAGCCAACTGTGTTCAGAAGCCTCATGTGTATTTATCCTTTTACGACAAGAAAAGCATCCCAAGGCTTTGCCCGGAGTCTTCCCCTTGTTTCTCGCTGGTTGGACTTGGGTCATGTGGCATCTTCAGCAGCAAAGGAACTTGGTAAAAGTAAGAATCTAGCGTTTTCAGTCTGTGTCCTGAGAGGGGTTGTCTGACAAGCAGTGCACATATTTGACAAGACGCAGGGCACAATTACGCACCCAAAACAACAGCCGAGCACTTAAATGCAGCTCTTCCTTTATATTTGGCTGCCTTTACCAGCGAAAGACATTTTTCATATTTGCGGTTCGAGCTCCTAAGACCACATCCTCCTACCTATTCAGGAAGTGTAGAAGGAGATAAAGGCCATTTTGCTGTGTTCTGCCAACTTCCACTGTGACCATCAATGTCTTCACAAGCAGCAGGTGGCCGTCACGGTGGACCCGACCCCTCCACGCAGTCCTGGTCACTCACTCAGTGGTGCTGACCTTCAGGGTGACCTTGAACCGGAAGGGCCGCCCACTTTCCCAGAGCTGGGGTCTGTCGGTGACCCCTGTGGGTCTCTCTAGGGAGCCCATCTCCCCACGGGCCATCTGGGTTGTGAAAGAAAAAGTAAGCGCTGGGTTAGAAAGCTGAGTGTCTGGGAGGTAGACAGTGGCAGTAAGGGTGGAAGATGCCACACCAGGGAGCTTCCTGGGGTCGGTCACACCAGGCTGGAATCTACCTTCTGAAAACAGCCTTGATGAACGGACCGGTACCCTTACTACCTAGAGTTCACACAACTCTACATGAAAAGTCTTGGAGAGAGACAAACACCCCCAGAGGACGATGGGTCAGGAAAGGCACAAGACATGTACAAATGAAGAACTACAAAAGGCCAATTGATTCGTCTTTTTCCAGTCCTGGGGCTCAAACCAGGGCTCCACGATTGCTAGGCAAGAGAACTGCCGCTGAGCTACACCCCCAGTCCTTGGCAGTTTTGTTTTAATTTATTGGAGATTGAACCCAGGCCTTCCCCCCTCTGGACCTGGGCACTTGTTTGTTTGTTTTGTCGTTGTTTTTTCCAACCGGGGATTGCACTCAGGACCTTGTGCTTGTGAGGCTTGTGAGGCAGGCAGGCGTGGAGCCACTGAGCTCAATCCCTGGCCCGTGGGCATTTGTTTTTATTGTTTTAATTTTTGAGACAGAGTCTCACTGATCACCAAGTTGCCCAGCTGAGTTCCAACTTACAGTCCTCCTGCCTCAGCCTCCCAGAGTATTGGGATTACACTATACCTGGCTTTGATGGACTAATCAAATAAATATTAAGTACAACAGGGGCCCGGGGTTTGGCTCAGTGGTTCGTTCCACTGCCTGCCTCACAAGCACAAGGTCCTGAGTTCGACCCCCGGTACCAAAAAAAGAAAAGTTATAATTTACACACACAAAAAAAATTAAGTTCAACAACATAGCGATTCTGTGAACTTGACACAATACCCGACATACTAGAAGACTAATCCACGTCTCACGGCCTTCCTGCTCTTTCTGTTGTGATTTTCAGGAGCCAGGATTCTGGGTGTGAATTAGGAACCCACTGATTAAATCCACTTTCTAGAGATTCAGGTGATGTCTGCCTGCTGCGGCCACAGCATCCGCTGGGGACGTTGTCTGCTGTGCCGGGGATCGAACTCCGGACCTTGCGCTTGAAAGGCAGGCGGTGGCGCCACTGAGCTAAAGCCCCGGCCCAGGGGTCCTCCTTTCTAAGGCAGACAGGACCTGGTCGGTAGGGAAAGGGCCACGTGTCAGGCGGGCGAGTATTGCGTGCGCACAGCAGTGGGCTTTCGAGAGGCAGTGTCCTCTCTTTCCGGGGAGAAGGAGCCTCGGACGAGGCGTGTAGCGCGGAGAGGAAAAGCGATGGTGACTCCATGGTTTTTAATCTAGGGCCAGCTTTCCACGAGGGTCGGAAAATAGCCCTGTTTCCTGACTAATGTTATGAAAAATCATTCTGTCGTTAGGCAGTGAGGTAAAATAAAGGTACAGATGACCCAGAGGGAGTGTGGGATGATAAAATGAAGTAACACCTGGGAAGCACTTAGATGTGTTTTATAAAACAGAAATTGCCCAAGCCGAGGGTAGAGCCTGGTAGTTCTCACTCTAGTTCAGTATCTCTTACTTCCCTGATACAACCAACAGCTACTCTGTGGGGTTTCAGGGATCTTTATTTTATTTATTTATTTTTAATTTTTCTGTTTGGCTTTGTTTTTTTTGAGACAGGGTCTTGCTATGTAGTCCAGGCTGGCCTCAAACTCACAGCGATCCTCCTGCCTCAGCCTCCCAGATGCTGGGAAGACCGGCATGTGCCGCCATGCCTGACTCTGTTTTAGGGATCTTGTAGCTCTTTTGCCTCATGTTCCTGTCCAGTTCTTTTGTAATTTTGTAATTGCCTCAACTTGAGAAAATTCAGGACTGGAAAATCTGAGAATATTAAATACATGTGTCCATGTTTCCTTATTACAAAACAATGATTTGTTCTGAAAGAGTCTGAGACTAGGCCAGACAAGACAGTACACGCCTGTCATCCCAGCACTCAAGAGGCTGAGGCAGGAGGATCACCATGAGTTTGCGGCCTGAGTTATGTAGTGAGTTCAAGGCCAGCCTGAATTACACAGTGAGACCCTATCTCGAAAAATAGAAAAAAAAGAACATTCAAGTCTTTAATAACATAATAACTACATCTGTTAATTCATATAAAATGACAGAACTACATAACTCGCACAACTATAACAAAAAATTTTGTTCTATTTTGTTTGTGGTTCCAGGGAGTGAACCCAGGGTGTACTGAGCTACATCTGCAGCCCTTTTCAGTTTTATTTTGGGAGTGAGTCTCTCAGTTGTCCAGCCTGGCCTTGAACTTGCAGTCCTCCTGCCTCAGCCTCCTGAGTAGCTGAGATTTTGGGCTGTACCACTGTGCCCAGCTACAATGACGAGTTTTGAATTTACTTTCATAGCGTATATGAATCATTGTTTATCCTCTGTCTTATTGCCAACAGTGAGATTATTTCCAATTTTTCAAAAGAGGCAGAGAAATTCCTCATGTGCCCTACCTTTTGCATATATATGAGCGATTTTGTGAGCTCAAGTCCCAGAAGTGGAACTGGATCAAATTCTGAGATCCGGGGTGACATGCAACCTCATATTTTTCCTTTGTTGCAGGGACTGAAAAGAATAGAGCCCAGCATCTCTACGTGATTATGTAGTTTATTATCGTCTCACGTGCATGAAATTCTTTGCGCTTTTTTGTTTGGGTTTTGGTTTTGGTTTGGGGTTTTTTGTTGTTGTTGTTGCTTTGTTTGGTTTGATTTGGTTTAGTACTAGGGATCGAACTCAGGTCCTTGCGCTTGCGAGGGAGGCAGGCAGCAGCACCACTGAGCTAAATCCCGGCCTCTTTGCATTTTTTGAACAGTCACACCGGCTAACAGTCGGAAGCCTGAGGCTTCTTTAGACAGATTAGTGATGCGCTCAAGTCCTGTAATTTTTACAGGCGGAGCGGATTTGGAAACTGGGCCTTGTCACTAGGTGGATGGAAACAACCCAGAAGTATGCTTCCTAGAACTGGAGCGCGCTGGCGCTGACACCGCCTGGGCTCAGACATCGCCCGGCCCACGCCCTGCGGCCCGCGAAGTGCTTGCTGCACGGCTTCCGAGAGAACGGGACAGCTTTGGTGAGATGTGCGTGCTTCTGGGCAGAGGCAGCGTCTGGGAACCGGAGCCCGAGCAGCATCCGAGAACGGTTCCGGTTCCCTCGCGTCTCGGGAGACAAAC
>NW_022900925.1:34845171-34855553 GCF_012274545.1 Fukomys damarensis
GACAGCGCAGGTGGCCCCGGACGGCGCCCCTCCACCCCTCTCCCGTCCCAGGCCCTGACTCGTTCCAGCTTTTCAGGTGAACCCCGAGGCCACAGGAAGCACCCGGGGACCTGTGCGGACAGGACCGGCACCTCCTGTCAGCCCCGGACCCTCAACCCGTCCCGAGTCCTGGGCCGAAGGGCCTGGCTGGTCACCGCTGCCAGGGACCTTGGAAAGCGTCGCTTCTGAGACCCCTCTCTGAACTCCATCCGAGGCTCGCAGGGCCCAGACAGATTTATTTTCGTGACCTTTCCGGATCCGGAATCCGAGCAGTGGGAGGGGGCAAATCGGCTCCGAAGCGGTTAACGTTGCCGGCTTCTAAATTGATAAGCGGTGGGGACGTCAGCCTGAAATGAACTCGCCCTGTTCGGCTCGGTTCGAAGACAGCGGAACTCAATCAGCAGCGGGCCGTACGGTTCAAGGCTGCAATTCATCCCGCGCGCCTCTGAAAAATGGGAGGTGACAGTTCATTTTGCCGGTGACAGTCTGTCGGTCTCGCTCGCTGATTGCCTGGCGGAGGTGGAGCGGCTCCCAGGCCGGATTCCGCTCGCTCGGCTGAGCAGGCCCTGTGCCCCGAGGTGCGCACCGCGCTGGGTGTCTCCTCCCGGCCTCCGCACTTCCGGGGCCTCCCTGGGACCCCAACAGGGGGCTGTGCCCAAGGGGAGACAGAATGTGGGTGCTAGGAAGTTACTGTGCAAAGTGGGGGCGCTGGGAGGGACGTCGGGCCTCCAAGAGTGCTCGGCAGAGCCCAGCCAACCCAACAGGGCGGCTGCTGAACCCCAGCGGAGGAGGCGCCCATCCGCGGTGCCACCCTCCTTGCCCCATACCTCCTACCTCTCTGAAAAAGAACGCGTCTGGAGCAGGAGTTCCGAGTCGGTGTTAACTCTCCCTGGCTTGGAAACTACCGGGTGCGATTGTTCTAAGGGAGTGTGTCCTCATTCTTAGGAAATACACCCAGCTTTTTAGGGGAAATGGAACAGGATGTCTGCAATTTATTCTCAAAAGGTTCAGGAGAAAAGTTTTTACATTTATAGAAATAGAAGATAAAAAGGTGGCAAAAGTTAATGACTGATTAGTCCGAGGGAAAGGTTAACAGGAGGTCTAGGTACTATGGTTAAATTTTCTGTGATTGAAATTGTGCAGAATAACAAGTGTTACTGATTATTATCATTATCATCACTATTATTATTTGGTTTTTTGAGACAGGGTCTCACTATGTAGTTCAGGCTGACCTTAAACTCTCCGAGATCCTCCTGCCTCAGTCTCACAGGTGTGCAGCAACCATCCCAGCCCCAAAAATATTTTTAAAAAACCCCAACAGACGTGCAGCGTTTAACAGGCCTGTGTTGAAGATCTATGGCCGGGGAATGGTGACTAAGATGGGAAGGCTCTAGACCCTCGGGGAGCTGCAAGTTGGAAGACGAAGATGGGACAGGTTTACGGCGGATTCTGAGCACAGTGGGGATCCACCCCGGGGGAGCAAGCCAGCCTGTGACAGGCGTGAGAAGGGTCAGCGGAGCCTGGGCCGGGGGAGCGCTGCAGACACAGGGGACAGCACGTGGGGACAAACCGGAGGCGCGGCAGAGTGCGGCTGAGGTGACGGAATGGATGGATCTGTGACAGGAGGGAGACCGTCTGGAGAAGGCAGGAGAAGAGGCGTGGGCACCAAACGCGGTGGCGGTGGCGGTGGACGCTTGCCTGCCACGTTGAGGAGTTGGGAAGTGGCTGCAGTTTTAATGAGGGCGGAGGGGTCAGACAGAGGACAGGCGAAGGTGGCAGCGGGGCTGGAGCAGCAGAGAGCCGGGAAGATGTGTAAGTAGGAGTCCAGAAGAGCGAGGGGCGAACGTACTTCAGGCTTCCAGACGGGGTGGTCGGGCTGTCCATGGCGGCCTCGGGAAGCTGGAAGAAGAGGGAACCGTGGTCCGGGACAAGGCGAGGGGTGGGTGCTTTCCACGGCATCCGGTCTGCCCTGCGCGCTTCACACCCAGCGGCGTAACCCCCAGCGGAGAGGAGGCAGGAGCCGAGGCTCTGTGTGCGGAATGAGGGTGGAGATCTCCTGTTGAATCACAGCTCTTATTTTCACAGGCCCACTAGTCCTGTGGGAGAGAAACTGGACCTTTTCTACCTTACCCAAGCAGAGCTGAAGGACAGGCAGACAGGATGGGTAGATTATTACATTTTCTGTTCAGCAAACCTCCCCACTCTTCCTCCGAATACAATCTGGGTGAGCTGGGACTCTCTTCTCTGCCCTCGCACGCACCGGGCTTCAGCAGGAGCTGTGATGTTTTATGCGACACCACCTGCGGCCACAGCGGCCCTGTGTGGGCTGTGAGGGGCTGCCCCGTGGCCCACGAAGCCGATCAGCCCGGAAGTCGAAGGCCAGTTGTATTTAAGGCCTAATTATGTCTCTGCCCTTCAGTGTCCAATTGTTTCACACTTCCTTGGAATCTTAGTAACAACTAATTTCCCTTTTTTTTGCCCAAGGCTATTTGATTTGGGATTTCTGTCTCTTATAATCAAGAATCTTGATTATTTCTAGGAGCCCTAAAAGAAGCCAGATTGTTGGAAAGACAACAAGGCCACCCAAAGAAAGTCTAGGGAGTAGCTTCTCTCCTCCTCCTGCTCCTCCTTCTCCTCCTCCTCGACTTCCTCCGGTCTCCTAGCAGTGAGAAGGATCAAACTCAGGGCCTTGCACTTGCTAGACAAGGGCTCTACCGCTGACCTACACCAAAGTCCAAGAATAAGCACTTTCAAAGTGAACAAAGAGGACGGACAAAAGCCAATGGATTAGGGCCGGGGATGTAGCTCAGTGGTTCCATTGCCTGCCTCCCAAGAGCAGGGTGCTGAGTTCGATCCCCAGTACCAAACAATAAAAATAAAAAAGCCCAATAGATTGCCCTGGCAGAGGCAGAAGAACTGAGGCAAATCTGTGAAATAACCCTGGAAATCTAAAAAGGATACAAGAAAGGAGAAAGACCCAGATAACTGCATTCGACAAGCTGGAGCCGGTGGGCAGAGTGTTAAAGCCCCCCCACCCCACTATCCCTGCAAGACAGAGCAGAACACAATAAAACTGCGTGGCGAGGCTGCCAGAGAAAAGAAGATTCCAGAAGGCAGCAGCAGTCAGCGCTCCCAGGCAAATGCGCTTCGCTCATTCAGAACCCCTTGGTTTCCCTCCTCCCTGAGCAGCCTGTCCTTTGCATGAATCTTAGTTTTCATCCCGGCCTGAATTCTCCTGGTCACACTGGGTAGCTGAGACCTTGTCTGCCTTCACATCCTGTCGAAACTCGCCTGGCTGTTTCCGCCGTCCGCTCCCCGGGACAGCACTAATCTGATAAAGTGACACACGCTAATGGGATAAGCAGGGCGAACGGAGCGACACGGCGGACCTCCAGGTGACTCCCGCCTTATTTATTTAGGAGTCCTTGCCACCTGCCGCTGTCCCCGGCTTACATCAGGCATCTGGCCTGTCTGCCGAGGCGTAACGGATGGGGTGGGCTCTTTTTCTCTTAGGCTTTTGGGGACAAAACCCCATTTAAAGTCAAGACCCTGGTAAGAATATCAGGGGTGACAGGACAGGGCCACTCAAGGCCTCTTTTGAAGTTAACAAAAATGCCAAAGGACGGAAATATTTTTGTTCTTCCTGTCTCTTTTTTCTTTTTTCCCCCTTTTTCGTGGATGCAGCTGATCGATCCCCCGAGGGCTGAACCTGTAATTTCTCACTGCAAGCTCCAGGACTTACCTGCCTCCAGCCATGCTGTTGGCTGGAGTCTTGGCATCTCAGACCGACAGGAACAGAATGTAACCTTTTTTTTCCCCCTCCTCCTTCTTGAAACCTTAGCGAGAGCTTTGCTCCTCTGGCCCGGAGCCCATGGTCACCCCTGGGAGTCCATGCACTCCCAGTGCTTGCTGCACCACAGTGCTAAGCTTGGACCAAGGAGAACGAAACTTTCCTGTTCACAAAGCACCCATTAATCTTTGCATGATGAAATGCTGTAAAGGGTTACTGGGGAGGGACGGGACACTTCTATTTTTAGAGATCGTGGAATTGTGGCCTGTGAAAGCTGCAGAAAACCTTATTTCCTGACTCACAGTGGAGGAACAGGGCCCTTAAATAAAAAAGAAAGACAATCAAATCACCTGTCCTAGATGGTCTGGTTACTCGGCAACCGGAGGATGTGATGTCGGGGCCCGATGTTCTCTTGGGGTTCCTCTAAATTCGATTATTCCTTGATTTTGTGATTCTGGGTTGGACACCAACCAATAAAACCTATGGACAATCAGGTCCACCCTGTCCTCGGTGGTCCAGAAGGAAGAGTCTATCTATCCCATGGCATCAGTTGTGCGGGATGATTATAAAGAAGCCCACAGTCCTATCGTATAGCTATTTTCTCTTCTGGAACCTTGCCTACTTTGGGATCAGCTGCCACAGGAAGTGGTGAAGCTATTATCTGTACATTCAGCCAAATCACCACTTCCTGATTCTCATGTTCAACAACCACTCTTGAAACCTCCCCCCACTTCCTTGAGATCTCGTTTCAGGCCCCATTAGTACTTGGAAGGTAACAGGGACCCAGAGGCCCTTGCGGTTTTGTTCCTTTGCTGTAACCCAGGCATCTAACTTTTCTCCAGGCTGGGCCCTGACCTCTCTCTCTCTCTCTCTCTCTCTCTCTCTCTCTCTCTCTGTCTGTTTCTCTCTCTCTCTTTCTCTGGGTCTCCGAAATTCTGAGATTCTCAGTTCAAGTTCGGAAAGGAGAATCTTCTAGACCAGCTCTGTCTGGGAAGGAAAGCATGACACCTGGCCCCGTGAGTCTCTTCTTCGCCCAAATCTTGTTTGTCTTTCCAGTGCCAAACAGGCGGAGTGAGAGACTCAGAGAAGCCAGGCGAGTGGGAGCTGAGCAGGGCCGGCGGCGCCTGCCGGTTAGAAATGGAATCAGCAGCCGAGTGGCCCTCGGGGCGTCGTCCTGAGGCTCGGAGGTGGGGGCTGCTCCTTGCTCTCCCTGCCTTTGCCTCTGAGCCTCTGTTTCCCGTCCGTTCAGTGCGAAGCTCCAGCCTTGTTTGGGGGGAGCTTACAGCAAATGACAATTCGGCTTTGTGTCCAAATTAGGGTGGTGGGGAGGAGTCTCCTGAGGCCCTCGAAAGCTCACTTTCCGGAGAGAGTTGCTCCAGGGGGCAGCAGGCCTCCTCAGGAAGCCCATGTGGGACCATCTTCTGCTGGGACTCTGGAAGATCTCCACCTTCGCCTCTCGGGCAGCTCTCTCCGGCTGAAGATGTAGAGAGCTGGAGGGGAGGTGACACTCCCAAGACTACCATTGTTGGCTCTGCAAAACCTTGGCCGTCTACTGTGTCCTGGGGTCTGGATCTCCCGCTGCAATAGCTTTGTACGGAAGGGATGATTCCACCTCCCGAGGGTGCTCCATAGCGGGGCCGGGGCCGTATTTGTCGCTGGGACTGCTGTTCCAGTTCCTGGCGACCTCTTTGACACCCTTATGCCTCTGCTCACGCTGGTGAGAAGGCAGTTCTGGGGCACGGGGCACTGGCATGCACCGAGCTGCCCGGGCCGAGATAACAGGTTGTCAGTGTGGGAAGCCGGTGCGTGGCCAGGACCCCAGAGCTGCCACCCGAGGAGAAATTAAACCTGTCTCACACACCGATCCCAGTGCTCTGATTACATTTACAGGGGTCACGGCCTGCGTTCTGTCACCATGGAAACCTCTCAGGCTGCCAGGACGTTGTCTGTGTGTGTGGTTGATATTTAAAGGCGAAGTCTGGCCGCTTGCTCTCCTCCACCAGCCCACCTCCTGGGGTTTCATCCCAGAGACAGAGGGAGAGGGGCCGAGGCGAGGGAGGAAGGCTTCGGAGAGGCCAGCGGAAGGTCCCCAGCTCTGCCGGGACGCGAGCATCTCCTCTGGTCCCTGTGTCGAGAGCAGAGCCCTTTCCCCCCCTCGAATGCCTTCTCCCATCTGGAGCCCGCGTCACAGCAGCCCCGGAGACAGGGAGCCCCCTCTGCCTGCGCCCCGCTACCCTCGGTGGCTTCGATTTTGCGCATCTGGGAGCGGTGAGAGCCGTGCTGATGGCCCCACGCACCCTGCTTCAGCCACAGACCCCACCCGCTGTCCTGGGAAAGGCTACGTGCGGGGTGGGGGTGGGGGACTGGTCGGGAGCCCCGGGTGTCGGGCGGGGCGCACAGCTCCGGATGCGGCCGAGCAAGACCAGAACGCAAGCGCTGACGCGGCCCCTGACCACCGATTTCTCCTTTGGTCTCGAGGCAATTATTTCCACACCACTGAGCGGCGCGGAGATGACACAGGCGCCTTAATAGGCTGGGAGCAGGGGCTGCTTAGAGCTCCATTTGAAACACGGTGAGCATCAAATGAACACGCATGCTCTGCAATATGCAGAACCTTGCAACTCGTCACCGAGTGGCTGGCCTGAGCCATGGGCGGCAACAGGCACGCGCTGGAGTATCGAGCGCCCAGAAAGGGAATCCTGCACCGTAGTCCCACACATCGCTAAGACGTGTCATTGTGTGGGTAACGCGCCTGCTAAAGAGCAGAGCAGCAGCAGAGCAGAGCAGTCTGAACCCCACAAAGGTGCTTTTCCTAAGGAATCCACGCTCCCCGGAGCGGCTCCCATCCTCCGCCGTGGAACTTGCGCGGCCCGAAATCACAACTCAGGAAACCAAGGGGTGCGTTTGATTTCATTTCCTGTCCTCCACACTGTGGGGGCCTTTTCCTCTTCCCCTGTGTTTTTCTCTGTACCTCTCAGTTTCTTCTTTTGTTCACCTCGTTTAATTCCGTTTTTCTGCTTTCTCTTTTTTTGCAGAGCCGAACCCTGCGGAGGGCCCCTAAAAGAGGCATCTGATCCCAGGGGTACACAGCCAGCTCTTCCCCGGGTCTGCGTCTGCAGAGAAAACTCGGCCTCTGCCACAGTGAGTGAATCCCCACACTTTCTGGACCGGGGTTTTCCCTGTGTAGCCTGGAGGGTACCTCATGCGTCCTAGAATAGATAGGGCAGGGACGCCTTCAGAAGCGGGTGAGGACGATCTGAAAACTGTGGTCTGTTGGGATTTGAGGCCAAGGAAACCCAGAACGCCCTTCGCATCTGTCTCTTTAAAGGCCAACGAGCTTCCTAGAGAACAACACCCTCATCTCTGCAAATCAATGACGTCCACATCCTGGGCAGTTTACTCCGCAAATACATCTTTAGTGAGGAGGATCAGATGAGAGATTATGGATGATGTGTGGATATTTTATTGAGCACCTACTAGGTGCTCACTGATGCAGGGAATGCGGAGATAATAACAGCAGCGGGTGTGGTGGTGTACACCTGCAATCCAGTGCCAGGAGGCTGAGGCAGGAGGATCACTGTGAGTTTGAGGCCAGCCCTGGGCTACAAAGTGAGTTCAAGGCCAGCCTGAACTACATGGCGAGACCCTGTCTCAAATGATGATGATAATAACAACACTGACACCCTCACCAACGGCTGCCAAAGGCGAAGCACCTGCCACCCTGTAGGCCGTTATCTATGATGTGTGTCAGCTCTTGGATTCTCACAGTGACCCTGAAGATAGGGTTACTATAGCCACCGTACAGATGAAGAAGTTGAGGCCCAAAGACAAGAAGGAACTTGTCCAAGGTCACCGTGGGAGGTGGCAGACTTGAGCACAAGGCTTTCTGACTTGAGGACCTGCTCTGCCAGTCAGCTTCTTCCTTGATGGGGTCAGGCTCGTGCTTGGGACATGGACGAGACAGGGTCTTACCTGAGACCTACTGTTTGGTTGGTTGGTGTTTTTTTTGAGATAGGGTCTCACTGTTTCATCCAGGCTGGCCTTGAACTGGCAGTGACCCTCCTGCCTCAGCCTCCCGAGCCCTGGGATGACAGGTGTGCACGCTATGCCTGGTTGAGGCCCCCATTTTGGGTTTGGATGTCTGGGAGAACATGACTCACGACTTGTGGAGCAGCTCCACCGTGCACTGTACACACGCGTCCCTTGATGTCAGCCTCGAGAGGCGCCTGCAAGGCAGGGGGATGCACAGGAAGACACTGACTATCCAGGGCTCTGCCTGCTCTTGCACTGGGTGGTGGCAGCACCGGGACTGGGACTCAGGGCTTCCGGCTGCATAGCCCAGGCCCCGCCCACCGAGCTCTGTTGCCATTAAAATGAATGAAGGGGAAGTGATGACAGCAAACTGGTGGAAAACGCTCAGCTGCCCAGGCTGGAGCATGGGGCCGAAGTACGAAAGGGAAATCAGTGGAAAGTGTTTCTGGGGGGAGCAAACCCCTGGGCCTCAGGAACAAGGAGAGAAATGAAGGCAGAGGGAGGGGAGAAAGTCACGTGGAAAACTCCTGTGAATGCCTGGGACTAGAGATGAAGGAATAGAGCCAAAAAGCAGGCAGAGAAATAATAGGAAGGAGGGGGAAGTTGGGAGTGGTGTCCCACACCTGTGATCCCAGCACTCAGGATGCTGAGGCAGGAGGATCTCCTGGAGTTCGAGGCCACACAGTGAGGTTAAGGCCAGGCTGGATGACATAGAGAGATCTTGTCTCACAAGAAGGCGGTAAGGGGAGAACAAAACCAGGATAGGGCAGAGCTGGGCACTTACAGTAGTAGCAGGTGGCCAGGGCCATTCAGAGCCACAGAGCAGAGGCTGGTCCAGGTGGAGAGGAGGTGGCAAGATGGCGTCCCTGGAAGGTGGGGGTGGATGGAGGAAGCTGGCGAGGGCAGCGTGGGAGGAGAAGAAAGCAGGAGTTGGAGACGGTTGTGGGGTAGAGAGAATGTTTTTTCCTTTGGTTTGCGAGGACAGAGGAGACCAAACACGTTCTCAGCAGGACAAAGACTGAGACCGGTGAGGACAGAGGGCCGGACGGGGAGTCCTGGGGGCGGGATGGGCCGACAAGGGACGATTCTTGCTTTCAAAGAGAAAGAGAAGCAAACTGTAGGAGCAAGAGCCCTGGACTGGTTGCTGGCCCGTACGGGAGGAAGAGTGTGGCTGACTGGAGAGGAAGCTGCCCGTGAGGCCCAGAACGCTCTCAGTGAGACGCTAAGAAGGAGAAAAGTGAACCGGGCTCGGACACAGCTGTGCAGAACCGAAGGGTCATCCTCCTGGAGTCCACCAGGACAAAAGTGTCTTCACCTGCTTTCTCGAAATAAGCAGCCCTTGCTCTTTACACCTGACCCCTCCTAAATAAATAACCACCCCTTCTTGCACCTCAAATTCTCTTGCCCAGACCCTGAATCCTAAAATGAGGGAGAAGACAGGGTAGAAAGCAAGGAAAGGGTCGAGGGAGCTTCAATTCTTTCTTTAGTTTTTTTATCACTCATTTTGGAATAACAGATGGAGAATGAAAAGCAAAGAAACCCAACCTAGAAAATCGCCCTTCCTCTGTTCTTTGCATCCAGTCTCCTCGCTCTGCCCCTGACACCCCAAACGTGACCTCTTCATTCCATTTTCCGAAGTCCTGGAGCCCGGCAATGCCCGGCCTGCAGAACTGGCCCGGGCCCCATCTGCCCCACGTGTAGATGAGGTACAGGGACCCGGCTCAGCTCAGCTGGCAGCGGCTGACGCGTCCCAAGCCTTCCGGATCCCCAGAGCACCAATCAACGACAGAAAACGTCAGAGTCGGCAACCTCTTTGGCCTTCAGGGCCTCGGTGGGGCTCAGCGGGGCACAAGGGGGCTGTCTAATGTGGTGTCAGGGACGGGAAGAAGACACAGAAAAGCGGGGAGGGAGGCGGGGATAGTCAAGGTGCCATAGGGACGAAGGAAGAAGGTTACTGTGTAGATGGAGGGCCACAGTGACGGCTTCCCGCCGCTGCCCACCCGTCTCTGAGGCAGGTTCAGTTCTGCCAGAGCTTGGGACCAACACCTGGATTCAAATACCACAAAGTCATGGTCGGGGGCCACTATGTAGCCCAGGCTGGCCTGGAACTCACAGGGATCCTCCCGCCTCAGCTTCCCCGGTGCTGGGATGACAGGTGTGACTGGGCTAAAACTGTGGATTTTAAAGCCACGGAAGCGATGCAGCCCAGCTGGCGTCTCATCTCTGGCTCCTCCCCTTTGGCGGCACCCTGCCACCGAGCAGGGAGAGTGGCCCGAAGCTTAGTTTCCCAAAGCACACAGGAGCCCTGTTCCTGGCACCAACTGGCTGCGCCATCCCTCCCTGCAGGTCCCTTAATGAAGTGTGTGGCTCTTGTCCTCATGAGGCCCCGCACTGTCAATAAAAGAGTCAATAATACCTGCCGGACGTCAGCTCCACCGCGTGTCCTGACCTGGCGCCCAGGGACCGACCAGCAGCCGCCCGCTGCCCTCCGCCCTCCAGACCCGCGGAGCCACCCAGCCAG
>NW_022900925.1:34855606-34860418 GCF_012274545.1 Fukomys damarensis
TCCTAGCCCGGGCAGATGGGTGCCAGCCGTGGGCCCGGGGCGGCCTCTGCCTCCACTGAGTGTGTATTTTCTGCCCACTGTGCCCCCGACTCCTTTCTTGGCCTCCGGGCCCCTCTTTGGCTACCCAGATCTCACCGAATTACAAACGATTCGGGTTAATTTCCCGGCCTCTGCTCCCCACCCTCATCTTGCTAAGGTCTCCGAGCGGGGTTGGGGGCGCAGTGGGGAGCAGACCACCAGGGACCTGCGTCCTGCTCCGTCCCCGCCCGCGCGGGGAGGCAGCGGCTGGAACCCCCGGCTGCCGGCCTCTCCGGATCCGCTGCTGCACTTTCGCTCGGGCATCTCTTCACCCCTGCGAGACGCCTCGGTGGGTTGCCATGGCTACCCCCAATCAGATTGGGCTTCCGGCGGAAATTGGATTTTAAAGAAGGCCAAGGCTTCGAAGGAATTTGTCCATTTAACAGAGTGCCCTTAGGAGCGCGGACTGGTGAAGCTGCGGGGGGCTCGGAGGATTAAGGGGGTCGGGGGCGAGCAGCCTGATGCACCTGGCAGTTCCGTGCTGGAATCCGCCAGTCACGCACGCGCACACCCGCTCCCCTGCCTGCTGAAACCAGAGGTCCTGTGGGAGAAGGCAGTGGACCTTGTCGCTAGGTGTGAGCCAGGTGTGACAGACAGCAGGGCCGGGATCAGCCACTCCTTAGCTCCCGGCCCAAACGAGCGGGCGACCACCACGCCAGCTTCTCCAGCTTTTCAGCTCCTGTCCACGCACCCCAAAGTGACCCCAGAGCAGCTGCAACTTTCGAAGGAGAGCGACGCGGTTGGTAAAATGCCCCAGGGTGGTCGGGCGTGGGGGCGCACGCCTGTGATTCCAGCACTCGGGAGGCTGAGGTGGGAGGATCACTGTGAGTTCCAGGCCAGCCTGGGCCACGAGCGAGACCACGAAACCAAGTCACACTTCCTTTTTGGATGGCAGGATGCAAAGAAGGCTCCCTGCACCCCCAGCCTTCAGGTTCTGCCTCTGGAGGAAGGACTTCTAGAGGCAGGCACTCCTGCCATGAATCCTTTTGGACAGGGATTCAGCACTTGCTTCTGTGCCCATCCCACCTTCCAGGCCAAACCCATCACTGTTTCAGCCTAGGTTGCTGTAAAAACCGCTTTACTCGCTCCCGTGCTCTCTCTTACCCCTTGCAGTCCCTCTTACATATTCTGTAGGTCAAGTTGGAGAATACAAATGCCCCACCTCCCATAAAGAAGGAAAATCATAAGGGTAACGAGAGAAGTGTGTGGCCACATACTGTACAGGAGTCCGGGTGAGGTCACTCTCCAGCTCAAGAATTGTCAATGGCTCCCAAGGAGCCTCTGAGCTGAATTCAAAATCATCCTTCTGCCTTCCAAGACCTTTCATAATAGAGCTTGGATTTACTTTGACAGGCGTAGTTTCCTGACACCTTGCGGTAAAGGACGGCTGCCCGGTGTCCCTCATCCTTGGTTATCTGGCCCTTCCACCTGGGGCGTCCTCACACCCCTTCACGGTCTGGCGTGGTATCCCAGTCCTCCCAGAGGCCACAGGCACCTAGAAGCATGCATACACCTTCAGCCGTCTCCACCTTTTTCCTGCTTTCATGTCCCTTCTTCAGTCGCCCGTGCCACTCTGTCTTTCACAGCTGTTGGTCTATTTTACGAGATGTGACCAAAATAAAGGTTGAATGTTAAAACAATTTTTTTGTCCTGGTACTGGGAATTGAACTCGGCACCTTCCACTTCCCAGGCAGGCACTGTGCCACTGAGCTATATCCCAGGCCCTTAATGTTTAAATTTTATTTATTTACTTTTTTGAGACAGGGTCTCACTAAGTAGTTGAGACTGACCTGGAACTCACTGTGTAGCCCAGGCTGGTCTCGAACTCACAGCGATCCTCCTGCCTCAGCCTCCCGAGTGCTGGGACGACAGGCGTGCGTCACCACACCTGGCTTAAATTTTAAAAATTACAATAAAAGACACATCTTCCCCTCATAACAGGCTGTCCCACCACATTTGTCAGTTCCTGAGGCAGCCCTGGAAGCTTCAGGAGTGTCTTTATCAGATGTGATCAAAGTCTGGTGGCTGCTGCTGCCTGAGGCCCGTCAGCAGGAGGACGGGCTTGTGAGGACATTTCTGAGTGCCCTGATCTGCCCCGATCACCAGATCTGGCGCTGTGTGAGTTCTGGCTCAGCCAAAATGACCGTGAAAAATAAATGAATGGATTCACCGCGTCGGGGCAGCCGTGACTGTGCCACTGAAGACACTCAGGAAAGAGGGCTCCAGAGCTGCTTCAGAGAGTGGCCAGGATGGGGGACAAGGGTGTTTGGAGCAAGGTGGAGTATTCTGCGGGGATTCGTGGCGATGTGTCCTTACTACAATATGTTTTTTAAAGTCTTTAAATATTCAGCCTCTTTTTGAGTCACACCAGGTTACAAAAAAACAACCCCCCCAAAAAAACATTTTGAGATCTTTGTAGATCTACACACAATTCCGAGAAATCACACAGAGGGATCCTTTGTATCTACCTGAACTCCCCAGTGGTGACATCTTTGGTGCCCGTCCCGACCAGGGCCCTGACTACCCTGAATGCGGCGGTGTGTGTGTGTGTGTGCGTGGTGTCTGTGACCTTGTCTTTCATGTCCTCCTTCCCTCTGCTCTCGGAGAGAAAGGACCCCGTCCCCTCTCCCAGGCTGTCTCCAGGGGACCCCTTCTGCTCCCCGGGCTCAGGGAGGAATGCGATCCTCCTGCCTCAGCCTCCCGAGTGCTGGGATGACAGGCGTGCGCCACCACACCCGGCTTAAATTTTAAAAATTACAATGAAAGACACATCTTCCCCTCATAACAGGCCGTCCCACCAGTTTTGTCAGTTCGTGAGGCAGCCCTGGAAGCTTCGGGAGTGTCTTTATCAGATATGATCAAAGTCTGGTGGCTGCTGCTGCCTGAGGCCCGTCAGCAGGAGGGCGGGCTTGTGAGGACATTTCTGAGTGCCCTGATCTGCCCCGATCACCAGATCTGGCGCTGTGTGAGTTCTGGCTCAGCCAAAATGACTGTGAAAAATAAATGAATGGATTCACCGCTTCGGGGCAGCCATGACTGTGCCACTGAAGACACTCAGGAAAGAGGGCTCCAGAGCTGCTTCAGAGAGTGGCCAGGATGGGGGACAAGGGTGTTTGGAGCAAGGTGGAGTATTCTGCGGGGATTCGTGGCGATGTGTCCTTACTACAATATGTTTTTTAAAGTCTTTAAATATTCAGCCTCTTTTTGAGTCACACCAGGTTACAAAAAAACAACCCCCCCAAAAAAACATTTTGAGATCTTTGTAGATCTACACACAATTCCGAGAAATCACACAGAGGGATCCTTTGTATCTACCTGAACTCCCCAGTGGTGACATCTTTGGTGCCCGTCCCGACCAGGGCCCTGACTACCCTGAATGCGGCGGTGTGTGTGTGTGTGTGCGTGGTGTCTGTGACCTTGTCTTTCATGTCCTCCTTCCCTCTGCTCTCGGAGAGAAAGGACCCCGTCCCCTCTCCCAGGCTGTCTCCAGGGGACCCCTTCTGCTCCCCGGGCTCAGGGAGGAAAGGCCACATTGTCCACGCACCCGAATGCTGGTGGCTTTATATCATCCCCTTCAACCGTGGTGTCTTCCCTGAGACAGAGAACGCCCTGTCCTCTTTTCTGGGCATGGACTCAGGAACTGGTTGGCAACCAGGCGGTGCTAGGGTTCCTAAGCCGTTGCCTCTCTGTGCTCCGATTCGATGCCACACGGCCTCTTCGAGGTCATCCACTGTGCCCTGATCTGCCCCGATCACCAGATCTGGCGCTGTGTGAGTTCTGGCTCAGCCAAAATGACCGTGAAAAATAAATGAATGGATTCACCGCGTCGGGGCAGCCGTGACTGTGCCACTGAAGACACTCAGGAAAGAGGGCTCCAGAGCTGCTTCAGAGAGTGGCCAGGATGGGGGACAAGGGTGTTTGGAGCAAGGTGGAGTATTCTGCGGGGATTCGTGGCGATGTGTCCTTACTACAATATGTTTTTTGAGCTGCTTCAGAGAGTGGCCAGGATGGGGGACAAGGGTGTTTGGAGCAAGGTGGAGTATTCTGCGGGGATTCGTGGCGATGTGTCCTTACTACAATACGTTTTTTAAAGTCTTTAAATATTCAGCCTCTTTTTGAGTCACACCAGGTTACAAAAAAACAACCCCCCCCAAAAACATTTTGAGATCTTTGTAGATCTACAGACAATTCCGAGAAATCACACAGAGGGATCTGTGTATCTACCTGAACTCCCCAGTGGTGACATCTTTGGTGCCCGTCCCGACCAGGGCCCTGACTACCCTGAATGCGGCAGGGTGTGTGTGTGTGTGCGTGGTGTCTGTGACCTTGTCTTTCATGTCCTCCTTCCCTCTGCTCTCAGAGAGAAAGGACCCCGTCCCCTCTCCCAGGCTGTGTCTCCAGGGGACCCCTTCTGTTCCCCGGGCTCAGGGAGGACAGGCCACATTGTCCACGCACCCGAATGCTGGTGGCTTTATATCATCCCCTTCAACCGTGGTGTCTTCCCTGAGACAGAGAATGCCCTGTCCTCTTTTCTGGGCATGGACTCAGGAACTGGTTGGCAACCAGGCGGTGCTAGGCTTCCTAAGCCGTTGCCTCTCTGTGCCCCGATTCGGTGCCACACGGCCGCTTCGAGGTCATCCATTCGGGACCTCAGAGTCTCGGAGAGTCCAGGTTTTCTAAATCGTGGGAGGTCTTTTATTTTGGTGGGGGGCCTGGAGGAAGCCCTCCTCCCTC
>NW_022900925.1:34861192-34912539 GCF_012274545.1 Fukomys damarensis
CCCCCAGGCATGACCCCCATCGCTTAACCTAGGCGTCTACACGCCGGATACCCGGTTTTTGGTCCCTGTGCCACCCTGGCCGGTCTCCGACCTGTCCCTGTCTCCCCGGGACTCCCCAGCACCTGTAGGGGTTCACTCCGCACCACTGAGGTCCCAGCACTGACCTCCTCCCAACTCCCAGAAGCCCCACACTGTCCCAGTGGTCGTCTGGAGGCTGTGAGGGGCCCACCGGTGCCCTGGGCCGAGCCCGGTGGTCACCAGTGTGGACACCCAAGGGCACCCCTTTAGTACCCGCAGACTGACTTTAGGGGGTGTCACCACCTGACCCGGGGCAGCTCACACACAGCGTCCTGGATGATGGCTGCACCTTCAAACCCCACTGCCCAAGCACCCCTAAGGGTCAGGGCCCCTGGAAGGCAACTCGTGTGGCCTCCCCTTGCCTGGCACCCACAGCCGGCCCCCACACAGAGAAAGCAGTGGACGTCCAGGGCGGACAGAGGCTTGGAATTGTAGTCACACCTTCCCGGGGGGAGCCGTTCCAAATTTTGGTATCAAAATGACTTAGCTGACACATATTTAGCAGATGGCCTGTTTGGGGCAGGTCATACTTTTGGCAAGCTGTATTTTTTTTTTATTTTTCTCCAGTTTCTCTCCACTGAATTGGTTTTTCTCTCTATGACCTAGTTATCTTGGTATAAATGGCTTCTAATCAAACATTTGGCAAGTCCTCTTGGTTTTTGCTTGCGGCTCCGTTTCTGTTCTATTCTGGTTTGCTTCTCCGCAGCACGGCTGGCTTAGACGTTTCTATGGAGGTGAGGTTTTCAAAATTCATTTTGCTCGTGACCCATGCAGCTAGGCTGTAGGAGCAGAGGAACTATTTGCAGGGCAAAGCGACGTCTCCAAGAAGCTGCAGTCTGACTCTTCTCTCTGCTGCTGGTCGCACCTTAGACTTGTGAAGCACAGCTATAATTCTTTTGGTTTCTGGAGCAGAAAAGATTGCGGTTAAGAGTTTAATTCTGCCCGCGTACTTAAAGATGCGCGCAACTCTTTTTATTGGTGGCTGGTGTTCGATGAGAGGAAACCCTGTTTCACAAGCCAGCTTCACGTCCGGCTTTGGTAGAAAATTCTCTTTTTTATCCCCTCCCCGCCCCGCCCAGAGGGCCGCCCTGCAATCTGCCCCTTCGGCCTTTTTGATGTGTTCAGTTCTTTGCCGTGTAGAAGTGACACTTTGGTAAACAACTCATTTCTGCACCTGCCACTTTCTTTTCGCGTAGGTGATTTTCTTGTGAGCTGACTGTTTTTAATTGAAGTCTTCAACTCTCCTTCTAGAGCAGAACCTTTGCTTGCTGACGAGGAGGAGCAGGCTATGGATGGAGATTAATTGCCCGTCACCTAACTGGGGATCAAACTTGCTTCGTCCTTAGCATTTGAGGCTGGTGCTCTGTCTTTAGACTTGTGGAGGGGCCCGGGGGAAGGCCTGAAGGAGCCGAGCTGGTTACTGCGTTTCTTTAAGGCGGTTTTGTTTTTTTAATTCTTAACGAGAGTCTTGAATCTGGAGTAGAGAACCATGTAAAATGGGATTCAAATAATGTTTCCATCAAAAAAAAAAACCCACTCCAAAAATATGCCTTTCAAAGGCATATTGTGTAGTAATAACAACACGCAGGTCATCGGTTTTATTTTTTAGTGGAACCGTCTCAGGCGTGGACTGGCGCGGTTAGTCACCGCGGTACAAGTAACCCGTGGATGTGAGAAACCAAAGTGGCCATCAGCCAGCTGTCTGTAGCTGTTCACTTGTCTCCCTGCTCCGCACGCTTTAAGGTTCTCAGTTGCCGATTAGAAAAGACACAGGTCCTGATCGCCAGGGTCCCTGGGTGGGGTGGAGGCGCTGGGCTGCGGGGTGGAGTTTCCATGGTGAATTACGGCTTCCATAAACCCAGGCGCAGCATTCCCTCAGTGATTTAACGAGGGCCATCACAGCCGTTACTTAAGCGTTTATTTATCTAGAGCAACACGAGCGTAAATGACAGGGGACTTTTTTGACATAATGTATGTGCTTTTAGAATAAAATATGCAAAGGCAAAGCACTGTAAAAGGTTTATGCCAGTAGTCTGCATAACGAAGAAGGGAACAGAAATTTGGAAGGTCTAAAGTTTGTTTGAGACAGGGTTTCGCTTTGTCGTGCGGTCTGGCCTTGAACTCACTATGTATCCTAGGCTGGTGCAGCGATCCTCCTGCCTCAGCCTCCCGAGTGCTGGAATCACAGGTGTGCACCACCACACTCAGCCAAGTATACACTTTCGAACCTTTCAGTGTCTCATCTGCCCCAGATATCTCACTTCTAGGAATTGGTTACTGGAATGAAAGGATATGACGTCTAAGAGCAAAAGTCAAATCTATCCTGAATGTCCACGCGTTTGGGAAGGCAAGGAGACGGGGACAACATGTTATGAGATTCTTCTCAGTCCCTGAGAAGAACCCAGCGGATCGGTCTGTCTGTCTGACTGTCTTGACTCAGGAAAGTCTCCATGGCGTGTTTTTAAATGGAAACAAAAAGGGAATGAAAAAGCTGCATCACGTAGTACTTCCCCACAAGGAGTGTGAACACGCTTCATGACACACGTGTGCTAGGAGAAAAACATGATCTGAGAATAGTAGTTTAATATTTAAAAACACTAAAGACCAACATACTCAACAGTATCATAATCTCTCTCTTCCCGGCTGTGGTGGCGCACGCCTGTCATCCCAGCACTTGGGAGGCTGAGGCAGGAGGATCGCTGTGAGTTCGAGACCAGCCTGACCTACATAGTGAGTTCCAGAGCAGTCTGAACTACATGAGACCCTGTCTCAACAAACAAACAAACAAACAAACAAATCAACATAATCTCTCTCTTTCTTTTTTTTTTTTTTTTTGTACCTGGGATCAAACTCGGTCCTTGCGCTTGCAAGATAGGTGGTGGCACCACTGAGCTAAATCCCCAGCCCTAATCTCATTTTTATTTGAAAACAAAAGCGAAAAGCCAAAGAAGTTGTATGTTTTATATGTATATTTTTTTTAATAAGCCAAGGAAGAAGCAAGAGAGAGTAAATGACAAGCTGCTAATATTGGATTCCTTGGGAGGAAAGTGAGAAGTTTGGGAGAGGGAGAGGTTATGCATTTTTATGTTATACATTTTCATGATGTGTGAATTACGACAATGACCATTTATTACTTTTGTCATCAGAAGAGCCACCTAATAAGGTTATTTGAGAGCAAAGGGACAAGCCAGGCCTGGTGGTACTCGCCTGTCATCCCGGCACTGGGGGAGGCTGAGGCAGGAGCATCGCGGTGAGTTCAAGGCCAGCCTGGTGTACACAGTGAGTTCAAAGCCAGCTATGCAGAGACCTTGTCTGAAAAATACATAAAAATAAATAAATAAATAAAAGGAGGAGAAACAAAAACAAAGCAGAGGTCAGAGAGGTGAGGTAGCTAAAGGCCATTAACTATGTCTGTGATTGTTGCTTGTTTGTTTGTTTTTCTGTTTAGCCCTGGCAATTAAAAAACTTTTTCTTTTCCTCTTGGATTTCGGCAGACGTCAAAGCAGTGAGAAGTCCCTAGGGTAACTCAGGCAGCAGTTTCCTCACTAGACCCTCCAGCGCTCCTAGAGAAATCGGACCCAGTCCCTATGGACAAATAAGTGTGTAACAGATAAGTAAACTGAAGGGCATCTTGTTTTATTGAAAGAGGAGGAAACATCGGGTCTGTTTTCACACAACCAGGCCTCAGATGTAGAAGTTATCTTTTTGTTTTGTTCTGTGATAACCCTGCTGAAAAGGAAAGCAGGGGGGCTGGCAGTTCGCTAACCTTTGTTCCCCAGGTGGAAGGTAAGCAGCCCCTTCCTTCCTCCTGCTCTTCCCAGTCCGGGGTGTGGAGTCGGAGCAGCAGGCAGGGATGTGGAGGAGGAGGAGGAGACGTTTCCTGGCCGCAGTTTGCCCTGCAGGGTGGACAGCCGCCCACGCCTGCCTCGACCCGGCTCTTCTGCCCTGGGCCTGCCCTGCCCGGAAAGTGAATTTCCGGTTTATTTGCCTGTGGTTTGGTTTTTGATCTTCTCGGGGAAGACGCAGCTCTCGCTCATCGTTTCTTCCCCGATTGTCCGCGTGCCCAGCCGGAAGACCCTTTCCCGTGGACTAAAACCCCCGCCGTGGGAAGCTCGCAGGAGAGCCTCTCTTTATGCTCGCTAACTTTTCCTTTTTCTTTATTTTTGGTGCTGGGGATCAAACTCAGGACCTAGCACCTGCGAGGCAGGTGTGACACCACTGAGCTGAATCCCCAGCCTCTTAGCTTTTTGTGATAAATATTTGCCATTGATTCTGTCTTCGTTAGGATCTTTTCTCACTTCTTCAACCAACCAGTCTGTGGTTCAAGTGGGACGGTGTCGAACACTTTTGAATAAGAGTTGTTAGTTGTATTATCTGACTGTACAGATATAGAGTTTTGTTTGTTGTTTGTTTTCGAGGCAGGGGCTCACTATGTAGTTCTGGCTTTGAACTCCCTACAGGTTTGTAACCCAGGCTGGCCTTGAACTTTGGGCAATCCTCCTGCCTCAGCCTCCCAAGTGCGGTACTGGTATTGCAGATAGGCAAGTTAATTAGATATCTTGTAGGCAGAGGCCAGAATTGTAAAAGGAGAGAAACTGCTACACCCTTGGGCTTCCCCTCGGGATAAAGAGCAGTGACTGATGTTCTAAATAGATTTCAATCCTCTGGGTGGGGAATCGAGGTCTTAGCCCAGCCTTTCCAGGAAATACCCCTGACTCCCACCCTTGCTGAAAATCCTTGTAGCTTACTACCTGACTTGCTCCCCCACTAACCCCATGTAATCAATATTCCCTGGGTGACTGTGCTTGTCATCTTATTGGTCGGTCATGGTTTTGCTCCACCTCTTGCCCACCTGGTAATTTTCCATTGGATCTTATAGTTTTGTCCCTCTTTGTCCCCGCCTCCACGCCTGGCTCTGCTGTATGCAACATCTTGGAGAAGCGGGCTGAGCGGGCACCCCACTTTCCGGTCCCCCTTCTGTCTCTCTTAGACAGAAGCTTTCTTTCCCTCCATAAACTCTTCCTACTCCTAACCTCCGCTGTTCCTAGAATTCATTCTTTGATTTTAGAGAACAGGAGCTCGTGTTTCAGAGACCTGGCAGGTTTGGGAGTTACATCTCCTCCCCCTGTGCCACTGGGATTACAGGCGCGTGCCACCGTCCCTGGGTAGGGGCAGGTGGAGTTGTTTCCGTATGTCTCTGTCATCGTTGCCCTGCACTGCTGTGTGCCCGGCTCTGCTTTATCCATTTATTTGTTCGGTGCCGTGGATTGAACCCAGGGCCTCCTGCACTTGCTCTCCCACTGAGCTACAGCCCTGACTGCTTTATATTTTTATGTTTGTCCTTCAGACCAGGCTGTTAAACCAAGGCCCATCACTTTCCTGTTGTCTCTGTCTGCACCTGCAGCTCTTCCGAATCACGGATCGCAAAGTTTGTTGGCACTAAGAAACTATGTGTAAAATAAGACAGAGAAGTCTGCGTCCCCCAGCCTCCGATTGAACCCAGGGGTGTGCTGTACTGAGTGTCATCTCTACCCCCTCTGTCTTCTGTTCTGAGACAGGGTCATGCTAAGTTGTCCACACGTAATTGAACTTGTGAGCCTCCCTGCCTCAGCCTCCCAAGGGCTGGGATTACAGTTATGGTCATTCTTCGTGAACAGAGCGTCCAGAGCATTAGGCAGGGGTTTGTGACACATACTTTCACTGTTTTGTCTCATTTGCTTAATATTTTTGGTATTCAGGACTGGACCTACTGAGGTACAGGGGAGCACTGTACCCCGAGCCATACCCCAGGCCCCTGCTGTGGGAACACACTGAGCTGCCTTTCCCATAGGCTTCTGCGTGCTTAGATTCTGGAAGGCGAGATGTGACTATACTTCCTTCCTTTTTTATGTTAAAATTTTCTGATTATAAAAGTAATAATGCTCATCATGGAAAAATCTAGAAAACATGCAGTCACCCATAGTCGACAGCTCTTAAATTTCCTCCTGTTTCTTTCAGTCTAAGGACTGAGGTCCTTTAGTGCAACTGAGTTTATCCTCGGCTATTTTGGTGTTTTTTTTGGGGGGGTACTAGGGATCGAACTCAGGTCTTTGTGCTTGTGAGGCGGGCGCCGGCACCACTGAGCTAAATCCCCGCCCCTACCCCCAGCTATTTTTAAATGTTTATGGTGCTGAGCATTAAACCCAGAACCTTGCAAATGCTAGGCAAGTGCTCTATCACGAGCTGTATCTCCAGCTGTATTTTAATAAACCTGCTTAAAATTATTCTCCTTTTCTAGTAATTTTTCCTTTCTGATAACTTTTGGTGAGGGTCTTCTCTGAGGGGATAGGTGGGAGATTTGAGACAGGTTCTCGCCATTTAGTCCAGGCTGGCTGTGAACTCAAGGCAATCCTCCTGCCTTAGCCTCCTGAGAGCTGGGATCACAGGCGTGCGCCACCACGCCTAGCCCTGTGTGCGCCTCTTCCTTCCTTCCTTCCCACACGCACCTGTGTGGCCACCACCCAGGTCAGCGCGTACCAGTCCTCGTTGCTCTAGTGAGTTTCCTTGCGGGTCAGCGCCCTCCCCGGAGCCGGGGTTACCGTGCCCACTGCCGCACGGGTCAGCCTGGCCTCCCTGGGCTTCCCCCGGGCAGCGCATCCTCTTTGGCACCTGTCCTCCACGGAAGCTTTGGGACCCGCTCCTGTCACGCGCATGTTTGTTTCTTTCTGTGGAGTCGCGTCCCCCCGGGGGACGAGCCCACGCCTCCTTTATGCGTAGCGGCTGTTTCCATGTCAGTTTCCGGCCATGGCGAAGACGGCTGCTGTTTTTACTGCTCACATAACTTGTGAATGTAAGGACTTGTTTCTCTTGGGTAAATATCTAGGAGTGGAGGTACCAGACCTACGCGCGTGTGTGTGGGGTGCAGCTTCTTCTAGATCCTTCTGTTTTCTCAGAGCCGTGGTGATCATTCCCACAGTGCATCTTGGTGCCCAGATGCAAACACTTCTTTTTGAGTGGGGTTTGTTTTTGTTTTTTTTGGTACCAGGGATAGAATGAACTCCGATCCCTGCGCTTGCGAGGTGGGCAGCAGAACCCGAGCTAAATCCCCAGCCCACAGATGCACATACTTCTATGGGACAAACCCTGAGGCGCTCAAGATGAAGACCGCAAAGGTGGCCGTGCTGATTTCCAGGCAGGCTGCCAGCTCAAGCTTAACCCCGAGCGCTGCCCGAGCTCTAGCTTCTGGATTTGTTTCCGCCTTGTGGTGAAGATCCAGGTATTCTCATTACTTCCGCTGCAGGAGGTAGAAGGACAATTAAAATACAAACGTCACATGGTTCTCGCATCGGGGCAGAAACGCGCAGCAGGCAGAAACTTGACCACGGCCAGAACTCCGGGGCGGGCTCGCTCCTGTGTCCTGGAAACTTCTTGCACTTTAAGGCGAAGCTGGTTGTGAGATGTTCGTCTTGCTAAAACACAGGCCTGAAGAATGACAATTAACTGCCACATCAGAGACTTAATGTGAATTTCAAAACAAGCTCTGGACTATGTGAAAGTCGCGCCCCCAAGCACCCACGGTCCTTTTATTTATTTGTTGTGCAAACAGATGCAGGCAGACGTCCACGGAGGCTTCTGTTACAGGGGCAGGGAGATTAAACACTGAAGTATTAATTAACACTGAAGTAGGTACTGATCCCAGGGCCTTTGCATGGAGCTACTACATTCCTGGCCCTTTTTTAATTTTTTAAAATTTGAGATTAGGTCTTGCTAATTTGGCCTAGGCTGGGCTCAGAGTGGTGATCCTCCTGCCTCAGGAGGCACCACCACAAATGGTTTATTTGTCCCTTTTTAAAACTTCCCTTCTAGATTTATGCAAACTCTCTCTCTCTTAAGGGTATTAGCTCATCTCTCCTGGTCTCCTTTCATCAATTCACAGCAAACCTCTCCCGCCAGCCTCCCACCAACCCTCCCTCTCACAGGGCCCTGTGTGCGTCCCAGCGCAGTGTCACCTGCCTCTTAGGCCTTAACTGTCTCACAGGGTTCAGAGTGAAGCTTCTCCAACCAAATTAGACTTTTCCTCCTTAGTTAGAAAAAATTCTAGCTACCGCTGAAAATGTAAGGAAAGATGAGGCTGGAATAACACGACGCTCCCAGATTTCATTTTTAAACCAATCAGTGGATTATTTCCCAATGTTCTGTTAGATCCTTCACTAATAGAATTAATTATTCATTTATTGTTTAGTTATTTTTGAGACAGGGTCTGACTTCCGACTCCTGTGCCCAGGTCCCCTTACTGGGCAATGGGGACTGACAAGCTCCACTGTATCTGGCTTTTTTAGTGTTTTTCTAGGAAAACTAACAATATTTTTAGGCTAATTCCCAGGCCAGCCCCCCTATTATCTTCTTGGGTGGGGGTTGAGACAGGGTCTTTGTAGTTGAGACTGACCTGGAACTCACTATGCAGCCCAGGTTGAACTCACAGCGATCCTCCTGCCTCAGCCTCCCGAGTGCTGGGATTATAGGCCTGCGCCACCATGCCCGACTCATCTATCTCACAGCGATCCTCCTGCCTCAGCCTCCCGAGTGCTGGGATTATAGGCGTGCGCCACCATGCCGGACTCATCTCTTTGTATGGTGCTGGGGATCAAACTTCACGTGTGCTATGCAAGTGCTCTACTGCTGAGCAGCACCTCCAGTCCAAATGTTGGTCTGATTGGATTTTTTTTTTCCTGCTGGGGATTGAACCTCAGTCCGTGTGCATGCTAAGCACTGGCTCTCCCACTGGCTGCCCAAGCCTAGGCCCTTTAGAAACCTGACTTGGGAGTATCACAGCTGGAGGAGGCGGCCCCAGGCGCGAGAGTTCAGCGGTCTGGACTACCAACTTCCTGCCAGAGAGACTTCCGGAGGGGAAGCCTGGGCCTCGCCCTCCCACATGCTTGGGATGGGGCTGGCTCCCTGGGGCAGGGCTGGGACAGGCAGGAGCTGAGGGGAGCCCATTTGGGGTTCTGAGGATAAGGAAGGCACCCCTGAGGACGAAGATGGGAGGCAGAGAGGGAGGCCCACGGTGAGCACCCGTGGAGCGGAGGCCAGGAGGAGGGCGGACGGCGCTTCCTCTCCTTCGGCTCTCCTTCCTGCTCTTGCTGTCACCTCCATCTTCCTGTTGAGAGTGTGGCTGCTGACAGGCCCGGAGATGCTAGGAAGAAGAAGAAGAGGTCTACACTGGGCTCGGGGATGCACGCCTGTCATCCCAGCACTTGGGAGGCTGAGGCAGGAGGATCGCTGGGAGTTGGAGGCCAGCCTTGGCTACACAGTAAGTTCAGGGCCAGCCTGCACTGCATAGCGAGACCCTGTCTCAAAAAAAGAAAATTTAAAAAGAAGGGGGCGGTCTGGACCAGGAGGTAAAGGGTGAGGTAGAGTAGGTAAAGGTTTGTTGAACTTAAAGGAAAATGAGCTGAGCAGAAATGAGGCAGAAGGCACGTGTCTGGGGTCACATCCAGCCAGGACACTTCAGACACATTTGCAGGGACTTGAGGACTTCTTTTCCTGAAAGCCAGGGCCCGAGATACTGCCCAGAATTAAACCTCTTAGGACCCAGTGTGTGGCGCACTTGAACCTGTGCTAACCCTATAGCTGTAGGAAAAAAGAAATAAAATCTCAAACATGCACGCCTGTCCCTTCCCAGAAATCGAGGTCCTGCTCTGGTCCTTGTAGGGAATCCCCGCTCCGGGAGCGCTGGTTGGGGTGTGGCCGGCGGACCCGTTTTCAGTTGCCTTTGGTCATTCCTCTGGACTCCAAATAAAACGTCCACGGAAGCCACACTTCTGAGTTTAGAAACTGTCTCAACCCAAAAAATCCGCAGCCGTCTGTCTGGGAACAGCGGCTTAAGATTTTTTTTTTCTTTCAGTGTGTTAGGAAAGTTGCTTAGAAACCGGAAGAGGCCACATTTATCTTTAAGGCGCTTGAAAAAAATGTCGCCCCGTAAGGTGACTCATTCCTCCAAACCAACAAAATAGCATCCTTGAGCTTGGGCAAGGCCAGAGAATTGGGAAAACGTCAGACTCCCCAGCGTAAAAAGCCGGTGAGGGTCTTTTCAGCAGGACGTGGCTCCTGCCGTGGTTACCAGCAGGGACACCATGGTCACTCTGCCTCCCGTGTGGCACAGGCCCTCCGACCCTGTGTCCTGCCCCAGGCTTCTCCGCCCCTTTGCCTACAGGCATCTTGAAAGCGCCTGGAAGCTGAGACGGTGGGTCTAGAAGATGCGTCTTTGCCGGGGCTGTGTTTACCCTGTAAATGTGTCATTTAAAAATGACTGTCCCAGGCCTGGGATGCAGCTCAGTGGCACTGTGCCTGCCTCCCAGGCGCAAGGTCCTGAGTTCGATCCCTGGTACCAACAAAAAAAAGAAGACTGTCCTGCTCTCCTGCCCTCCGTGTTCTGTTCTCCACATTGACGCCATTTGTTCTGCCCGGCGCAGTCACACTCTGACCTCTGGACCTTTGCACATGACAGTCCTGGGCCCAGGGCACCCCCTCCCCATCTGACTGGCCTGGTCATTTGGGGGTTGCCACTGAACGACTCCTTTTCTGCGCCAGCACAGATGAGCTCTCCAGTCGCTTTCTCTGTGCTTAGCGAATCATAAGGACTGGATCATTATTCACTGAAGAATAAATACATTTAGATGCTGCGTGTGGCCTTGGTTCTGTGGTGACCTGGGACAGACTCTGGTGCTCGGTGCACGTAGTGCTCTGATGTCACAGGCGACTTAGTGACATTTTTGCACCGTTAGTGGTGCTTTGCATGACAGTGTTGCAGTTGCAGGGAGCGCATGGCACCCCAATACGATGGAGCACGATGTTTATAGTAGAAGAGTTCTCACCAGGGTGTGGTGGCGCACACCCATAATCCCAGCATGCAGGAGGCTGAGGCAGGAGGGTCTCTGTGAGTTCGAGACCAGCCTGGACTACATGGTGAGGCTCTAGTTTAAAAAGCAAAGCAAAAAGAGTTGCCGTGGGTGACAGGAGACTCTGCCTGGCAGAATGGGGAATGTAGGAGTTGACCCCAGGAGGGGCCTTTCACAAACCTCCCCCTGCAGTCGTGAGCAGTCTGTCTTGAGTAGGCTTGGGGTTATCATCACCAGGCGAAGCATCGCTTTCTAAATTGAAAAGCAAATACTGTATTAGTTTGTAATTGTCTTTCCTTAATGTTTTTATCCAGTTTGGGCATTTGTGTCACGGTGGCTTCATAAAATAGTTGGAAAAGGGTGTGGAAAACCAGAGATACAGTCTCTCACGTGGGCGCCCCCCTTGACTTTGCAGTGTTTTCTTGGTCATTTGTTTCCTCATTTAGTAAACCCATGGGCATACTTTTAAAAAGTCTGCTGAAAGAGATGTGAGAGGTTAATCCTTGCCCCCGAGGAGACGCCTCTTGCTAGGGGAGGAACACGAAGTGTTTACGTGAACATAGGAACTAAAATGTTGAGTCAGGAGCAAGCCTTTACGAAAATTAATTCGAGCCGGTTGTGGTGGTGCACCCCTGTGGCCCCAGAACTCTGGGAGGCTGAGGCAGGAAGGTTGGGAGTTGCAGCCCAGCCAGGGCAATTTAACCACTTAGTGAAACCCTATCTTGAAAAAAATTTGGGGGTTTTTTGAGACAGGGTCTCACTATGTAGTTGAGACTGACCCGGAATTCACTATGTAGCCCAGGCTGGTCTCGAACTCACGGTGATCCTCCTGCCTCAGCCTCCCGAGTGCTGGGATTACAGGCGTGCGCCACCATGCCTGGTGAAAAAAAATTTTCTTTTTAAAAAGGGCTGGGGCTGGGGATTTAGCTCAGTGGTTCCACCACCTGCGTTGCAAGCACAAGGACCCGAGTTCTATCTCGGGTACCAAATAAATAAATAAAATAAAAAAGGGCTGGGGATGTGTCTCAGTGTGAAGGCCCCAGGTACAATCCCTAGTACTACAAGAAAAAAAAAAATCTTTCATATCCCAAGGACAACTCTTCTGCTCTTCTCAAAAAAAAAAAAAAAAAGCCTGAGCCTTAGGTGGTAGTTGACTACTTTAGTAAGGTTATTTGTCAGTCTTCAGTGAAGGCAGGTGTGTGTGGGGGGAAGCGTTCAGTAGAACCAAAGTTCAAAATAACGTGTACTTATCACCTGTAGGGATAAAGCATGTGCTTTGACATGCCGCACCATCAGACCTTCTTTTTTATGTTGTCTTTTGAGACAAGGTCTCACTATGTAGTCCAGGGTGGCCTTGATCCTCCTGCCTCAGCCTTCCGAGTGCTGGGATCACGAGGGTGCAGTTTTTCTTATTATTAACATTTTACATTAGCGTGGTATTTTTTTTTGTATAATCCAGGGACCCCTTAACTAAAATCCGTCGTGCGTTCCGTTTCCCCGCTAATGTCCTTCTCTGTCCCCGCATCCTGGCTCCCTCATTGGATCCAGTCTCCCTGGGCTCCTTTTGGCTGTGACGTTTCCTGGGATGTCCTTGCTTTGGGTGACCGTGACACTTCTGAGGCATGTGGCCAGGTACATGGTAGAATGGTCCTCCATGACACCCTGCCTGGCATTTCTCTTCTTTAGATCACTCAAGGATCAGGAATTTTGCTCCCTTCCCCAGTAGGTGGAGTAGCGATATAAATGATTTAAAACTCTGCACCGGAAGTGATCTCTTGTCTCCCATTTGTTAACTAAGGTGATTGTTCATTTATACCACGAGGGACACGGGGATACGTTTCACATACTTTGGATTTAACCCAATATTGCTCTATTTTTGTGTCCTTAGTGGTATAAATGAACAATCACCTTAGTTAACAATTGGGAGACAAGAGATCACTTCTGGTGCAGAGTTTTAAGTCATTTATTTCTGGTTTGGGCCATTGAAATCTCCTTCAGTTGGTGCCTCTGGCCTCCTTTGTGTGTGTGTCTGTCTGTGTCTGTGTCTGTGTGTGTTGTCTTCGGCCCTAACAGATGTTCTTGTTTACTTCCTGCCCAGAGGGCTGGGGATTTAGCTCAGTGGTGTCACTGCCTGCCTGGCAAGTGCAAGGTCCCGAGTTCAAGTCCCAGTACCAAAAAAAAAAAAAAAATCTGATCTTCAAATATTTCCTGCCTGGTTCTACAATCAGCCACACTCCAAGCAGCCTTGGGTCCTTTTATTAAAGATGGGTAGCTAGTCAAACCAAGATGTCAGGGCTGGAGTAACTTCCATGAAACATGCACGATCCCCAGCCCCGAAGAAACAAACCCAAGATCTGGGTGCTAAGTGTGCTTGGCCGTTTCAGTTAGGCCCTCTCAACTGACGGTAGGAAGAAATACAAAGAAACCATGAGCTAAGACAGAGGAACGCGTCTCTGTCAGCACAGACTTCCATCCGAGATCCTGTTCGTTGTCAGCAGCTCATTCCGGACCCTTGGTGCTGTTCGGTCTGGGACCCTCCCTCTCAGCCCCCACAGCGGCCCTGTACACCAGTGCACGGCTGCTCAGTGGTCCCTGTGGCAGGCAGCTGTGCGGACAGGGGCTCTGTGTGCGCTGTCTGTCCCCTCCCTATGCCAAGGAGCACTTATTTCCAGAGCTACCCAGCGCAGAGCTTTTTCTCCAACCCCTTCCGTAAATCCACAGTGAGGTTACAGTTACAATCTGTGCTCTTTCTTGGTCTCGCTGTGTGGCCCGGCTTTGGCTTCCCAACAGCTGAGAAGGGTCGGGGGATCGCTGAGAATATTCTCCACACCTCCCTAAGCCTTAAAGGTTCTTTTTAAAAAGTTGCCGACTTCAAGGGCCACGACTTTGTGTTCTCAGGCTTCGCACAGGTGCGCAAGGTCGAGGCCTCCTCCACTGAGGCAGTCAGTGCTCGGTACGGTTTCACTGCCCTAAAAAGTGCTTAGGTTTTAGTGGCTGGATGCGTCCTTTCTTTTCAGCACTGAGTAATATTCCATTGCATCCAAGTGTCGCAGTTCCTTTATCCAAGTTAAGGGGCATCTTGGTCGCTTCCTGTCTTTGACAATTAGGAATGAAGCTGCCCTAAACGTCCCATTGGAGTGTTTTTTGGTGTGGACATAAGTTTTCAGCGAAATTGGTTAAGTAGTCGAGAGAGTGATGGCTGGATCTTGAGGCTGCACTGTGTTTAGCTTTGTAAGAAACTGGCAAGCCATTTTCAGTGCCCTGGGCCCGCCCGCAGGGGGTGAGCGTTCCTAAGTGCTGCTCACTGTTTCACCAGCTGTGGGATTATTAGTCTTTTGGAATTTAGCCGACCAGGTAGATGCTGATATTTCGTTATTGTTTTAACTTGCTGTTCTCTAATCACATGATGCTGAACATTGTTTCAGCTGCTTATTTTCCATTTGTGAGTTCGAGACCAGCCTGGACTACATAGTGAGTTCCAGGTCCGTCTCAACTACATGGTGAGACCCTGTCTCAAAAAAAAAAAAAAACAAAAAACTAAAATGTTGATCATTTCATTAAAACAAAAACAAAAACAAAACAAAACAATAAAATCTACCAGATAGAGTGGCAAGTGTGGCTAAGGAAAAGATGATATAATCCCAGCATTTGTGAGGCTGAGGCAGGAAGATTTCAAGTTAGACTCCAGCCTGGGCTACCGACACAGGGAGCTCAAGGCTGGCCTGGATTACACAGTGAGACCCTGTCTCAAAATAGAAACAGCACAATAAAGGAACCACACACACACCAAATGATATATCGAGGGATCATTTATTTAAAGACAGGGTCTCACTGTGTGATGTAGGTTGGCCTCAAACTCACAGGGATCCTCCTGCCTCAGCCTGCCGAGGGCTGGGTTACAGGCGTGCGCCACCACACCTGTCAAGGAACCTTTTTAAATGTCTTTGCTGTTCATTGGTGAGGGCAGTGAAGCAGAGGAGTGGCCTGGCTCCCTCTCCTCACATTCCTCGGGCCAAGCGTGGCTAAATTGAAGGGCGAATATCTGCCGGTCTCTAGTCATCTCTCTTTAATATCTCTCATCACCTTTTGGCATCAGGAAATGCTGGCTTCATCCAATTAGTTAGAAAGTCCTTTCCCCTTCTATTTTCTGAGAGAGTGTGTGTAAGATTGGTGTTATTTCTGCCCTAAATGTTTGGTAGACATCACCTGTGAGAGAACCTGAGCCTGACTTTTCTTCTGGGAAGAGATTTTTCTTTTTAAGTACAGATTCAATTTTTTTGTTTGTTTCTTTTTTTTTTTTTTTTTTGGTACCACGGATAGGACTCAGGCCCTTGGTCTTGCAAGGCAGGCAACGGAACCACTGAGCTAAATGCCCAGCCCTCAGTTTTCTTAATAGACAGAAGGCATCTGGATTTTGTCTTGTTTTATGTGTACATTTTTTTCAGGTTGTGCTCTTCAAAATTGTGCTATTTTATCTAAGTTGTCAAATTTGTTGGCAAAAAGATATCGTAAAGTTCATTTGTTCTTTTAACTTCTGTGTATTTAAAAAATAATCTCTCTTCTTTATTCCTGATAGTAGTAATTTGTGCTCTCTTCTTTTTAATGAATACTGTCACTTTATTAAATGTATTCAACTTTTAAAATAAACAGCCTGTAATCATTTCTGCTATTTCATTGCTTTCTGGTCTTATCTTTATTGTTTTCTTTTTCCTAGTTGAAGTTTAATTTGGTCTTCTTTTTCTATTTTCTTTAGGTACCTGGGATCAAACTCAGGACCTTGCCCTTGCGAGGCGGGCAGCGGAACCACTGAACTAAATCCCCAGACCTCTTTTTCTTGTTTTTTAAGATGAAAATTTAGACCATCAGTTTTTAGAAATGTGATTTGGTTTAAGGCTACCATCTTGTTTTTTTGTTTTGTTTTGTTTTGTTTTTGGTGCTGGGGATCGAACTCAGGTTCTTGCACTTGTGAGGCAGTTGCCAGAACCACTGAGCTAAATCCCCAGCCCCTATCTTGCTTTTAAAAAATATTTTAAAAATTTTTATTAGCACATGTTTGCAATACATAATGATCACTTTCATCGTAAAAAGTAGCTACATGCACATAATACCTCTTAATTATTTTTATTTTCCCTTAGACCATGAAATTTTAAACAATTCTCCTTTAAAATAAGCATTTATAGCTCTAATTTTTCTTTAGGTGTGTGTTTAGCCGCACCCTGAAACTTTTTTGTTTTGTAGCCCTAGAGATCAAACTCAGGGCCTGGAGAGCACTCTTAAATCACAGATTTTCATATCATATTTTATAATCTTTCAACTTGGAACATTCAGCTGTTTAGAGAAGATTATTTCTTCCTTGGTGTGTGCTGTTTCAAGTTAGTAAGGCTTTTCTGTCTATCTCATTATTACTGTCTTCTCTTTAATCCCGTTGTGGCCAGAAGCTGCATGGTCCTCTGGAAGGTCTTGTATCTTAACATATTTATTAACATATATTTTATAGCCTAGAATAGGGCATGTGTTGGCGACCATCCTCTGTGTATTTGAACAAAGCAATTACACTCTGCAGTTGTTGGGTGTCATCTTCTAGGAATGTCAAAAGGTCAAAGGTCAAAGCGGTCAAAGGTCAAAGCAGTCGCCAGTGTTGCTTGGGTCATTTACATCCTCATTGATTATCTCTGAGTTGTTCTTTTGGTTTCTATTAGAAGAGTCTGACATTAACGTAGCCATTCTTCCTGTGCTTACCGTTTGGAGATTTATATTTTCCAATCTTTCCTTTTCAACCTATCTGTGTCTTTATATTTAAAATGTGTCTCTTATGGACTGCAGGTAACTGAACTCGAGTTGTTATTCAAACATTATCTGCTTTTTACCTGGACTGTTTAGCTCATTTACATCTAACATAACTTGATAGGGACAGACTTGGGGTCCACTGTTTTACTATTTATTTTCCAATTGTTCTTTTGTTACATCTGCCCCTTTAAAAAAAAAATTAATGAAGCTCTGTGTGATGATGCATGTTTGTAATCCCAGCATTCTGGGAGGCTGAGGCAGGAAGGCTGTGAGTTCAGGGCCAGTCTGAGTGATTTAGTGACTTAGTGAGACCGTATCTCAAAAAAAAAAAAAAAAAAAAAAAAAAAGTTAAGAGCCAGAGATAGCTCAGTGCAGAGGCCCTGTGTTCAATCCCCAGTACTGAGCACAACATGTTTTTTAGTACTCCATTTTACTTTCTTTGTTTTTAATCTGTACCTGTTTCCTTTGTCGGGGTTGCTCTATATTCTTTCATATCACAATCCCTTCAGTTAATACGGGGCCACTAAAGGAGTTTCATGAGCTCCATGCTCCTACCTTCAGTACTCTTGTCACACGCTTCCCACGTGAACATCTCATAAACTGTGTGTCTCGGTGTTATAATCTGTGCTGTAAATTGCCTGTTATCAGCTGGGCGTGGTAGTAGCATTTGCCTGTAATCCAGCACTCTGAGGCTGAGGCAGGAGGATCGCCGTGAAGAAACAAAAATGAAAATGTTGCAGGTTTCCCCACGTGTCCGGCGCCCGGTGCTCCCACAGGCCTGGCCCCTCTGGCTTCGGGCTTCCAGCCGGCCAGACTTCTCCAGCCTCTGTGAGGGTGTGCTTTCTAGCAAAACAGGTTTTCAGGTTGTGTTTACCTGAAAAACGTCTTCATCCTGCCTTCCTACGCCGATGCCTGCCATCCCTGCACATGGAACTTGGGGTGAACGCTTTTGTCCTGTTTACTTTCCCCTTCAGTGCTTTGCACGTGTCACTTTCATCTCCTTGGCCCCCAGTACTCTTCATAAAAGCCCAACTCTCCTTCCAGCCTAGAACTTTATGTAGCTGCATTATTCTAACTGTTTCATTGAGGTTTTATTTATTTATGGCATTTAATTTTGTTTACATGGCACTGTATTTTTTAAAATATCCCTTTACAGGGGCAAAATGATACCCACGGTCACAAAACTTAAATTATACCCAAAACATGAAGAAGAAAATTAAAAGAAATTGAGACCATGTCTATGAAATATTTTCATTCTCTTTTTAAAGATTGTTATTGTTCTCTTTCCTTTGTCTAATGTTTGCATCTTTGGGCTTTTTCTCCTTTTTCCGTGATTTCCCTGCTAGTGGTTTATCAGTTTTTTGGAGTCCCCGTTGCCCGTGAAAACCCCCCAGCTCTTATATAGGGTTTTGTACATTTTCTCCCTATTTTTAAGATGAGTGATTTCAAACCACTAATGCTGTACAATGGGGCCTTTTTTAAAAGTTGAGTTTATTGGTACATTTTAGGTACACAATACAGTTACATTCATTATTGGGATCTTGTACCTTTACATGACAGGTCTTGGAAAGTGATAATCTTTTTTTGTTGTTGTTCTTTGTTTGTTTTTGTTTTTGGTACCGGGGATCGAACTCAGGTCCTTGAGCTTGTGAGACAGGCGGCCGAACCACTGAGCTCAATCCCCAGCCCTAGGGCCTTTTCAAAAGTAAAAGCTTAGGTGAAGCGCCAGTGTAGAAAAGAGAGAAAAGCCGAGGCCTGTGATTAAAGGGGGAGCAGGCGGGGAAGGGAGCCACTCGGCACCGCCCGAGCCCTGCTGGAAAGGCGCCGTGCTGACTCGTTAACTTCTGCTTTTGTCTTTATCGGTCCCTTCCTCCCATTTCCCATAGACGTATTCCATTGCTCTTTTCCTGATTTCTTGAGTTTGGTGCACATTGCTTTTCTTTTCATTCTTCTTTCGCATCAAAAGTATTGAACCCTCTGAAGTTGTCACCCTGCAATGACGGTGGCTTCCCAGAAGGTTTTGCACAGGTTCTTTTCCCCACGGGGGTCATAACAGTGTTTCGGTTTCACTCTGACCCGGGGTATGCGCAGGCGTTGGTATCTTCAGTGTCTGAGTGTGGAAAGATCAGTCTACCCTCTAATGCGTTCTGGTTTTACTTCATCGCGGTCATAAAATAAGGTCTAATTTGGAGTTTTTAAGAAAGTGTCGATGTTTCGTTGTCATCTAGTACTTAGTACATTTTGCAGGGCAGTTTGTACAGTGTTTTGCTTATGTGGAAAACGTCTAATTCGCTTGCACCGCCTTTCTGATGAATCGTGTTTGGCTCTCCAAATCTGGATTTTCCCGTCATTCTTCTCTGCGTATGGCTATTGAGTGTTTCTTTGACTTGGATTAATCTGAACTGAGATGTTTCATAAGTTTAAAATGCCAAAGTGGAAGAGAGATAACTAGTAGGGAGAAGTTCAAACACTTCCCAAGATTACATATTCTGTTGCTGTAAAAATACTTCAATATATGTGGATCTGTATATATGCTAATTTATTCTTTTATAGTAATAGTTTAGCTCACTGAAAATAAAGCTTATGATACTGTTTTCTGGCTTATGTCTTGCACTGAGTAGCTATAGGGAAGATAAGAGCACATGATTTGATTATGAAAATGTGTTTTATTCTCTCATAAAAGAAAAAAAGTGTAAAATGCATACTGAGTTTTGAAGACAATGCAAAAGAGGAAAATATCTCAGTAGTATTTTCCCATATCGATTACATATTGAAATGATGATATTTTGGCTCTACTGGATTAAATAAAGAAATGTCACTAAAATTAATTTCATGTATCTTTTGTTCTAATTGGTTTCATATTTTAAATGAGAATTAAAAATTTATATGTGTATCTTGTATTTCTATGGACCGCATATGTCTGATATTATAGTATATATTTTTGTCCACTTGGTTTGTCAAAAACTGGTGGTGGCATTTCTTTTTTTCTTTTTTACTAATTTCTGCTTATATTTCTCACAATTTTCAGTGTACTATTTTGTTACTATGCTATTTAGCACATTAAATTTTATACTTTGCATCAAAAGTGACTCTCTTTGGCTATTTTCAATTGCTATTTGTATCCTACTTTTTTTTTTTTAGATGGTAGTGCTATGCAACCCAGGTTGGCCTCAAGCTGAGTGATCCTCCTGCCTCAGCCTCCAGAGTGCTAGGATTACAAGTGTGGGCCACTACACCCAGTTTGAATTCTACTTTCATATAGATCATCATTCTTGCTTTTAAAAGACTTAACCTGGGCTGGGGACTTAGCTCAGTGGTTCCACCACCTGCCTTGCAAGCACAAGGACCCAAGTTCTAATCCACAGTACCAAAAAAAAAAAAAAAAAATTAGCCTGTGAAGTTTTACAATCTCTTGTTTAATTTGTATCATTTTGTACCTTTTAGATGGCAATTACACCCACTTTATTTTTTGAAATGGTGTGAAAATCTTTGTTTTTGATATAAAAGTTTAACTTCACAATATTGTCATAAGCGACATAATCATATTTTTACTATTTGTTAATCCTATTAAATTATTGGTACATATTAGATATACAACACAATTACATTCATCACTAGGATCTTGCACCTTTACATGACTTATCAGGTTCTTATTTTTCCCCATTCCGCAGTGCTCCCCTCAGCCCCTCCATCCTCCCCTCTTTACAAAGACATTGTTTCCATGTTTTTCCTTTTCCTTTTCACATATTTTTTCTTTTCCCTTTTTCCCTTTCCCCTATCCTCCCACCCACTTCCTCTACTTTTTTAGACTTCTCTTCCTATTACACAATATCAGTTATACCTTTTAATCCACTTTTAATCCACTTTTACTTTTTTCACACCAGAGAAACTATTTGGTATTTACACATGTGTAATCTGTTAATTTCACTTAAGAGTATGGCCTCACCGGGCATGGTGGCGCACGCCTGTCATCCCAGCACGACTCAGGAGGCTGAGGCAGGAGGATCACTGTGAGTTCGAGACCAGCCTGGGCGACATAGTGAGTTCCAGGTCAGTCTCAACTACATAGTGAGACCCTGCCTCAAAAAACAAAACAAAACAAAAAAAAGTGTATGGCCTCAATGTGCATCCACTTAGCTATAAATCTCTCTAGTTTCTCATTCTTTATGGCTACGTAGTATTCCAATATATATCACCACATCTTTGTTTTTTTTTTTTGGTACCGGGGCTTGAACTCTGGTCCTTGTGCTTGCAAGGCAGGCCACCGAACCGCTGAGCTAAATCCCTGGCCCAATAACCACATCTTTATCCGGTCTCCAGTTGATGGGCAATTAGGCTGTTTCCAAGTTTTAGCTATTACAAACTGTGCTGCTATAAACATAGATGAGCATATATCACTGTGCTATGATTCCTTTTAATTAATTTGGGAAGATACCCAGCAGAGGAATAGCTGGGTCAAATGGGACTTCTAATCCTAGTTGTTTGAGGTATCTCCATATTGACTTGCACAGTGGTTGCACCAGTGTGCACTCCCACCAACAAGGAGAAGGGCTCCTTTCTCCCCACAACCCCACCAGCATTTGTTATTGGTTGATTTCTTGATAGCAGCCATTCTTTGTGGGGTGAGGTGGAATCTCAGTGTTGTTTTCACCTGCATCTCTTGAATGACCAGTGATGTGGGACATTTTTTCATATGTTTATTGCTGCTTTTACTTCTTTGTCTGAGAAATGTCTGTTCATTTCAGATGCCCATGTTTGGATTGGGTCTTTACATTTTGGGTGTCTGATTTTTTTAAAGTTCTTTATATATTCCAGATAGTGGGCCTTTGAGGAACAGCTTGTACAAAATTTTTCCCATATTGTAGGCTGTCTTTTAGCTCTGCTGGTGTTTTCTCTTGCAGTGCAGAAGCTTTTTAATAAGATGCGATCCCAGTTGTTGATTCTTTTTGCTAGTTCCTGTGCAAAGGTTTTGTTCATACAATCTTTTCCTGCGCCACTGTTTTCAGGAGTTCTACCTAACTTAACTTCCAGCAAGTTTAGTGTTTCTGTTTTAATATTTAGATCTTTAATCCACTTGGATTTTACTTTAGTGCACGGTGAAAGATACGGGTCTAGTTTTAATCTTCGACAAGTTGAAATCCAGTTTTTCCAACACCATTTCTTAAAGAGGCTGTCTTTCCCCCAGAGAGGGTGTTTGGCTCCTTTGTCAAAGATGAGGTAGCTGAGTATGTCAGGAGTTGTTTCTGTGTCTTTGAATCTATTCCACTGATCCTTGGGTCTGTTTCTTTGCCTGTGCCATGCTGTTTTTATCACAGTGGCTTTGTAGTACAGTTTCACATTGGGGAATGTGATACCCCCTGTCATGTCTTTGTTGCCTAGAACTGGTGTTGCGATTCTAGGTCTCTTCTGATTCCAAATGAATTTTTGGATTGTTTTATCTAGTTCTGTGAAATATAATGTTGGGATTTCAATAGGGATTGCATTAAATCTGTATAGCAGTTTTGGAAGTATGGCCATTTTCACTATATTGATTGTTTTGTTTTGTTTTGTTTTGCTTTGTTTTTGGATTGAACTCAGGCCTTTGAGCTTGCAAGGCAGGCGCTGGAACCACTGAGCTAAATCCCCAGCCCTATATTGATTCTTCCCACCCAGGAATAAGGGATGTTTTTCCATTTTTCTTATATCCTCTTCCATCGCTTTTTTTAGAGTGCTGTAATTTTCAGTGTGAAAGTCTTTTGTCTCCTTCATTTGATTGATTCCTAGCAATTTCATTTTTTGGGTGCTATTGTGACAGGGATTACTTCCCTAATTTGATTCTCAACTCTCAACTGTTATTTGTGTACAAGAAGGCTATTGATTTTTGACTAATTACTTTGTATCCAGCTACTCTACTGAATCTGTTAATCAAGTGTAGAGGTCTTTTGGCAGAGTTCTTTGGGTCTTCTATAGAGCATCTTATCATCGGCAAATAGTGATAGTTTCACTTCTTCCTTTCCTATCTTTATGGCTTTTATTTCTTTCTCTTGTCTAATTGCTGTGGCTCATGTTTCCAAAACTACACTGAACCGGAGTGGTGATAGTGGGCATCCTTGTCTTGTTCCTGATTTTAGCAAGAAGATTTTCAGTTTTTGACTGTTTCATATGACGTTGGCTGTTGGCTTTTCTTAGATAACCTTCATCAGGTTGAGATAAAGACCATCTGTTCCAGTTTTCTATAGGATTTTTTTTTATCATGAATGGGTGCTGAATTTTGTTGAATGCTTTTTCTGCATCTATTGAGAGGATCATATGGTTTTTGTCCTTGATTCTGTTAATATAGTGTATTACATTTATTGATTTATGTACGTTGAACCATCCTTGCATCCCTGGGATAAATCCAACTTGGATTAATCTTCTTGATGACCCTCTGTATTCTGTTTGCCAGTATCTTATTGAGGATTTTTGCATCTATGTTCATTAGGGAGATTGAAGTGTAGTTCTCTTTTATGGTTGGGTCTTTCCCTGGTTTTAGAATCAAGAATCAAAGTGATACTTGCTTCCAGGAATTAATTTGAAAGTATTGCTTCTCTTTCAATTCCATTGAAAAGTTTAAAGAGTAGTGGCAAAGCTCTCCTCTAAATGTCTTGTAGAATTCAGCAGTAAAGCCATCAGGACCTGGGCTTTTCTTTGTTTGTGAATTTTTAATTACCTTTTTAATTTCACTGATTGTAATTGGAGTGTTTAGATTTTTTATATCTTCTTCATTTCCTTTGGTAATTCATATGTATCTAGAAATATGTCCGTTTCTTCTGTGTTCTCCATTTTATTAAAGCACAGGTTCTAGAAGTAGGCATTGATGATCCTCTGGATTTCTGCTGAATCTGTTGTGACTTCACCATTTTCATTCCTAATTGCATGAATTTGAGGCTTTTCTTTCCTTTTTTTGATAAGGTTGGCTCAGGGATTATCGATTTTATTTATTCTTTGGAAAAAACAACTCTTCGATTCGTTGATTTTTTAAATATCATTCTCTTAGTGTCTATTGCATTGATTTCTGCTCTGATCTTTACAGTTCCCTCCCTTGTGTGAGCTTTGGGTTTCTCTTGCTCTTCTTTTTCTAGGAACTTAAGATTCACCCTTAGGTTATTTGACCTCGCTCTGTTTTCCATAATCTTTCCATAACCTTATTAGTTCAGTTTTGATGCTGTGTATCTTTTTTCTGGATTTTTTGGTACCAGGGATTGAACTTGGGACCTTGTGCTTGTGAGGCAGGTGGTGGAACCAGCCCAAAGCAATTGACAGCAGACAGCTAATGTCTACCTCTATTTAATTAATTTATTTATTTATTATTTTTGGTCTTGGGGATCAAACTTGGGACCTTATAGTTGCGAAGCAGGTGGCAGAACCACTGAGTTACATCCCCAGCCCCCGTGTATCTTTTTAAAATCAATTAAAAGCCTTCGATTCTGTTTGGAATAATGTTCCTGTTTTGAAAGTCACAGTTGAACCCAGCCCTTCGTTCCCGCAGCCTTTCTGACCATAGCCGTCCTGGTGGGTGTGAAACAGTAATGAAATCATTGTGTTTCTGTGTGTACTCCCCAGGTTACATGGTGTAAAGTGTATTTGCATCGGTTTATTTCATGGATTTATTTGTGTATCTTCTGTGGGAAATGTCTATTCAGTTCCTCTGCTTCTTTTTAAATCCGGTTATTATCTTACTGTTGACCTGTGAGCATTCTTTCTGTATCTACCTACAAATCCCTTTCCACCTGTGTGATTTACAGACTCTCCACTCTGTGGATCGTTTTTCCACTTCAGTGGCGTCCTTTGAAGCTCAAGAGGTTTTCTTTTTTTGAGACAGGGTCTCACTAAGCAGTTGAGACTGACCTGGAACTCACTGTGAAGCCCAGATGGGTCTGGGATTCACAGGGATTCTCCTGCCTCAGCCTCCTGAATGCCAGGATTATAGGTGTGCACCACTACACCGGGTTTAAGAGGTTTTCATTTTGATGATGTCCAAATGATGTGTTTTCTTTTTTTTTGTGGGTTCTTCTGATGTGGAATTATTGCTCAGTCCAAGTTCCTGAAGACTCGGGCCTGTTTTATTTTCTAAGAGTCTTAATCTTCAGCTCTTACCTTTGGGTTTGAGATCCATGCTGAGTTACTGAATGGGTAATGTGAGTCGGCAAGAGTCTCTGCCTGTGGTCAGTCCGTCGTCCCGTGACCTTTTGTTGAAAACGACCCATTTCCCTACTGAGTTGTCTCAGTACTCTTGCCAAGAGTTGGGCATCAATGTGAGAGTTAATTTCTGGATCTCCAGTCCTGTCCCTCTGGTCTGTGTGCCTCTCCTTATGCTAGTAGAGCACTGTCTTGAGTGCTCGATGGTACGTTTCAAAATCAGGGAGGGAGAGTCCTCCACATCTGCTTTTCTTTTTCAAAGTTATTTCGGCTCTTCTGGCTCCTGAAGGAATTTTAAGATCAGCTGGCGAATTTCTGCTCAGAAGCCAGCTGAGCTTGTGACAGGGATTGCCCTGAATCTTTACGTCAGTTTGAGGAGTGCCGTTTTTAACAGTGGTGAATCTCCCGGCCTATTTTTGAGGTCTTCCCTAATTTCCTTAATGATCTTCCATAGTTATCAGATTTAAGCTTTTTCACTCCTTTCGTTAAATTATGATTGGGGGGATGTTGGGCAGTGAACCTAGGGCCTCATATGTATATACGGGGCGAATTTACTGAGCTGGACCCCATTCCACATTTATCTTTAGCTATTGAATTATTATTATTATTATTATTATTATTATTATTATTATTTTGTTTTTGTTTTTTGAGACAGGGTCTCACAATATAGTTGAGACTGACCTGGAACTCACTGTGTAGCCCAGGCTGCTCTCGAACTCACAGCGATCCTCCTGCCTCAGCCTCCTGATTGCTGGGATTGCAGGCGTGCGCCACCACACCCAGCTATTGAATTACTTTTAATAGCAAATAGAATTTAACTTTTTGTTTTCTTCATTGCTACTATATAGAGATACAGTTGATTTTGTACATTGATTGGTAGCCTCAAACTGGATTTGTTCTGATAGTTTTTTAATGGATTCCTTAGGGTTTCCCATGCACAAGATCATATTCATTTTATTCCTTTCTTTCCCATCTGAGCTGGGAGTGGTGGGACAGGTCTGTAATCCCAGCTGAGGCAGGGGGACCACAGAGAGTTCGAGGCCAGCCTGGACTATGTAGTGAGTTCAGGGACAGCCTGAACCTCTGCCTCAAAAACAAAACAAACAAACAAAAAATTATTTCTCTCTTCCCAATCTGGGTTTCTTAAAACTTCATTTTCTTGCCTAATCGTCCTGGCTAACATCACGAGTACAGTGTTGGGTGTGAATGGTGACAGTATCTTTGTCTTGCTCTTGATATTAGGAAAAGGGGGGGAATATTCAGTCTCGCTCTCAGCACAGAGTGAGCTGGGTTGTTTGTCGGGATGCTGGGGATTGAACCTGAGCCATTGAACCCGGGCCTTGCACGTGCCAAGGATGCACACTGCCAATAACCTGTGTTCTCACCACCTACCTGTGGGGTTTTGTGGATGTTTTTATCAGGCCGAGGAAGTTTCATTCTGGTCCTAGTTTTTATCATGAAGGACTGTTAAATTTTGTCGAATGCCTTTTCCGGGTCTCTTGAGATGATCATGTGGCTTTTGTCCTTTCTTCTTAGTGTGATATATTGCATTACTTTAACCTCAGATGCCATTTCTTTTTCACTTTTAACTTTCCATTTCCTGTTTGTAGCACTCAAAAAGCCCCTGATCGATGGAATGTAGGGCTTAGATGTTAATGGCAATTCCTTGTGAAATTTCCGTTTCCAGGACTTTGTACCTCATCAGAAATCCTAGTGATGGTTGCATAGGACTTTTTTTTTTTTTTTGGACTGGTGTTATTGAGTGGTATGGATGTAAAACAAAAATGTGGGTAGGTAACTCATCTGTATAAATTCATATCCTATATGTTTTATATTATAGGGACATTTTTGAAGGCAAAAAATTTGTTGGGTCTTTTTTTTGGTGGGGAGGTGCCGGGAATCAAACTCAGGTCCTTGTGTTTTTGAGGCAGGCAGCAGAACCGCTGAGCTACATCCCCGGCCCAAGGCAAAAATTTTAAGCATATTATTTATACGCTTCTCCAGAGTAATAAACATGCAGATGAAAGTGTGGGGCTATTTTTGGCAACTCTAGTCATTATCAATTTTTCTTTTTTTGTTTTTGTTTTTTGAGACAAGGTCTCACTATGTAGTTGAGACTGAGCTGGAACTCACTACGTAGCCCATGCTGGTCTCGAACTCACAGCGATCCTCCTGCCTCAGCCTCCTGAGTGCTGGGATTATAGGCATGCGCCACCACACCTGGCTTTTCTTATTTGCATTTTTGCATCAGTGCATTTTTATCTTTGAAGATGTGTGTGCCCGCGGTTTTTTCCTGTTTCACACACTGTATTTCCGCCATGCTATTTTGTAACGTCTGCTCCTATGAATCGTAGTTTCCTTCTCTTGAGCACATTTTTCTTTCCCAAGTGGGGAAATTTATGTTCCTCTTGGAATGCCTGCCCTTTTGCTTCTTGGTTTTGTATTTTTTTATTTCCACTGGAATGATGGTGCTTCTGCTCTCGCTTCTATTAGTCTGCGACCTTCTGTGACTTATTTGTAATACTTCCATTTTTATGAAATTGACAGCCTGTCCCCTGCCGCCCCTGATCATTAACATGTAAATGTCTCTTTAAAAATTGTTTAGAAAAGTTATTTCTTGTGGTTAGTACGTGCATTGGTTTTCTAAATTCATTGCAAGGTCTTGGACGATTAGAACATGTCACTTACAGACATATGTAATATTTTAATTACTGTGTAAGATATGTAGAATGTATTTGCCTTCTTTTTTTTTTTCTTGAGACAGGGTCTCACTATGTCATTGAGACTGACCTGGAATTCACTATGTAGCCCAGGCTGGTCTCAAACTCACAGTGACCCTCCTGCCTCAGCCTCCTGAGTGCTGGGATTATAGGCGTGTGCCAACACGCCCCGGCACTGCCTTCTTAACTATTAGTAAATATATAGTTCAGCACGGCACGGTGGCACACACCTGTGATCTCAGCTGTTCAGGAGGCTGAGGCAGGAGGACTACAAGTTCAAAGCCAGTCTCGGCAACCTAATGAGACCTGGCTCAAAATAAAACTTTCACCAGGGCCGGGGCAGTGGCTCAGTGGTGTGGGGCTTGCCTAACTCCCACGAGGCCCTGTGTACAGCCTGGTGTCGAGTACGTTCTCAACAGCAAGGTTAATCCCTTCCGAGTTCCCGCCCGCCTCTTAGATGCCTTTTTTCCCACTGACTGCTTCTCCGCTCCCTCTAGACGCCGAAGATTTCCTGGCTGAAGGGTTGGGGAACGAGGACCTCAGCCCCGCTGCACGGGACCACAGGACCCACATTCTCCGGGGCTTCCAGCAGATCCGAACCAGGTTGGTACAGGCGGCGCGCGGTGCTTCTTCGGAGGTTAGAACAACGTAGAACCCGTAAAATGGACCTCAGCAGTGCATACATGAACAATATAAAACACACCTGTGGTGCTCTGTCCCTCCAGGATAGAATCTCATTATTTAAGTGCGCTTCGCCAAAGTAAAAATATTTGATAAGTTATGTATTTTAAGATCAGTATTCTGCACTGGCCTTTATTGAACACTTTTACATTTAACAACAACAACAAAAAGATGAAATCTACACATTTATGTTTGTCCAAAGTCCTAATGGGAGGGTGTTTGGCAGCGTAAGGCCATTTTCATTGTGTTTTTTCTTCTTTTTTATTTTATGAAAAAATAAAATTTCAGAACGAAGTAATAGGATAACAATGGGTCACACATGGTGTGTTGTTATTGTCAAAGTTGTTACTCAGGATACAGGACATCAAAAGCTTTTCTCACAAAGTAGAAGCCAACAGCCAGGGGTTTAGCTCAGCGGTTCTGCCACCTGCCTCGCAAAGGCAAGGTCCCAAGTTCGATCCCCCGCACCAAAAACGAAGAACCAGATCTTAGCACAAAACTCGGTTGAACGAAGACCAACGAATACAGATGAAACAAATTATGTTTTTACTTTCACATTTCCTTCTTTATTAGAAAACTCAAAGCAGACTTTTCCACTTGATTCTTTGACCAGATGGGAGTATTTTAGTCCTGGACGGAGTTGAAATTTCACGTGAATTAAGCTCCTTTTAATGCTCGCCTTGTTCTGATGTGTGCTGTTGAGAACCTGTCTGATAAGTGACGCCCAGCTCGGGCGGGGAGAAGAAATCAGCATCTTCCTTTTCCGTAGCAGGCCCTGACTACCTCTCGCTTGAAATGTGGCAGCAGAACAGAAGTCGAGGCTGAGTTTGATCCCTTTCAGAGGGGACTCCGAAAGCTCGCTCTGAGACCTCAGCCTCTGCTCTTGGGGCTGGGTTTCATTTGTGTCACCTGCCGTTCTCAGCTTCTGCTTGTAAAACCTTGTGGAAACTCCTGAGCCACGGGGGAGAGTTTACCCTCCGGAAGGCCACAGAGAGAGTCTGTTCCCCTACGGGACGGGAAGGGACCCCGCCGGCTGCCCTGCTGGATTTGAATCGATCTTTGCTCCTGGTTGATTCAGCATCCCTTGGACCTGGCCCTGGGGACCGTGGAGGCCCGGCTTCTCCTGCAGCTCGGAAACAGAGGAATACGGGAGAGCAGAGCTGTCTGCAGGAGGAGGGATAGCGTGTCTCGTTTTTTGGTAGACTGGAAGAGAGTTGAAAACAAAATTCTGCACAAGGTTAGTCCCTTAGCGGGTTGGTTTAGGCTTCGTTGTGTACGTGGAGGCCGCGTTCGTCACCCACAGAATTTTTTTGCTTTCCTCAATTTGCCTCTGTGCCCTAGGGTTCTGCAGGGGTAGCGTGAGGGATAAAGGCGGGGTTGTTGTAAACCGTATCACAGGGAGAGCCTACAGGTAATGGTGGGTGTGTTGGCGCTGGTGAGGAATGCGGGAGCAGGGTTACAGCACCTGCGGGGACGACTATAACAGGAGAAACTGTGACAACGGTAACATGAGAAACCGTTCCTTTCCTGTCTTGGTATCAGCACGGGGAAGAGACTAAATTTCAACCTTAGACGAAGGCAAACCGGTGACCACAGTCAGATATTGCTTGTGAATTCTGTTTTGAAACACGCACACACGCGCGCACACTCGCACACACGCACACGCACACACGCACACACGCGCACACGCGCACACACGCGCACACACAGAAACAGACACACCCGCTGCGTTTCTCACGGAGGAGAGAAGCCTCCTGGTTCGTGGCCAGCATTCTCCATGGTCTGCGGGGAGGTCACTCAGAAATAATCGGCAGCGCTTTAGAAAACCTCTCCACTGTTGCCGGGCAGCTTTCTGTCCATTGATTTGTTGCAAGAAAGATGACACTTTATTTAGAATTTCGTAATGATCGGATCACGGAGGGAACGAGGAGCCAGAAATACGACAGCGGCCAGGAAGCTGGGGCGAGGAGACTTCCGTGGGGCGAGCTGGTGGAAACTGCCTGACATCCCGCCCGGGGCGTCACCCCTCTCGTGTGACCCTCGTTTTCCCGAACCCTCTCCTTCAGCCTTGTCACCACACTGTCCCCTTCCTGGGGGTCAGCAGAGTGCGTTTGTATCTGTTGACACCAGGTGGTTTCCCAGGGCTAAGAGCCGAGGAAATGCCAGCTTGGGTTGTGAGGCCGCTGTATTTCCTCCTCCAGAAAGCGGGGTAGGAAACATTTGGAAATCGCCCAGCTTGCGCGTTCACCATCGCTGGCTGAGAAACGTGCAGATCATTTTTGCAAGTAATTTTAGGCGTTGTATCTTTAGTCCTGTCGGAGCGACACTGTTTAGGGTAAGTGAACGTGTGCTTTGGTGTTCCGGGGTTTATTTGGAGAGGAGATAAGAAGTCTCCAGCAGATGGTTTGGGGAGGCCTCTAGATAAACGCGAACACTGCATATATTCACCACTTCCTGCCCTGAGGCTTCCTTTTTTCAGTTCCTCTAATTCCTTCTCTGTGTTGCGCCGCTGGACAGGACAGGTGAAGAGACTTCAGAACAGCCCGGCCTGCGGTTCTTGCTAAACCCGGGGCCTTGGGCCCGTTTCTCCTGGCTGGCTCGGAACTCAGCGCTGGTTGCCCCCGTTGTGGATTTGCTGTCCATGAAGGCACTGCTTGCCGCGGTTGTTGTTTCGATGCCCCGCGTGCCGGCAGAGGAGTCATAGGTGTCCCCAAGTCTGTTTCTCATCTGTTTTTCAGTCCCAGCTGCTCAGCCTTTCTGTCTTCCCAGACTTGAGAACAAAACCCCATCTGCATCCGTAGCTCCAATGCCTTGTTTTAAGTTTTGGCTTGAAAGCAGTTGCCAAGGGAGATCTGTTTCTCACGGAAGACGAAACAAAGCCCGATGTCGGCGAGTGCGAGTCCAGGACCTGAGCCCTTAGTGGCGTTGGATGTCTTGAGCGGTGGTCGCCACCGCTTCGGGGTCTGCACGGAGCTCTCCCGAGCCGCCCAGGACCGAGGCAGCCTGAGGCCGCCCTGGCTCTCCGGCGGGCTCCCCATGTATCACCGGGACCCAAGCGCCCACGGTTCCTCACGCGTGCAGCAGGAGCGCCTGTGGTCCCAGCCCTCGGGAGGCTGAGGCAGGAGTGTTGCTGCTGCCTGGCCTACATGGTGAGATGCTGTCTCAAAAAACCTAAACCCAACCCCCCCCAAACTGAAACTACTATGTTGCAAATATTATCATCATTACTTATATAGTTTTACTTTTCCTGAGTAGTAGGTATTGAGCTGAAAAACTCTCAAAATAAGCCAGGCGTGGTGGCGCATGCCTGTAATCCCAGCACTTGGGAGACTGAGGCAGGAGGATCCTGGGAATTTGAGACCAGCCTGGGCTACATAGTGAGTTCCAGGTCAGTCTCAACTACATAGTGAGACCCTGTCTCAAAAACAAACAAACAAACAAACAAACAAACAAAAACCTCCCAAAACATTCAAATCAATGTGCCCAGCAAGAAAATCTTGGTACATTTCTGTCACTCCGAAGTTCAGAGACTTGCTCATGACCTCCCTCTCTCTCCTTTAATTTTGCTACTTGTAGTGGAGTTTTAGTGCCAATCAAGGGAAAAAGGAGTCAGAAAGACCAGTGCAATCCTCGAAGTTTAAATGGCTCTAAGAACCTCAAAAGTTGTAGCAATAATCTGACCACACTTTGAAGGTTCATAGTTCATTTCTGGGGCCCGGGATTTAGCTCAGTGGCACTGCACCTGCCTCACAAGTGCAAGGTCCTGAGTTCGATCCCTGGTATCAGAAAAAAAAAATGAGGTCAGTAGTTCATTTCTTTCTTTTTCAATGTCATCCCTGCCTCCCATCCTGAAATAAAAGGGAGCAAAGCAAAGCCCACAACAACTTCAGGGTCATCTCTCAATTGATCAGCTATGGATGTGCCGCGTTTCTGTACTGGTCTTCTGTTATGTCCAACTGTGTTAAATATTTTTTGTAAATTTCTCTCTCTCTGTGTGAGGGATTGTATTTATTGGTTGTTTTTTTTTTTTTTTTTTTTTTGAGACAGGGTCTTTATGCAGTACAGGCTGGCCTTCACTTCACTGTGTAGCCCCAGCTGACCTCAAACTCTCTGAGATCTTCCTGCCTCAGCCTCCTGCATTGGTCTTACTAACTATCATTGGTTGGCTTAGTTTTTAAAGCCTGGAAAGGATTATGGATTCTTTTATGGCAAGTCTCTGTCTTTTCAAAGCAGCCTTGAAATGTATAACTCTCTCTTTAATTTTACGATGATTATTTTGTTTATTCTTTCACCTGTGAAGTTCTCTTGGATTTGCTACTAGCTCCAAGGTTAACTGATTGTTTTCTTTGTCTTCACTCTGAAATACTGCGGCAGCATTAGTGAGTAGAAACTTCTCCCTCAGGTATCCCATAAAATAAATACTTCTTATAGGCATTCTGATATATAATAATATTTCCATGCCAAGTAAAGGTGAACTTTTAAAAAGTTTGAGTGAAGAAATCTGTTTCTTTTTAAATGTTGAATCGAAAAGTGGACACTATTTTCTTAGATAATTTTTCTCTGTGATAAATGCCGAGCAGGATCTATGGTGGCTCAGAATAAATACCCAGTGGTAAAACTGTGGTCATGATATTTTAACTTCAGAGCTTTAAGATTTTAGAGTGACATTTAGGGAAATTCATTGTAAGACCATCATTATTTCCCTTGCAAACAAAGCAAAACAAAACAAAAAACTAGGTCATATCCAATTCTTCCGAATACCGCCCACCTCCAACAAGAGCTCCTTAAGTGTGGTCTGTCAAGAGTGAAAAGGAAATTTGAAATGTGAATTAGCTGAGCCTGCATCCTTGAAGGTGGAGCTAAACCTTTAGAATTTTTATTTTGTTTTAATTAATTAATTGACTAATCAATTTTTTGAGACAGGATCTAGCTATGTCATCCACGCTGGCCTCAAATTCACAGAGATACTCCCGCCTCAGCCTCCTGAGTGCTAGGATCTCAAGCATGTGCCACCACGCCCGGCTAGAATATTTTTACAATCCAGGCACTTCTCCTTAACTGTGTAGTGAGATCACAGAAGTTTGCTTTACTTTTGATAGATTTTCTTTTTTTTTTTTTTTGTACCAGGGATTGAACTCGGGTCCTTGCGCTTGCAAGGCAGGCCTCCGAACCGTTAAGCTAAATCCCCGGCCCTACTTCTGATAGAATTTAGTCATCAGTGCCACCTGGGTGCTTTTCTGTCACCCACTCACCTGGATTTGTCTTGTTCTCCAACCCCTGAGCGCCTGCTGCTCACACCTGGAGCTTTTCCATCGACTGCATATGCAAGTTCTTAATCCCTAATGTTGGAAAAGATAGTTTGTGGGAAACCACCGTCTTCCTCTTCCTCTCATTTGCTTTGCCCTTGATGCTGCTGCTGTTGTTTGTTTTTCGAGACAGGGTCTCACCACGTAGCCCAGGCTGGCCTCAAACTCCTGATCGCCCTGCCTCAGCTTCCCGAGTGCTGGGGTGACAGGCGAGCCCGCCATGGCTGGCTGCTTTGCCCTTGGTTTTAAGTCTGCTCCACCAAGGTGGTCTTTGTCCGAGCACCGTCCTGTTCTCTCTGCAGAAGGCCCGCGGACCTAGCCTCACCACATCCGTCTGTCTGTCTGTCCCTGGTTTCTGGGAGCCCCTGGTGCGGGCTCTGCTGGCCAGGCTCTCCGTGGTGGCTGCGCCCCCCTTGCTCCTGGGGCAGCCCCGGAGGCATCACTGTCTGTCCCAGGTGGACGTGGGCAGAGCGTTCCTGTGACCCAGAGTCACTCGGGGACACCCCGTGCTGCTCTTCTGTCCCCTCTTTGGGTCTCCACCCCGCAATGCCATTAGTGATTTTTTTTTAACAAATAACAAACGTTACAAAAAATGTAAACATCATTATAGGAGAAAAGCAAAACAAAGCAATGGTTATTGTGTGTGTGTGTGTGTGTGTTTTAAAGCATTCATAACCAACCAAACCTTGACGCCTCCGCTTGATTTCTTTTCTGGTGTCGCCATGATTGTGTTTTTTATTCGGAGAGCGAGGCGGGACATTTCATCTCCCTGGGGCTTTGTTCTGCCACACACTGCTGCTGGAAACGAGAGGAGGCCGGCCCGGGTGTTCATGGCCACACCAAGCGAATTGTGTCCCCGGGCAGGTGTTGCTGGCAGAGCAGATGATGAAATGAGGCCCGAGAGGTTGGGGTTTTAGTTTCTGGTTCATGCGCGATGTTGCCACTGCCCTGGCCGTGGGAATATTTTATACACCAACCGCCGAGCTGCTCGGGAGGCCCTATGGCCCCAGGTCGATGTTGTTTCTTCACATTTCTTTCAAAACCTTCTGAGTGCCGCACAGTGGCTTTGATTCTTCGGGCTTTAACGGTTCGCATTCCCAGGCCCATCCCAAAGACAAACATCGGTGACAAACAGCACACGAAGGAAGGGGTAGCTGTCTCCGGTGGGCTTTAACGGTTCGCATTCCCAGGCCCATCCCAAAGACAAACATCGGTGACAAACAGCACACAAAGGAAGGGGTAGCTGTCTAGCTCTCCCTGTAGCCGGACGGTAATGGGCCCTTCTGACCAGCGAGCGGTCCCACAGCGCTGCAAAGCCCAGGAAACTCCGGCTGGATCCCAGTGCTTTGTTGCCCCATAGAGCCAGCTGTGGTGCTGCACGCCTATAATCTCAGCACTTGGGAGGCTGAGGCAGGAGGATCACCCCAAGCTGAGGCCACATAGTGAGACTCTGTCTGTACCACCACCACCACCACCACCACCACCACCACCACCATTTTGAGTGATGTGGTCTTAAACACTCTAAACCCCAAATGGTTCTGTGGTGGACACCGTGTGGCTACTGGAAGATACGCGGTGATTAAATGTAAACACTCAGTCAGGCTTGAGTTTGTGAAGTGCTGAAGTATAAATTACAAAAAAGCTACATAATCTCCAGTTAGGTGTTTCTCTGTTAGGTTAATGAATGGCTGTCATTGGTGAATCCTGCCAGAACCACAAGGTGCATTTTACATTTTGAATTGAGGCTTCTGCGGCACCTACCAAATGCTCGTTTGTTGATGAGAGAACTGGTATGAACGTGGATAAAGAAAATGTGATAAAATGCACACAGGAGAGCCCTGCTGTGTGGAGGGATAAAGGTGAGTGATTTGCAGGAAGGCGGATGCACCTGGAGACCGTAAAGCTAAGCGTAAAGCTAAGCGAAGTGAGGCAGACGTCTAAGCTTAAGTGCCACGTGGTTTCCCTTTACCTGAGAAACCTAAAGCGTAAATAAAGGGTGAAAGAGAAGGGCAACAGGGAGCGGGGAGATGGATCCTCCTCAGAGGCGAGGGGATAGAAGACGGAGGAGGAGGGAAGGGGGTTGGGTGACAAAAGGAATCGAGAGGTGTTGCGTACCTGTACCGACTTCCTACAAGGAGCGCAGACGTTGTGTGCCTCAGACATGGACTGGGGGAAAAAAGAATTATTCAAAGGAACAGAAATCACACAAGACTAGGATTTAGAATTTCCAACTCGTTACTTAGTTCACTTAGCCAAACATTTTTTTAAAAAATGAAATGGTTTCTTTCAAAAGATGATTGGTTTAAAAGGACTGTAAACAACAGCCGGGCGTGGTGGTACAGGTTTGTAATCCCAGCACTCAGGAGGCTGAGGCAGGAGGATCACTGTGAGTTCCAGACCAGCCTGGGCTACATAGTGAGTTCCAGGTCAGTCTCAACTACACAGTGAGACCCTGTCTCAAAAAAAACAAACAAAAAACTGTAAACAAATATTAAAGTTAATTATCATGCGGTATTTTATTCCCCAAAATAACAGGCAGGATGGGTGGGTGGATGGATGGATACATGAAAAAGTAAATGTAGCAGAACGTGAATCATAGAGCCTAGGTTGTGGGTAGGGAAGGCTGTTCTTTCCAGTTCTGTGCATGTTTCACATTTTCATAATATACTGTTGCGAAAAATATGTGACTGGTTTAACTTCACAGTTTAGAAACTGTGGCCTTCCTTTACTGTGGTTTCAGAAAACTGCAGACTCCTTGTGTGGAAATGTAATAATACATTGTTGTGGGTTTTTAGAAAGATGGTTTTCCAGGAATAAACTTAGTATTTTTGGATGACTGAACTGTGGGATAATTCACCAGTGTGTTATTTCAGATATAACTAACAAAAAGTTGCTAACTTTTATATTTCTTGAGAATTTCTGGGCCAGCAATTATTAAAGGCTGAAATTCAATTCAAACCTTCTGCCCAGCAGATCCTGAAATTTTTGACTTTTTTGACAAAGAAAAGCAATTTCTGACTTTTCTCATAAATTCGATAAAAGGAAAGCTAATATGAGATTGGTAGTCCAGTAGGGAACGGAACTCAATTTTACATTTTTAAAGTCATTTTATGGTATTAAAAATGACAGAGGTTAGAAACAGAGCCCCGATTCTTTTATTGAACTCGAATTGAAAGTGGCAGAAAATCATTTTGGCCTCGCTGCCGTAAACGTTATCAGTGGAGCTTGTGTGGGGGAGATTAGGACGGTCTCTCAAGCACTCCCGACAGAAGTTCACGGAACCAGAGCTGGTTTTCCTGTCCTTATCTTGAAATTATTAGATGTGCGGAAATGAAAGGAGGCCCTGAGACGACGGGGCACGGAGGATGTGTTGAAAGATGGTAATGTCTCCGTGGTGGGCGGGGGCGGGAGAACGTGTGGCCGAGGGAAGAGACACTTTCCGTTAGGGAATCTTGGGGCCAGAGAAATCATTTGCTCTGTGATGCAAAAGGAGCCTGTGGAGCTTTTCACGGAAAGAACTCTTTGAAGGATTCGTTTAACAAGGAGATGAATGGAGAGCTGAGAGCAGTTACTGTTTTGTTTTGGGTTTTTTTTAGCCAGTGTCCTGTCCTGCCACATGGCAAAAGTAGAATCATTGGCTGCACCCAGATTCCTCAATGCTGAGAGCCCCGCTCCGATGGAGATGTCCACCCTGGCAGGGCACGTACCTAGGAGTGGCCGCAAAGAAAAAGCCCCTCATGAGCGCTGCTGGCTTCCCTCTCCGGCCTCCCATATGGACTTTTTTTAAACTCAAAAATGGCGAGGAGGGTTAGCAAGAAAGGAACGAAAGAGTCTCGGGACCTTAGAGGGAGGTGTAAGTAGAAAAGATAAAGCAAGAAATCTTTGTCACTTGTTTTTAGCTCCTGAAACTCGAGATGTATGGCCACAGTGGCCTTTCTTGGAAACTTCGGGGAAATGCAGGAGGTTCCACTGATTCAGAATGCACGTTAGCGAGAACCCAAGGTTGCGCATGTTGTGTGGGTACCTTGACATCCGAGATGCACTGCTTTAATATGGCAGGCACCAGATTCACTTGACATTTATTTTTTCAGAGGAAATATTTCTGGAGCTAAGCCCTTTAAAGGCAGTGGATGGTCATATATATATTTTTAAATTAATTAATTTTTCAAAAAAGGCTTAGCATGGTGCTGGCCTGTGGTAGGGGTTTGATGATGGGAGGAGAATGAATGGAGAAGATGTTCTACAAAGATGCTTTCAGATCCTACACTAGGCCTTATAGCAACAGGTGATTGTCTTTATTTGAAAATTTACTATTCAGTAGCTAGCCCTGTTGGTCTAGGCTTATATAAGACGCAGCTTGGGCCACAGATGTGAGGAGGAGACTTCAGACCCCCTGTCCCTTACGGCGCGACTCTGCTTTGAGGTGTTAGAGCAGAAAGTTGGGAAGAGTCTAGATCCTTCATGCCTCTGCCGGGCTTTGAGCCAATTCTGGAATCCCCTGTCTCTGGACCTTTATTTTGAGACCACGTTCAGGTAAGCTGCACGAGCTGGACTCAAACTTGCAGCCCTTCCACCTTAACCTCCCAGAGAGCTAGAGGCGTGTTAAGACCTGCCATTCTTCACCCTAAATCTGTCTTCTCATGTCTGCTCTGTCACCGGCTAAGCATTAGCCTTCCTGCAGTGTGTCCGGAGCATCACAGACTGCTCTTTTTTCGATTCACTACCTCAAGCCCACCCCCATTCTGATTTGTTCTGCTCCTTCAGCCTGTCAAAAGAACTAACTTATACAGAACGGTCACTTAAGCATCCATGTTATGGAAGATTTATTGGTGCCAAATAAGATACACCGTAAGAGGGCCGGGTGATGCACACCTGTGATCCCAGCACTTAGGAGGCTGAGTCAGGAGGATTGCCATGAGTTTGAGTTCAAGGCCAGCCCGGGCTACACAGTAAGTTCAAGGCTAGCCTGAACAACGTGAGACCTTGTCTCAAAAAAGAAAAAAAAGAAAGAAAGAAAAGAAAAAAAAAAGATATTCTATAAGAGAAAAAGTACTCTTTTCTGGTTTTTGTTTGTTTGTTTTGTACCGCCGGATCAAATTCAGGACCTTGAACTTGTGAGGCAGGCAACAGCACCACTGAGCTAAATCCCCAGCCCCAAGAGAAAAAGTAATCTTAAAACTCATAAAATCTCACAGAAGAAAAAACATACTGAAAAAATATACAGCAAAATGTTAATGAGAATGATTTTTGTCCAGTGGAGTTGAGTGAGTCTTAAGTCCTTCCTTTTATTTGTATTTTCTCTCTACGATGAATATGTGTGTAGTTATTACGAGTTAACATCAGAGTCTTATTTTAAAAAGGGACAAGGACCCGAGAGTGAGAGCATTTAGCTCCGGGTGGAGAGGGAGAGATGTGGAAAGAGGAAATCAGCTCTGATTGTGCCTTCGGTGCCCTCAGAGCCTCTTCAGCTCAGGTAAACAGCTCTCTTTGGAGGGGTTTTATGCTGGGTTTAAGTTTACATGAAAATGAAATGTTGTCAAGCCACGTGAAACACTGCAGTCCTTTGAGTTCTTTATGACGATTCTTCTAAAATACCCTACTGACTGGGGACAACTTCCACGTCTGAGATGTTTTTCCTTTGAGCTGCACAGAGCTGGCGTAGGATGAATCCATCATCAGAAAAGGATCGTGTGCCCTCGGTGTGACTACTTAGTAAAAGCATCTGTATTTGCCGGACAGCTTTCCCTGGGATGGCACTTGAGTAAACCGCTCACTTCCTCCTTTTCAAAACATCAGTTGCCATGATGGATTTTTATGTTGGTCATAAAGAGAAATTGAATCAACTAAAAGCAGGGTGAGGATTACAGACTGGAAGCAGATCACTTACTTCGCAAATAAGCGTTGGCTATTTGTTGATGTTGGGCATGATGCCAGGTGATCAAGACAGTGTCGCGTAAGACAGATCCTTATTTTCCAAGCAGTTCGTGGACGGACGAGCGGCCAGGCTCATGGATGGCGACAGCATGGAGCCCTTGATTACAGATAGCTCTCTTTGGAGGTCTGAATTGTTTGGTTTCAATTTGCTGCGTGCCTGGAATTTCACCATTTTAGAGATTCGGTTGGGCTTAACACTCCCTTTTAAAATAAAAATTCACTGAGAGGCTTAAGAGATTGTGGCTGTTCGGTCACAAGCTTTGGCCCATTTAGTGATTTGCCTTCTAACTTTTAGTTAAGATGGCTGCACTAAGGAAATTCAAAGGCCAATACGTTTCTCAAACCAGCAGTGCACAGTGCTAGGCACACAGAGCAGCATAAGAGGAAGCCTTAGAGCTTGAGAGTCTGTTAACTCCACAATTTAACAATTACAGTCATAGTCTTTTTTCTACATTGGCTACCTGAAGATCTTCTGTCATCATGAATGACACACTTCCTGTCCAGACAGGAAGTTCATGATCAGCTGACTACAGTACTTCAGAGGAAAGAAATGGTCATCAATGCACTTCCCCTGGGTAGGCAACACTACCTAAGACAGAAATTCAGAGGAAACTCACCAGTATGTACACGATAACACTGGATGTTATCTTTGTATTTGGCATTTTGGTGGTGGCAATACAACTGGCTTTAGCATGATTTCTGATTCCTTGAGTTATAAACAGAGAAATGAGCCAAACACAGACTTGCAAAACAGTGTCTGTATGAGGAGGAAAAAAAATCTTAAGAAAACAGCAAAATAAATGCAAAATCAGGATGAAGAAAGTCAGGGCAACTGCAGAGCATAATAGCGGCCCTAGCAGAAAAATAGTAAAAATTCTGCAATATCTTTGTCTGTGGTGATTGTGCGGATTTCTCGCAAGAACATTAACTGTAAACACTTCAAAATAATTACAGTCGCAGCTACTGTTTATTAGACATGTACCAGGCCCAGTGTCAAGGACTTTAAGCAAATTATCTCATTTAATTCGTCATCAGTTGTTCAATTCGCGCAGCAATTAGGTTCTGAAGTTGGGATTTGAACCCAGGCTATGTGCCTATGAGGCAAGGGTCCTTATTGAGGCTTAATTACTTCAGAAAAAGGTGAACACTGCCAGTTCCTTCAGAGGTTCAACCCAAGTTTATTGAGTGTACACTGCGTGTGAAACATTTTTGTAGTGAACACAGCACAAACCCAGTCCTCCTGCAGTTTATTTTTAGACAGGACAAGCCAAGTGATTGTACAGTGTGCTGTCCGTCTAGCGTCCCTGTTGTACGCCTACAAGGGCCTCACATAGTATGCACCACATAGTAGATGCTCAACTAAAGTTCCCGTGAAGCTTACCACCCCGTGGAAGAGCACACACAGGTAAGTAAAGCTCAGCAGAGAGCGCCAGAAAAGCCCAAGAAGGAAATCGCTTGTGGCTGGTGGGCTGCAGGAAGTCTTCATGGAGGTGGAGTCTTCGTGGCTTGGCCGTGGCAAGCATCAAAAGCTGCCTGTGTTCCTGTACCCCGAGAAATAAGAGCACTCTAATCTCCTGCCCAGACTTAGCTTTATTTTCCAGCTTTATGGAGCCTTCACTGGTATGTAAAACACTGCACATAACTCGTGTGTGCAGGTCGGTGTTTGTTTCTAAACTTTACGTCCAGTGGAAAACACAGTGCAGCCTTGGTTCACGAGCACAATTCCCCCTGGAAGCACGCTTGTAATCCGAAGCCCTTACACGTCAAGGCAAATTTCCCCATAAGAAATAATGGAAACTCAGATGGTTCATTCCACAACCCCCAAGTATTCGCATAGAAACGACGACAAAACTATAATGTAATACAAAATAATAAAAATTAAAAATGGACTTGCCTTTGAAAACCTTCGTGGCTGGTGTGAACGAGACGAGGGTCATTGGCTCGTTGTGATCATGTGACATTCAGCATCACGTGCTACTCGTAGTGTAAGACAGCGCTTGTTTACTGGGTTAGAATTTATTAGAAGCATTTACTCGTCTTGCAGAACATTCGTGGAACAAGTTCCTCCTAATCTGAGGTTTTACTGTGTATTGTAAACTCTGGCTTTATGCTTCCAACTTTTTATTGGTTTGTTTTGGGTACCAGGGATCAACTTGAGTCCTTATCTTGTGAGGTAGTTGGTGGAACCACTGAGCTGAATCCCTGGCCCATGCTTCGACTTTTGAAATGAAATTAACTTGTAAATGTAAAGACCCTATTCACTATTACTTCAAATCTGCTATCAAGATTCACTAGATTTCTTTCTTAAGCTATTCCAGATAACTTACCTCTGCCCCTTATTAGGAAATACGTCCTAAGGCCCAAACACTCAGAGGCTGACTTTGGGAATAGTTTGCATTGGGACAGGGGCCTTCCTTAGTTAGAAAGTTTCTCACAGGCAATCATTGATTAGTAAAATATCTATTTTATATTGCCTTTTCCAAATCTGCCCCTCACGGGGATTGCCAGGAGATCTTATTGCTAGACCCCCAACTGGGAGCTAGTAACTCACTAGGTTTGGGGTGGGCTTCAGGAATTCATGATTCCTCTAGGCCCCAAAAGAGTGTCAGGACCAGGCAGACCTGGAAAATTCCTTGTTGAAAGACTCCAGGGTTTTGGTGGGGATAGGGAGAGATTACTTTGCTTTTCAACAGATTTTTTTCTTTCTTTTTGAGACAGGGTCTCTCGATCTAGTGCAGGCTGGCCTTGAACTCACTATGGGGCCCAGGCTGGTCTCGAACTCACAGTGATCTTCCTGCCTCAGCCTCCCAAGTGCTGGGATAACAGGCATGCACCACCACGCCCAGCTTCAATGGAATTTTAACAGTGAAAGAGAAGGAAGAGTTGTTTTACTGGGAAGTGTGAGTAGAGGTTGCTGGTTAGAAGGAGGAGGAAGGAAAATAGGAGGAGGGGAAGGGAGACTTTTAACATGATTAGGGATAATAGGAACGTTTATGACAGCAGAGAGTAGAACCTCCTGGTATGTGATAGCAGTTCAGCCTAACTTGCTTCTGGGATGAGAAGATGAAAATATTTCATACACTGCCTGGCAACATCTCGAGACATTTCTAAATATGGAGAATCCCTCAAAGAGGGGCAGAACCAGAAGTCCTGGGATTGGGTGGTTGATAGTGGTCGAATCACTGGCCACAGGACTGTTGCATAGCCATTAGCCTTTAGTTCAAAGTTCATTCCGTTCTTTATGATTTGGACAACTAATATGATGTGTTAAGAGTGTAACTCTGACCACTGTAGGTTCTGTACAAAGAAATCATCATGTTAAGTGAACTAAATCTGACACACAAGCCTGAATAGCGCGTGGTTTCTGCCATAGGAGAAATCCCAAATGCACTTAAATTAAAGGGCCAAATAAAAGATAGACAGTAGGACACAGGGAGATTGATGTTTTGCAAAAGGGAAGAGACTAAGAGATAAAGGGAGGAGAGAGGGGAGGGGAAGGGGATGACGAAAGAGCAGAGATGTGTGATTGTTCTCCAGCACCGGGGGTGGGTGTGCAGTCGTTACGTACGGCACACATCTAATAAAGATAAAACTCAAAACGAGAAAGCAATAAGGGGGTGCGAGCCTTTAAGTGTAGAATCTTGTACAGTAAAGGAGAAAAGTGAGGTTGCAGGCGATGGCACTAGTCTAAGTGAGCAGGTGGATAAGAATTTGGGGAAACTATGACATAATCGAAAAGCGATCCATCCCGCGCGTGTCTCGGGTCTTAACCGAAAGTGTACGCGTGAAAACAGAAGTCTTTCTGCAGATTTCAACCCTTTGTTACCCTTCTTTGAGTGGTTATCGATAGAAACCTGCCTTGTAGATTCTGTTTCGATTTATTTAGTCCGATTCTGGTGCCGTGTGAATGAGTGAAATAGCATTACATCTTTAATTAGGGTTCTGCTGTTATTTTTCAATTAATCTGTGTCAGTGGCTTTAGCCTTCATACTGAATCATTTTCTTCATGCAAGCTTTTAATGAGGAAACAAATTGATTGTATTTATATATTGGATTCTTGCCACTGCGATGTGTAGTCAGTCCTGTCTTTTGAAGTATATTTTCGCCGGTCATCTCGCGGTCAGTCTCCAGTCTTTGGCAGGAAGGAAATGCTTTGTTCGGATAAGATGTCTTTACCTTCCTTCTTTTTTTTATTTTATTTTATTTTTGAGACAGGATATCACTATGTAGTTGAGACTGACCTGGAACTCACCATGTAGCCCAGGCTGGTCTCAAACTCACAGCGACCCTCCTGCCTCAGCCTCCCGAGTGCTGGGATGACAGGTGTGAGCCACCATGCCCGGCTCTTTCTTTTTCTTTTTTAATAAAAGAGAGCATTCTTATTTTTTGTCTCTTCTCCCATTTTCCTCTTGCTTTTCTGTATCATAGAAGAAAATGAAGCCCCCCCCCATCTTATTTGGAATAAATTTGGAACTTTTCTTGCTCCCCTCCCTGAAATTCCTCTACCTTCTCCCATGGCCCGGACAACCCTGGCTGCCTCCGACTAGCGAGCAGGTATTTCTGCCTCTCTCCAGGGCTCAGGGGGTCACCCTGTGCTGTCAAAGGGGTGTGCAGTGTCACAGGCAGAGGGGTGCCCCAAAGCCAGCACCCCGGGTTTGCCGGGAGAGGCGGTGGCACGGAAGGGTGGAGATCAAAGCCCCTCTGCACAGCCGGCGGGCACTCTTCGGGATCCACACTGGCGGCAGCACCGCCCGGCCTGCCGGGTCTCGGGGCCTCTGCAGCAGAAGGGTCCTTTGGGAGCGGCCCTGGGTGACTGGAGGACGGACGGACGGACGCAGTGACAGAGAAGCAAGGGCCACTCGGTTTTAGGTGGAGGCGTCACCCGATGTCAACCTGTGTCATCTGTTGAGGTGGGGGACACGGGGATGGACGGGCTGGGGTGTGCGCACCGAGGGGAGCCCAAGCCCATCCCCAGGCAGTCACAGAAACGGGGCGCTCCGGCTTCCCACCGCTTTTCCTTGGTTATTCGCCTACGGTGGGCCCAGGCGCCGTGCTCAGCCCTGGCCAGCGGTTTCTCGCCTCCGCGTCCCCGCAAACCCTCCTGTCTTTGCTCTGGAGGCCTCCCAGTGTCCGCCCCGCCTCACAACGACTCCGGGCCGTCCTGGCCTCCCTGCGACCCTCCTGTCCGCTCCCCTCCCCGCCAGCTCGCTTCTTTAGCTCATCGGAGCCCTCGGGGACGCAGCTACCCAGGATGTGTTTGCGCCTTGGGATTGGAGGCCGGTAGCCGATCCTCAGGTCTGTTCGTGGTCGTGACCCTGGGCGTTGGACCAAGAGCTGCTCCCCCTCTGAGCCACGCCTCCATCCCCGCCTTGTTTTTAAAATTTTGAGGCAGGGTCTTGCCGAGTTGCCCAGGTAGGTCTCCCATCCTTCTGCCTCAGCCTCCTGGGTAGCTGGGATTACAAGTGTGTGCCGCTGCGCCTGCCTTACATTTAAATATATATATAAAACATTTGTTCTCAGGTGAATAATAGGATGGTGCTCATTACCCAAAAGATCAAAGCTTGACAGCTGAAAAGAGTTTATCCAAGGAGTAAATTTTGAATGTTTTTTCTTTCAAAAGTCTCATTTTCAAGCGAATATCACCTTTTGCAACTGGCCCCTGACACTGCACAAGATAAACCGAGGTGGCCTCACAGCATGGACTTCTACACACGCCCGGTGTAGCCAGATAACCTCTCTGCGCCTCAGTTTTTCATACGTAAAGTGAGGGCCAGATCAAATGGCCTTAGACAACTTTCCGGGTACAAAGTCCGCCAGCGTCGCCCCTTCACACAGCTGTGGGTCATTCCCTAATCACACTGGCAGCTGCAAAAACTAGAGCAAAATTAGGCCCAAGCACAGACTCTAACCAAATGGTAGGGGAGGAGCCAGGGCCTTAAAATGCGGCAGTCGGCTGAGTTCTTTGTGTGCGAGAGGCGCCTCGTTTTCTCCAACACAGGTCTGGAACCGAAAGGCGTCTCCTGCTTGGCTCTAGGATGTCTACACCCAGCCTGGCCCCAAGCATGGGGTCAAATCTCTCCTGCCTTCTGCCTTCTTTTGCTTCCTCATAACTCCTTCAACTGCCTCCCAGCCTCTTTCCCTCCCAAACATGCTGCACAGCTCTGCCACACTGATCACAGCAGCCACTGCTATCTTTAAAGAAAAGCAAGCCAGCTACTTGGGAGGCTGAGGCGGGAGCATCTCAAGTGGAAGGCCAGTTTGAGCAACAAAAAGGGGTGGGTATGCAGTTCAGTGGCAGAGTGCCCCAGAGTTCAATCCCTAGGACCTCAAAAGAGCGGAAATAGTCTACAGGGCTCTAGTGATGAGTAAAGTTTTATTTAATCTCCTCTTAATGTTTAATTTATCTTCTTATTCATCATCTTGGAATGGACTTTAAAATTTCTGGGGTGAGGAGTCATGAATTATCCTGTCAGTATTAGAGACTGTTGCTTGTTGATTTTCTTTTGAGACAAGATCTCACTATGTAGCCCAGGATGGCCTCGAACTCACAGAGATCCTCCTGCCTCAGCCTCCTGAGTGCTGGGAGTGCAGGCGTGCGCCTCCACACCCAGCGGATATCTGATATTTCTGACCAGACTGTAGATAGGCACTAGGTCTTGTACCTTGGATGGCACTAAAGGAACTGGGGCTGGAGGACCACTGACCCCCCGGAGAGATTCCCATTTGCTGCCTGTCTGGTACCCCAGACCCCTGGGTCGAGACTTCCACCAGAGGGCGCTGTCTTCCCAGATCTGTTCTCGGATGTGTCTGGCGGGGTCCATGGCCCCTTGCCCATCCCTTCTGTAAGGTAAGGGGAAACTGTTAAAATCAGTGTGACTCTGGGCGGGGATTTAGCTCAGTGATTCCACTGCCTGCCTCAGGAGCGCAAGGTCCTGAGTTCGATCCCCAGTGCCAAAAAAAAAAAAAGATCCGTGTGACTTTTTCCAAGTGAGAAAGGAGGTTCAGAGATGTCTGAATCATCCACACCAGTCATTGCTCACCAAAGTCCTTTCCCTGGACGTAGATCAACTGCAAGGCTTTCCTGGTCCTGTCCACTGTCCATCGCAGTCAACGAGGCACCCCCTTTGAGTCCCAAAGTCCCATTTCTGATGCCGGAGTGACCCAGAACCGACCCGGGGAGACAGGGAGGTGGGGGCGGAAGGGGCCACACAAAAACCAAGCCCCGTCACAGCATCCGTAAGTCGAGATTTTGGCTTTGTTCGGCGGCTGTTTTACCAAGAGGGTACAGTATGTTTTTACGTTTCCATCAGTAACAGGTACAATCACGCTTTTAATACTTTAGTGGTGAGAAAAAATTCATCCGGACATCCTAGATTTATAGCATCACAGATGTTGGCCTTTTGGAGTACTTGTTTTTATAATGCTGTTAAGGCCCCATTGGGCTAATCAGGTGGGTCCTCACCGCTTTTGGGGGATGCGGGGAGGCTGGGGGAGTTGTTTTCAATAATAAAATTTATGAAGGCTGGGGATTTAGCTCAGTGGTCCTAGCACCTGCCTCGCAAGCGCCAGGACCCGAGTTCAATCCCTGGTACCAAAGGAACAGAAAATACATACCATTTTCACCAATGTTAGGTAGTTTATGAATTCCCTGAAGTCAGCTGAAACAGAAATCCACTAACATACCCTGTGAGCTTGGAGCAGTAATCTAGAAGAGTGTGTTTGCAGGGTTAAAGATAATGATATATATTTGTGGATGGGCCATACCTATTTTCTCAGTATTTTACCCCTGGCGCTAAACCAAGAGCATGCCGTAGAAAACATTTCACACGTGTGCATTGTCTGCGTGACTGGATTCTTTTAGAATAGTAAACTGTCTAACTGGGTGTGGCGATGAAGCCTGTAGTCCCAGCACATGGGAGGCTGAGGCAGGAGGATTGCTGCGAGTTCGAGGCCCGCCTGGGCTACATAGTGAGACCCTCTGTCAAAAAACAAAATGAAACAAAAGTAGACTAGTAAACTGTCTTTAGAGAAAGACAACTTTTGATGAGTGTTTTATATAATATATAATATATATAATATAATATATATGATATATTTTTGAGACATTCCTTCTCTGTTTCTTCCCAAAGAGATGTTCAGAAACCAGTTGCTAGACTGCCTCATTTGCAAGACCTCATTTTCAAACTATATATTTGCTGTACCTAAACTAAATCTCAGCTAACAATATCTTTAATTTAAAAACACAAATAGCAAACTGGGTCTTCAACATCACTAAACTCAAAAATTTCAAGACTCGATTCGAGGCGGCTTCAGCACTGTGAGGTCTGAGCCTCCTCTGTCTGTCATCCGAAGCACCGTGGCTCATTTGGCTGGAAAATGAGGAGTCGTCAGCCTCAGGACCACGCAGCGGTTCCTGTCTGCTTGTTTAAGTCTTACACGATGCTGACATGGGGCGGCGGCTTGGGGACAGCGGAGTGACAGCTTCCCTTCCTTCCGGAGGTGCTCTGGGGCCTCACCAGCAGATTAAGGAAGTGTCCGTTATCTCCCCGCACAGGCCCGATAGGAAATTCTCAGAGGCTCCGAGGACAAACAGCTCTCCCCGAGTGCATTTTTGTGCTTTTTCTTCAGTTTACGTCAGCAGCCTCTGAGTTTGGGTTTAAAATATCTAGTTCCAGGCTTCTTAGACTCTCTGGCTAAAGAATTTTTTTCAGAGTGAAAGGCAAGAACCGGAAGACGTTGGCAGGAGGTGACCACACACTTCCTGGAGAGCGTGGCGTTCTCTGGTGCAAAATCCTCTTTCCACGGAACACGCTAGGACATGGGTGTGCTCAACACGACAGGATGGTGTCTGATACTGGATGTGTTTCACATGGCAAGATCAAGACCTTCAAGAAGTGAGGGAGAGCTGGGCATGGTGGCGCACACCTGTAATCCCAGCACTCGGGAGGCTGAGGCAGGAGGATCACTGGGACTTCGAAACTAGCCTGGGCTACATAGTGAGTTCCAGGTCCGTCTCAACTACATAGTGAGACTCTGTCTTAAAAAAAAAAAAAAAAAAAAAAAAAAAAAAAAAAAAAGGAGGGAGAAAAGAAAGGAAACCATGTCCTACATTATGCGCCTGCTCTCCCCATGGTTGTAAATGTGGTTTTTATTAGCAGAAATATTTGTTTACCTGGAAAAAAAAATCACGTGTCTTTAGAATGTACCATGTGGCCCGATGTATAATGCGCGGTAACATGATTATCACAACCAAGCTGATAAACACGCCTTCCATCCGGGCTACTCTTCCCTGAGAACGCTTGATCTGCGGATCTCAAGTACGTAATTCGGAATTATCAGCTATGGTCACCAGGCGGACGGGAAGTAGATCCTCGGCGCTCGTTCATTTTATAACTGAAAGTTTGACAACTTAATGGCCCTATTATTGAGAGAGAAGCAGATTTTGTTAGTATCAGCCCGGCTGCTTCCTGTGATACTTATTTGATATTTGAGTCATTTCTCTGTAGCCAGCCTTCTTACGACACGGATTTACAACGCATCTTTCTGCTAATAAGAAACCGGAGCCCAGTAGACAGGAACCGGAAGTAGGTTGCAGTGGGGACTGCGGGATGGGAAGGCACGAGAGAGGCTGAAATCATCAATAACGAATGTTACCCTGTTTGACAAGGGGCCTAGGCTTGGCCTTTTAGCTGCTACTGCACGGCTTGGTTTTTTCATCTGGCCCAGTGAGCGAGAATAACATCGGTTGGCAAAGCCCCGCCTCCCGTTGCCATGGTAAACATGGAAGGAGGCTTGGGCGTGTGTGCGTGCGTGTGTGTGTGCGTGTGTGTACATGTGTGTGCGCGCGCGCGCTAGCCCCTAGCACCATGCTGGAGATAGAACTTGGGACCTTGCACTTGCAAGGCGGCCACCGGAACCACTGAGCTAAATCCCCGGCCCTCTATTTCTATTTAATTCGAAGTCGGGTAATGACAGGCATCAGGAGCCACGGAAAAGCCCCAAGAAAGGATGGAAATAGCAGAAGATCACCGTTGGATGACTTGCTTGGTTAGCGGTTTTACAGAAAGGTTTTGTGTGAGGAGAAGCGGCACCGACTGCCGGGGGGAGACTCCCGCTTCTGCTGCGCACAGCTCCTCGGCAGCCGGCTGGGCCACTGGAGCGCACACGCCTCCGCCCACGGTCCGGCCTTCCTTTCCCGTCTCTGCCTCTTCCCCGCGAAGGGCAAAGCCTTCTGCTCCTCCTGCCGTCTCCCCTCGCTCATTGTCAGCCTGGGACTGCTCTGGGGAGGAGAGAGAGGAGGAAAGATGGCCGTCAAACGTCTTCTCCCTTCTTCTCTTCTTCTCTCATAATCGCCTCCAAATCACGGGAACGTCCTCCCTACTGAACTCTGTCCGTTTTCAGTTTTATTTTGCACAGACAAGACATGACCTAGACACTCACCGGACTGATGTTCCTCAGAGAGCCAGCCCCATTTCGGTCCTGCATTTTGTAGGCCTTTCCCTGAGCGTCTGTGATGGGCATGGTGGTGTGTGCCTGTAATCCGAGTACTCAGGAGGCTGAGGCAGGAGGATCACTGAGAGTTTGAGACCCTGTCTTAAACCACCCTCCCCCCAAAAAAAGAAGTTGGTGCAGGTGGAAGTCAGGTGTACCTTCTCGAGAGGCCAGGATGAGGATGGAAAATACTCATTGTGTTTCATGGCGATGAAGCCGCTGTGTAGCCGAAGTGAGAAGGGAGGCACAGTGACCCTTGTCCTCACGGGAGGACACCGTGCCGGCGTGGATGGCGCCGTTTCACTGTGACACCGGGAAGGGGCCGAGGGAGGCTGCTTTATTCCTAGGTAGGCAAAGACATGGGTACAAAGGACCAAGTGGAGAAGAGATCGGGATACAGGAGAGGGGAACATCGACAGAGGCTAACAGAAGGCTCCCGGAAGTAAGGAGCCACAGTGGGGTAGGCTTTTGTGGGTACTGGGCGTGTGGCACTGACCCTGGACACAGTGCAGACCGGCCACCCCGCTTGTTAGTCTGGGCGTGGGCGTTGTGAGAGCAGCCCGAGCCCACTGTTCGAAGCTCTCAGGTGTAAGAGCGTCAGGTGTGGGTGGGTAGGGGGCTGGGATGGGGTTGTCATAACAACCGGGACAGTTTCAGCAAAGGACTGTCCGGCTTGGCTCGTAGCACTCTGGGGAGAAACGGCTGCAGTGAAGTTTCCTCCGGGGACCTTTGCAACCGTTAAGTCACAGGCACTGGGAGGTACAGAAGAACCTTCCAAAGCCCAGTGGTCTTGCCTGTAATCCCAGCACTCTCGGAGGCTGAGGCGGGAGGATCATAAATTCAACCCCAGCCTGAGCAATTCAGTAATTTAAGGAGGCCCTGTCTCAAAATTTTCAAAATTTAAAAAGAGGAACAGGAAGAGAGCTCAGAAGGTTCAGTGCCCAGTACTGGAAAAACCAGATTCATATCTGAAAGACAAGTCTTGTTTTTCTCAGACAAAACTAGGACTTGACTAATAATTGACTATTTAGCACACTTTTTGGCCTAGGAGTTATGCAGCTGCTGGATGTCAATCAAAATTAAGAAACCCGGCTGGGCGTGGTGGTGCACACCTGTAATCCCAGCACTTGGGAGGCTGAGGCAGGAGGATTGCTGCAAGTTTGAGACCAGCCTGGGCTACACAGTGAGTTCCAGGTCAGTCTCAACTACATAGTGAGACCCTGTCTCAAAAAAAAAAAAAAGAAACCCAGGTTGGACTTATCTCTGCTTTTTCCTCTTGCATTTCAGGTACTACTGGGATGTTCAGCCACAAGGTG
>NW_022900925.1:34912589-34999998 GCF_012274545.1 Fukomys damarensis
ATTACTGGCGTGTTTGATTAACCTTCACCCCGCTGGGCCCCCTGCCCTGGTCTGTAGCCACAGAGTCTCCCTGCTTCTGCCTTCCAACGGATGCTAGATTGAGCTGGAGCTATAATAACGCTCTTTATTCCTTGTGCTTTGTTAGAGGCCAACAGGATCTACTCGCATGCCAGTCAAATGGTGGCCAAGTCCGTAATAAAAACCTTGGGTAGGTTCCAACTCGGCTAAACCTTCATTTGCTCCAGAAATAAATTCCAGGACGTTACCTGCTCCATCCCGGCGCCCTTCCGCGCAGCCCGCCTGTCTGGCAGCAGGGAAATGTCAGGACAGAGCGGACGAGAAATTCCCACTAGAACCGCGTTATCACATTTTAATATGAGTCTCGCCCCAGCCTCTCTGCTTCTAATTGCTTTGCAGCCATTGTTTTCCTGCTTTCGCTTGATGAACCCAGCATCTGGCGCGATTCTGAAAAGTACCACAGACAGCTGTGTGCAAAATTAAAAAAAAAGGATTAGAACACATTTTTTTGGAAAGTTCAAAGTCAGAATTTTTTTTTAAATTTCATAGTCTGCGGGGCACCTTCCTTCTTTTCAGTACTGTGATTGAGAGTGTCAGGGACATGATCCTGAATATTGATCACCTAAAGTTATTGTAAAATGGAGGATTGCTATTTTCTCAGAATCAAAGGGTTTTTGATGAAACTTACCAATAGCTTGAGGAACTGTTTTGCTCTGGAACTTTTTCAAACCAACTATGAACTTTTCCGATACTTTTGCATTTTCTTAAAGTCGTCAGTGTATCCAATCTCAGTGAGTAGTAATACTTAAAAGAGATTGAAATAGTGAACGGCAATCACTAGTTTCACAAATTTTAGTGTTCCAGGTTTTATTTTATCTTAATGTATTTCAAGTCTATCTAAAGCTTTCTTTTAAAGGCTCTCGTTAAAAGCCCACTTTAGGGGAAAACAAATCTTATTCTTTTTTTTTTTTCCTAAAGCTTTCCTGGACTCTGGTAAGTTACAATACTTTATAGTACTCTTGATAATGCGACGCGGTATTATTATATACTTCAGTGTGTGAAGCGTTTGTAGCTGCGAACATATCCTCAGTGGTACCGAATTATAGGTAATCACGTGGCCGTTTCCTTCGCACAAATGTGAAATGTGCTGTTCAGAGTGGGGCCCTCTAGTTCAGGGCTCAGCAGGTGCTAGCCAAAATCCACAAGAGGCAGGAAATGATTGTGAATTGGCAGAAACGAATGAAACCGTGAGAGCAGAATTACTTACCCAAGGAGAAGTAAAGAATCCGTATCAGAGAATCCGTGGAGGTACAGCAACGTGTGCAGAAGAGAAAAATAACTGGCGCCCAAACGAAGTCTGTACGGGGCTGAAACACCAAATCTTTTCAGTTCTGCTCATGGTGCTGTGGTCACATCCCAGCCTGTGGCCACTTCTGCGTGCCCTCCTCTCCTGGATGACAGGTAGGACAGCTGCGCGTAGCTTATTCAGAAGAGAAAATTGTCTGTGTTCCTCAACAGTGAGGAGCTGCACGAGACAAAAATCTTTCCTCATCTGCTTGGAAGTAAATGTGAGCAAAAGTCAAGTCAATCCCATCTTCCTGCCCCCAGCTTTGCCCTTTCTCTCACACGCTTTTTTGGGAGGCTGAGAGAGGAGCACTTGGATCAACACTGAGCTCATAGTGTCCCAGAAACTGCTGTGTGGGTGAGAGGGACAACTGGTCTACCCAAGGTCCTGCAGGCAGTTTAGGAGAACAACAGGAATCAGCGAGACAGAGAAGACCTGGCAGGAGACCTTAGGAAACCCAGGAAAACCAAGAAATGTTAGGACTGGGGTGAAGAAGTGGGCCGGAGATTTAGCTCAGTGGTTCTGCCACCTGCCTTGCAAGCACAAGGTCCTGAGTTCAATCCCCGGTTCCAAAAAAAAGAAAGATGGAAGCGATTGTCTCAAGCTTTTCTAGCATTTTTACCTGTGCCAGGATTCTGCAAAAAGACAAGAGGAATTTTATTAACTCTGGGAATTGGCCGAAATGCACACTTAATTTTTTCAGGATATTTGGACTAAACCAGCTCTCATGCCTGGGAGGAAAATTGTCTTAAAACATAAATGATCTCTTCTTTGGAGATCTTTTAGTAGCACATATTTTTCAGAGTAACAGCTTTATTGAGATATAATTCACATACCATAAAATTCATTCTTTCAAAGCGTACAAGTCAATGGTTTTAGCGTCGTCACTACCTGATTTCAGAGCATTTCCTTCACCTCAGTGAGAAACCAGGCCCCCATCCGTTCTGGGCTGCTCTCTACGGCTGTACCTCACTGTCTCGTTCCAAGCTGGTTGGGGATTAGCTGTAGCACACAGTGCTTAGGCATAGTAGGCAGTGAGAAAACGTCCCATGCCTTTATAATAACGATACGGCAAAGACACTTCTTTCCCTTGTAATTTCCACCCAAATTATCTTATTGGTTCACCGTCAGTTTCCTTATATGCCATTTGAAAAGAAGAAAGCCAGAAAAAACAAAACCTAATCCCAAATAGGTATTACTTTAACACAGAGGAAATCCGAATGGAAAAGTTCTTTTATTGAGCCTTTTTTTCTGGAGACAGGGTCTCACTATGTAGCCCAGCCTGGCCTCGAACTCGTGGAGATCCTCCTGCCTCAGCTTCCCAGGTGCTGAGATTACAGGCGTGCGCCACCATACCTGGCCTTTAATGAGCTCTTAAAAGAGTTCTTTTAATATAATTGGACAACGTGAAAAAAGGCTTGTTTTTATTTTACAATAAGAATATTGTTTTATTTTTATTACTTGTTTTACAGTGAGAGTTTTACATAGAATTACCTTAATAAGGGCCGAGGATTTAGCTCAATGGTTCTTTCACCTACCTTGCAAGTGCAAGGTCCCAAGTAACGAATGTAGGGATCAGATATTTAAAAGCTGATATTGATTAACTATTTTAAATAAAAATAGCAGTTTGCCCTTTAAATTTAATGGCAAGATCACTTTAAGTCATGAGGCCAGCCAATTGCCCTCTTCTTGCCTCAGTTTCCCCTTTTACAGAATGAGTTCATCACAGTTTTAGTTTAATAAATCAAAAATTCAGCTGAACATTTAGCTCAGTGGTGCCACTGCCTGCCTTGTAAGGGCAAGGTCCTGAGTTCGATCCCTGGTACAAAAAAAGAAAACAAAAACAACAAGAATTCACTTACAAGATCTAATGTTTATAATTCAAAGTCTGCCACTGCAAAGCATATTCATGAGTACCAGAGAGAAGTCCCTAGTGTGGACCCCGGAGTCCAAAATAAATGGCACAAGATTAAAAATATAGGACAGACCATAGACATATTATAAACAGGTGAGACAAAGTCATGTTTTGTGTGCTCATTCGTTACATGTGGGGTGGTGGTAAATATAGACCAGCAGAATTTCTCACAAGCTTGACGATTCTTTGAGTTTCTGCGTGGTTGGTGGACAAGGATTCTGAGAAAAATCATTCCGTACATCTCACTACAAAAAAACCCCTGCTTTGTGAATCTTAAAATTCTCACTTTGCAATTGCAAACCATTTCAGAGTAAATCGATGCCTTAAAAAAAAAAAAAAAAAACCACTTGGCAAAAGCAAACACTGCAGAGCGAATTTTTAAATGTTATTAGGAAGCCATATTGATTACAAATTTTAAAAGATCGAAAAAGCTTTTTCATGAGTGAGTTTGTGTATACCCAAGTTAAGCCATAAAAATGTACATCTTTGAAAAATTAGGGATTTGGAAACTGATGATGTTATTAAGAAATTGTGTTAGGTGCACCAATGGTGTTAAATGGTATTATAGTCCGGATTTTTAAAAAAAGACTCCTTAGGTGATATTTGAGGGTAAAATCTGATAAATAATATGGGAGAGGAGAAACAGTGGATTGGAAATGAAGCCAAATTGATCATATATTGACATTTGACACCGAATGATGTATTCTTGGGGTTTTATTACTGTGGTTCAGTCTTCACCTTTTTTTTTTTTGTACTGGGAATCGAACTCGGGTCCTTGTGCTTGCGAGGCAGGTGGCGGAATCACTGAGCTAAATCCCTGGCCCAGGGTTTATGACCCTGATTTATCTGCTTTTGTACATGTCTAAAATTCTTCATAATGCAGACATAAAGGAAAAAGGAATTCAGGTGAAGCTGGATTTAAAAGCCTGAGATTATTTCATTGCTTTCTTGAGCCCTCATACGTTAGAGCGTACGATACGATACTGTATGTATCTGGATACAAAAATACATTGAATGGTGAGTTGGTTTTTAGAATTGTTGTCTCAAGTTGACGTTTTATGCTGGAAAGAGCACGGGCTTTGAATCAGACCTGAATAGGAGTTTCAGTTCCTCTTTCTGGACCTTTGTCCAGTGGCCTCTGACGTGACCTCCTAACCTGTAGCTTCCTCATCTCTAACCCCCTGCTAACTCAGTCCGCTTCCCGGTGCTGGTGGGTTACTACGGATCACCAGCTCAGGAGGAGCACTTGGCCTGAGACAGTAACTGCGTCACTGACATGGTAACCACGTCCGTTCTCCTGTGCTGGAGAAGGGCAAGGCGAGTGCATGCATGAGCGGGACTTGGGTCCTTATATTTCACGTGTGTTTCCGTAAAGCTCACCCATTCCCCCTGAACCCTGGCGCAGGACCACGCACTTTACATGCGTGCCTTTTTTTTTTTTAAAGTTTGCATTTGTACGGTGCGTGCGTAGAATTTTTATTGGTGAGCACTCCAGAGGTCAGATTTATGAGCTTGTTGCTCTGTGATGTCTGAGACGCTCTGAATAGGGAAAAGCTTGAAGGTTGCTCAACTTTGTAATCCTTACGATCACATATTTGAAGCATAACAGTTATGACAACTACAAGAAGAAAAACATTCAAGCAGCAAAGAAACACCATCTTTACACTTAAAAAAACGAGAAAGGAGAGCGGGAGGGAGAGAGAGAGAGAGAGAGAGAGAGAGGGACCTCTTTGAAGTGGCGGAGAAGTGTTTTTGAATTAATGGAGTGCACAGTGATTTTACTAAGATTTATTTATGAAAATACTCTTTGCAGTCCTGCCAGAAGGTTTTAGCACAGCCATCAGTAGGATGTGTACATAGAAACACAGCCCAAATTTATGACGTGTTTGCACATGCAAGAAAAAAGTCTGCATTTACAATATTTGTAATTTGTTAAGTATCTTTCTATCACTATTTCTGGAATGCTAATGTTTTATAAACACAAGCATTGGATAGGAACTTGGACTATCCCAACTTATACTAGTATTTTTTTTTTTAAAGAAATCCTGCAGCACATTTTCAGTATCTTTTGGAGAATTAATGGGGCGAAATGTTCACAGGACAAAGACCCCTGCCTCTGGCTTCCGCCCAACCTTTAAGCCTCTCCGGCATCGTGCCTGACCCGACTCCCTCTGCCCCCCCCCACTTTTGCTGCATTTTTATCTTCACGAATCTGAGGAGTCCGGATGTACACACTGTTTCCCGAGTTAGCTGCTGACTCTGATACCTTTTCAAATGTTTCCCTTCCGGTACATCTACTGGGCAGGTTTTCTGAGAGTGAAATAGTGCATTTTTCAAAATAAATGTACTAATAGCTTTGCGACTTACTGTCAAAGACAGTAAGATTTGTTTTAATCATGACTTGTTGGGGTTTGTTTGTTTGTTTGTTTGTTTTGGGTACTGAGGATCAAACTCTGGCCCTTGCGCTTGCGAGGCAGGTGGCTGGGCTTAAATCCCCGGCCCCAGTAAGATTTGTTTTAAGGACAAAAGCTCTCACTCTTCTCCTTTTCAAGACTAAAGTTTTCTAAGATTTTAAGCCCTTTCTAAATGTCCTATTATAGACTAGATAAAATATTAAGGCATAAGAAAAAACAAATCCTGATTGTCACACAGGTAAAAAATATCACCGAAATCAGGTGCAACTGCCTTTGGTGCTTTACATGTTGTGTGTGAGAATGCTCACTGTGTCCCTGGAGTGGAAAAGACTCCAAGCACCCTAAATGTCCAGCAGGACATCAGTTATGCTACACCCATGTCCCGTCTTGCTGTGTAGAACGTGGAAACGTAAAAACACGGAAATGTAGACCGGATAACGTTCTGCAGCGACTATTACTAGGTGTGGAAGGGCAACTCGGATAAACAGCGTGCAGATTGCTGCTGTCTGTATGTGTGCGTGTGAGTACATGCGTGTGTTATGTGTGCATTCACACATGCCTCTGTCTAGATTATTTTTGGAAGGACGCAGGTGGCCCTGTTGATAGTTGTAACAGCTCTTGAGGGGAGAGAGAAGTTTCTTTGTTTATATCCTTTGGTACTATACGAATTTTCACCTTGTGCTTGTATTATATGAATTACTCACAATTTTCTTTAAAAAATGAGTGAAAGTAATAATACATTTGTATGTGCTGATGTGGCATAGTTACTGAGACAAACGCATAGGAAGAAAAGCAGGGGGCAGAACAGATCGAGTGCTACCATTTGTTTAATAAGAAAACCAGAAAGAGGGCCAGGGATTTAGCTCAGCAGTTCGGTGGCCTTGCTTGCAAGTACAAGGAACCGAGTTCAATCCCCAGTACCAAAAAAAAAAAGAAAACCAGAAAGTGTCCAAGTGTGGTGGTGTCCATCTGTGATCCAGGAGGGTCCCAAATTCAAGTCCTGCCTGGGTGACTTTACCTGTGTCACCATAACAAATAAAAAGGGCCTGGCATGTAGCTCAGTTGTAGACTGTCCCTGGGTTTGAACCCTGGCACCGGAAGAGGAAGAGAAAAAAGGAGGAGAGGAGGAGATTCATTCTACCTACATCAGGCATCTGTTGTGTGGAAAGATCCTGAGAGGCCCGAGAAACCTCAGGTGCTGACTCTGAGGGAAGGAGAGGAGGGAGGGAAAGCCGGGCGTGGAGGCGCGGACCTGCAATCCCAGCACTTGGAAGCTGAGGCAGGAGGGTTGTGAATTCAAGTCTTGTCTGGGCCACATAGATAATGTGCATCAGGAATTTTTTTGCTCCAACAAAGTTTTAGGTTCCGAACACCAAATATGAAGAGAAAAGTGCAGTTAATGCGAATATAAACTCTTCTGGTTCTTTTGTTTAAAACTGTAGGTGAAAGCTCTGGCCTTGAAGCTTGGTGAATTCGCCTGCATCTGAAGGCTAATTAGTAAGACCCTACTGGAAAGAAGGGATTTTTCATTCCCCCTCCCATCGGGGCATACTTCTCCCGGAAACTTTTTCATCAGACTGGCTGAAGCACCACTCACGTGAGACAGAGGCCGCTTAGGGACAGGCACAGGAATTTCACTAGTTTGTTTGTTTTGGTTTTTTTGTACCGGGGATCGAACTCAGGACCTTGCGCTTGCAAGGCAGGCGGCAAAACCACTGAGCTAAATCCCCGGCCTGGGAAAAGGAATTTGATAACTTGACAAATAAAGCTTCCCGTCACTCTGACTCTAAGGACCAAATAGCAGCAGGACTGGTCGTGTGATGCCCACCTTCCCTGTCAGCTGACATGACTTTAACGCCTGCCACCCTGCGAAACTTACTGATTGCAATTCGTCACTACAGGGTGTTTTCTTAAACTCAAGAGTGTTACCTCTTGCTCTGAAGATTTATATGCTTTACTTGTGTTAATCAGGCCTCGGCATAAAGGAAAAATAAAGTTTAAAAAGAAGAAGATATTGGCCGGGTATGGTAGCATATGCCTGTAATCCTAGTACTCAGGAGGCTGAGGCAGGAGGATCACCACAATTTGGAAGCCAGCCTGGGTTCCACAGTAAGTTCCAGGCCAGCCTGAACTACATTGTGAGACCCTGTCTAGATAAATAAATAAACAAATGTGGCAAAGTTTGCTACAGTGTTATATTTTTCAAAGGATTTTCCTACTCTGAGACTTAAATCTTAACGCCACCAGAAAGGAAATGCATTCTTTAACCAAGCCAGGTCCAGCTATATTTAGGTAGGGAACACCTTGATCCAGCTCTGACGAAACAGGGTCAAAATACCCAGGATCCAGCAGAAGCAAAGAAGAAGTGCTGGGGGAAAGTTCAACATATTGATCTGACCAAGCATGAAGTAGTTGTATTAAAGTGTGTAAGCATGAAATCCATGCCAAAAAGTGGTGTTTTAGAAATCGCTAACATAAACTTGAACTGGGGATTGAAGGACCACTTTCTACTTGTCCACATTTGGCTTGGTCTGGCAGTGCCAGCCTTGTGTCTGGCATGACTATTACTGTTACCATTGCTGAAATAATTTACATTTTGATTTCAGACTTACTCTGCTGAAGTAGAAAAATACTAATTAACACTATAAATTCAGGTCATGGGCTGTTGTTCAGTGGGCTTTGCCTGTGAATCTTGATTGCGATTTACAAAGCAGTCAGATCCAGGGCCTGCTCAGCTCAGTGGGTTAGAAAAGAGCTTGGTGATCCAATGGAGCAGAGCCACACCTAGCCGGCCACGTCAGAGTCACTGCTGTGACTTAGGGTCAATCTTTTCATCTCTAGGCCTCAGTACTTTCCTCTGCATCTTTAGGATAATAACACACACTGAGATTGTCTTGAGGACTCTGTGAGGTCCTACATGAAAAGACCTAATCCAGAGCCTACACCCAGTAAGAGTTCAGCCAGCTTTCAATATTCCTATCGTTAGCCGGGTGTGGTGGCGCCATCATCCCAGCACTCAGGAGGCTGAGGCAGGAGGATCACCGTGAGTTTGTGGCCAGCCTGGACTACACAGCAAGACCTTGTCTAAAAAGATTTTTTCTGTTATTATTATAACTGACTTTCTCCTGCAAGTCACAACATGCTGCAAATTCAGTGGAATAGCTTCCTCATAAAAATCTAGGACTGAGAACACTGTGGTCCAAAGAAAACAGGACCACTTACCAGTGATTGCAAGGTATAGTTGCAGGGTTGCTTTATGATGAATGCATTCATTTTACAATGTATTTCTCCGCAGACTACCAAATGCCTAGGTTTACATCTTCTGAATTCTGTCAAAATCTCATTACTTTTGAAAATCCTCCAACTCAGCAGGCTCTGTCTTAGCAGCAGTTGAACAGTAACGCCGGTAGATGGAACGTGTTAGTGTAAAGCCGGATGACTGCTGACAGGCTGCGATTTGCTTTATGAAGTGTGCGTTGTCACATACACAGTTACACGGTTTGTGTTCACGGCTGCCGGTCCTCTCCTGTATTAATATCCAGGAGTGGTGCCTTTTTTAAATAATGTCTTTTTAAGTTTTATTTTACTGGTACATTTTACATACACGTGATGACCACATTCATCCTAGGGAATTTGTACCTGTACACGACGGTCCCCTCCCTCCCTTCAACCCCTCTTCCCCTCCTTATTTACAAAAGCTTTGTTTCCATTTTTTTCCTTCTGTTCTCTTTTTCTCCCTCCCTTTCCCCCTTCCCGTTTGACCATTTTCTTCCCGTTTCCCATTGTCAATTATACATTTTGGCCCTTATTTGCACGTTCAGTTGTCCTAATGTGAAACCTGAAAAGGGTTAAAATTCTCAGCGTTTGCCACAGAGGGAAGGGGTGATGCTGCACCCTGCAGCTCACCCTACTGGCCAAAAGGAGGAACTGCACGACGCGGGGCACATTTCTTGAAGGAAGTGGGGAGGAAAAAGAAATTTTCAATTGGCTCCCCTGGGTATTATGCTGTCCAATCTACCAGTGACAGATGTCGTTCATCTGAGAATATTATTAAGCCACACTGCCTTTTGGTGGTTGAATTCACAGGTGGTGTTTTAGCGATTGTACTCTCAGCTCCTCATCAGTTTGGTTTCGTTTCTGATCATTTAGACGCCCCTGCTCTCTGCAGATGCAATTTCTGAAGGCTCTTAAGGAGGCTGCTGTTTTTAGCCTGACTGTGTAGTCAGCAAACGGTATCCCGAGCTACAAAACTGAGTCTTTGGCCCATCGTACTCCTTGTACGTTCAAGATGTAGTTGGGGCAACTTTCTAAAAGAATTGATAAATGGTAACTTTCTTTGCCCGACCTGTCATTTGTTCTGGAGACGTAACGGCGTTCAGTGCTATCACACTCACTGCCAAGGCCTTGGGGCAAAAGAGAATATTTATATATTGAATTATGGGCAGATCTAGGAGGGGAAAAAAAGATGGACAGAGAGTCAGACTATGTAGAGCAGAGAAGAATTCGAGACCTTCGCTCTACAGGGATTAATCGCAGTAACCAACCACCCAAGTCCAAATGGATATTTAGAAATCTGTGAGGGCTCTGGGCTGTTCTGTGGGAAACATCATATATTTCAGGGTGTGTGATTTAAAAAAGAGGGACGGACAGAGCTTTCACTTTGGCGTTGCCCACACGCTGTGTAAGACATTTACACAGGGAAACGTTTGACATAGTCACGACTGAACCTAACATATTTCTCCCGTTGGGAGTGAGACTCAATAACTTAGGTGAGTGGTTATAATAAGGAATGATAAGCTGTCATTTTGCTAATCTTACTGTGATTCAGCTTTGGGAACTGTGTTACTATTAAATTGGCCCGTGAAAATCTGGCAATATTAATGCCATCAAGCATGAAAACTAACTGGATTTGGATCAGGGAGCTTTATTTATAGCACTTTAGTGAGGATTTATTAGTTTAAAGAGGGAGCTGTGTGACTCGTGGGTTCTTAAATATTAAACAGGGCAGGAAATCATGGGTTCCCTTCCAACAGCAATAACAAGAAACAAAAAAAGCTATAGACAATTTTACATTAATTTCCATTTCCTTGTATTTTCCAGAGATACACTGAAACGTAATAGCAAATCTTAGGCAGTTTCTAACCACCCCATACAAACAGTTGCAATTTGAGTAGTCTGTATAACGTAGCTCACAATTAATTAGGAGAAGAAAAGATGGCCACTCCCCCAACATGAAAAACCCATTGAGCTTTTACATGTCAGATAAGCAGTCATATATCTGCATCTTGTATGTTACTTGCCATCCTTGTGTTTTGTTTCTTTCTAGTGCTTAAATTGCTTTCTCTCTCCGTTCATTTCTCCCTCATTTTTTTTTATTTTGGTAAAACTGTCATTATGCCTCGTTTTTCTCCCTAATGGGTACCTGCAAGTTCAAGTTTATTGTGAATCAAAACAGTTACAAGGGGAAAACATTATGTTTCATTGGCCCCCTGTTTTATTTGGAACTGAATTAGTGAAAGTTTTTAGCGGTTTAATTCACTTCTCCATAAAGTTTAAGTAAGCACGAACAGCTGGTTGAATCCGTGGTAGGAAAAAAAAAAAAAAGGCCAAGTTCTAGTGGCCAACGTATTGTTTCGGAATTAAGGGGGAAACTCATTAACTGTTAATGAAAACGCAGGGAATAAAAACAAATAGCACAGTAACCCCAGCAAAATAATTACCTTACACCTGACACAAGACCGCTTTATCTTTCCGCTCCAACCCTCAGAAATTCCCAACTTATCACTCTGCGGAGCAGGAATGAAATTGAGTTTGACTCTCGGGAAAGAACAGTGGGAGAAATCTCCCCATGGGCCGCTCAGCGCCGTGCGGTGGAGAACCTGCCGCCGAATCTACCCAGCGCCCCATCCTTGTGACCCTCGGAATGGAAGCGCACATTCTGTAGCAGGTGACCCCTTGGTGCCGTTCTCCCGGATCTTATCTAGAAATTCGGAGTGAGAGGCTGAAGGCGGCGGCGGCCGGGCCCTAACTAGAGCTGCTGAGTCGCTGTGGTTTGTGATCCCTTCCGTCCGCTCTCAGCCGGCTTCAGGCGCGGCTGATTCCGGAGAACACGCGCTCCATTCTGTTCCGAGGGAAAGACGATGCTCGCAGCTTGAGCAAATCCAGTGACCGCGGTCATTGCCGGTTCTGCGATAAAACTTCTCACCCGTGCAACTTGAGTAGTTGTCAGCGCTTTAATGACACGGGGGTCTCTTTATCCGGTGGCGTGGGCCCAGGGGCGCCCGGCCACTCGATAGGGCGGTAGCGTCGCTCCTGACGTGGGCTTCGTCCTTGGCCCATTTGCAGTGCTTTCCCCCAGCACCGGCGCCCGCAGCGCTGACCCAGGCTCTGTGCTGCTGCCTGGCCTCGTATCCCTTCCTTGCTGCTCACTCTGAGCCGTGACGGCGAACCTTTCAGAGCTGTCCATGATGCCAAACAGCCGGCTGTGGCACACGTGCCACAGGTTCGCCACTGCTGCTCTCTGGGGACACAGCTGCCGCCCGGAGCAGGTCAGCCATTGAGCGCCCACCTTGGGCCGCTGCTCAGTGACCGTGGACCGCGTGGGGGTGGCTTTTCTATCTGAAGTCAGTAGATGGGGTGCTGGATCCAGGCAGGGCTTTGGGGTGAGACCTTGAAGACAGCAGCTGTCAGTGAGTGCGGTGTGATGTTCTCCATGGAACAGGAAAGGAAAGGTACAGAGAAACTTAGGAAAAGCAAATAAAGCTTGTAGTTCAGCGAAGAGCGACATAGCAATGTTAATTTCTTGGCTTGGGGGCAGAGATGTGCTTTAGGTATGGAAGAAGACGACTTTGGGCAAGACTGGCTGTGAAGTTTACAGGAATTCTCTGCCCTTTCTTTGCAACACTGATACAGACCTAAAAATTATTCCAAAATAAAGAGTTCACTTTTAAAAAACACAGCAGAGGGCTGGGAATTTAGCTTTGTGGCACCGCGCCTGCCTTGCAAGCACAAGGTCCTGAGTTCAATCCCCGGTACCAAAAATAAAAATAAAAACACAACACAGTGAACAAAAACCTTCCTAACCTATACATTTTTTAAAAGCTTAAATGCTAGAATATATGAGTCAGCTGTGTTTTGGGTTTGTGTAGCAGATGTGTCTTTGAGTGGTAGTTGATGAGCAATATTCAGTATCTATGAACTGTAGAAGTCAGGTTTTACATGGCAATCCAAACCATTTTCTTCTTCGTAAAAGGGTTTTTAGTTGGCTCGAAATATAAATTCCTTTCTCATCTTGCAGCTCATGTTGAGGTTTCCAACCCAGAAGTCCCTTTACAATGTGTTGATGGTTTAATTTCAGTGGATTTGCACCGATGGGAAATTTGAGCATTTTTAACCCTCAGTCTAAGATCTGAGCATTTTTTTCCTGGTTATTATGGAAAGTGCGCAGAGATGCCTTAAGCCTAACTACAAGCTTTGTAATCACCATAGCATTTCCTCTGACTTCAGCCTGTGACTGTTGTGTGAGGTTTAAAGCATTTTTTTTTTTTTTTTTTTTCAACAATAAACGCTACGGTTTATATCTAAACTCCCTGCCCTGTAGGTGTTGGACTCAGTTCTGGAGTCTCCCTCCCATCGAGTGTTTGAGGAAACGTCGAGATGTAACTGCCTAATTTATGGACGAGGAAGGACACAGCGGTTCTCGGCTTTATCATTTTATATCCTCCCTACCCTTCCAATTTAATTGTAGGAAATAAACCTCTAAAGTGAGGCAATAGAGATTCTATGAGAAGGCTCTTCGCTTTCACAGCTCCCTAGTCGAGAGCCAGGGCCAAAACGCTACAGTGTTTACTGATTTAGCAGTGGCGATTTCCTTTGGAAATGAGGATCCGAGATAATACTCGGTTCGGCTGAAAAATCCCTTCTTTGTGTTTGTGAGATGAAGGAAACAGCTGTTGTGCTCTTTTACCAGCAGACTGTACCTCGGCTCGGGGGATTCGAAGGAGAGCCATCTGCAGTGCCCTCCCTCGCTTCCGGTTTCCAAATCAGCTGACATCTTCGGCCCGAGCCTTTTAAAGTATCATCATATCATTGGCCACTTCTCCAAAATACAATTCAATGTAGGTTGAAAACACCCAAAAGGGATTAGCATTATTTTAATTGCATAATTTGGTATTGTGTATACATTACCTTTTATCCAAGCCATTTTGCAGAGCAAATATTACCTTCTTAGTGCTTTTAGAATTCCTCAGGGGTTGCTTGCCTAGGCTGTAAACTAGAATTACAAAGAGAACTTTATTAAGCTTGCAAAACAAGTAGTGATTTAAATAGGAATTGAATCCAGCTAGGGCTGGATCCTCTCTGGCTCCCTTACAAGCCTCTTATCTTTCAGAGGAGGGCACATTGACCTGGCCGCTTTGCATTACGTACAGATTAACCCCTTGCGTTATTCCTTCTCTTTCCTCTGGAAACAGGCAGAACGCGGTGCTGGGTAAAGACTGTAACTAGTGGAGACAGCGTATAGATAAATACAAATTGACATCACTGTTTGCAACCTAAACACGATGGAGAAATTTCCCCCTGGTGGCAAGGGGTCCCCCCACCCTAACCTAACAGTGTCTTAGATCTACTGGGAGAATTCACTCGCGTGGAAACTGCCACCCGGGTCAGTCGGTTCTTGAACACGAGTCAGTGAAGGGCAGCCACCTTGACTGCAAAGACGCATCTCTGGCGTGTGTGCGAATCGCCAAAGAAAGCGCCAGACATCTTGGTGAAGGCGTCCAAAGGGTGACCTCGTTTTCTCTCTTGCCCCTCAGGAGGAAAGCTTGGACAAGAGAGCTCTGAGGACAGTCACAGCAGCACTCACGGCCCGTCTTTCCTGTCAGATGCCCCCTTGTTGGCAGATTATCAAGAAGAGGGTGAGTGAGGGCCCCGTTCCTGGATCGGGGTGCCCGCTCCGGCCCCTTTGGTCCTGCGGCCTCTGCCTTGGCGGGGTGCGCCCGGCATCTCCGGTGGGAGGTCGGCCTGGGCGGTCACTCTCTTGCCAAGGACAACCGTTTGTTTCGTGGTAGTGCGGACCCTACTGGGTAATTCAATACTCCTGAAGTTAATGTATTTAGGGAAACACTAATTCCGTACTGGAGCAGGAAGACATCATTATTGATCTTTTTATAATAGTGGTAGCTCAGAAGCAAGGAGGGCGTTTGGAGATTGCAGGAGCCGGCTCGCCTTTCCTGTGGACGCCGTGGCTTCAGTGTGGTGCGGGAGAGGGAGAGCTCGTCTGTCACCATAACCGATCATTACTGTGTCCCTGCTCCTGGGAGACCCCTGGGCCCACGGGAGAGGGCATTTCGCCCGTGCGTCTAACTGAGGCCCTGACCATACGGATGTTGTTCAAAGGGAGGGGAAGGCTGTGAGAACTGTAATGCACGTCCCGGTGCGTCGCTCTTACTTGAATTTTGGGAAATGGGATGAGTTAAATAATCCAAGTGCTGGGCCCCGGGATGTAGCTCAGCGGCACCGCGCCTGCCTGGCAGGCACAAGGTCCTGAGTTCGATTCCCGGTACCAGGGGAAAAAAACAATTCAACAGCTGTGGATGTTATTTTACACTAACAAAACAATGCAAAATAGACGTGAGTCTTTCGGATAAGGTACATGAATGTAGAGATTCGGGCCTGGTCGGTGCCAGTTTCCGGCTCAGGTGCACAGCTCCCGGGACGGGAGGTCCTGTAGCGGCGCCACTCAGCAGACGGCCCCGTCGTTATCCTGGTGTTTTTGTCACGCTCTCGTGGGCCTTCCCAGAGGAGGGGAAGCGTTGAGGTGCTGCTCAGCTAAATACCAAATTGAAAATGCACCTTAAAGGTTAAGAATAAAGTTGGCAAGTTATTTCTTGGTTTTCTTTATTAATCTGGAATCTTTCCATTTCTGTTTTCCTCCAAATTCCGAGAGTTTGTGATCCCTGTTTCCTCTCTCTCCTTTAGTCTGCACGTTCATTGCTATTTCGTTAAGCCCCCCCCTTATTTTGTGGTACCGGGGGATCGAACTCAGGACCTTGGGGTTGCAAGGAAGGGAAGGCACCACTGAGCTAAGTTCAGCCCTTTTGCTGGGTCGTATTTCCTCCCTTCCGTTGAACTGTCACCTCCTTTCAGAACAGTGGATCACATGGCACAGAAACACTTTATTTCACTAGGGCTTTGCGTGGTAGCAAAGTTAGCAAAACCCATGTGTTCTACATTGGGCCTGGTGGTGGAAGCTCTCTATGGGCTCAGGCATTAAACCAAAAGCACTCTCTGAATGGAAAGGTTAATAATTACCTCGGTGGGTGATTAATAATTGTAGAAAATTAACGTTGCACAACATAAAGAAACTAACCTACCCTTTGGCTTTGATTAATCTAGTGCTGGCCGGTGTTAGAACAATGGAGCCCCATTAACCCCCCGCGTCCCCACCGAACATGGGTCTGTCTGGGTCTCGGGGAGACCCTGGGGCCCTCCCTGGGAAACCCTTTGTGACGTTCTAGCCCTCCCAGTTTTTGGGGTTTTTCAGCCTGCAGTAGAGGAAAAACTTCCAGTTAGGTGTGAAGGTGTCAGTGAACACACGACACGGACGTAAGGATCAGGAAAATAAATATTTATATTCAAAACCTATGTACAAATACAGTTTATATGAGTTTTTAAAACAGCAGTCTGAGTCCATTCTGTATTACAAGGAGAAATGGACTGAACTCTTCCTTAAGAGCTGGTACCTATGTAAATTAAAACCTGTTTTGTTTTGTTTTGTTTTGTTTTTAGTAATGGGGATTGAACCCTGACTTGTACACTGCACTACAACCCCATCTGTTTCTATTTATTTTTTTACTTATTATTTTTTATCTGTTTCATTATGATCCAGGGCCTGAGTTACTAAATTGCCCAGGCTGGGTTCAAACTTGTGATCCTGCTGCCTCCCAGAGTGCTGGGATCACAGGCCTGTGCCACTACACTGGGCCATAAATTAAAACTTAAAGCTAGCATGTCTCACACAGCTGGGCATGGTGGTGCACATCTGCAGTCCCAGCACTCAGGAGGCTGAGGCAGGAGGATCACCATGAGTTTGAGGCCAGCCTGGGCTTCACAGTGAGACCCTGTCTCAATCTAAAGTAACCAAATGAGTCTATTTACCATAGGGTCACGTAATGATGACCAAATTTCTTCAGAGTATCAGATCTAGCACCGTGCCAGGTGCCCAAGCCACAACAGGCAAAATAAATGTTTGTTTCCTTCCCTCAAAATTAAAGAGGATATGAACTTCCTGTGAAATTAAAGTGAGGGTTATAAAGGCATTGACACTTAAAGTAAGCTTTATCTCCTGTTTAATTAGATTTGCCTTTATAGAGAACAATATGCTGTAGGTTTATTTTTTTAAAGTCAGGGCCTCCCTCTCTCGTCCGGGCAAGCAGCCCAGGCTGGCTTCAAACTCTTAGCGATCCTCCTGCCTCAGCCTCCTGGGAAACAGCACGCCCGGTTCCCGTCCTGGTGAAGTTCACTGTTTCACTGGGGAAGCTAAATCGATAGGCGATTACTAAATAGGGATCACTGAGCAGATAGGCGAACAAATCCAGTCGGTGTCTTCATCGCGGGGGGATTGCTGAGGCAGGTCTTCAGCGAGGAAACAGTGCCCTTTCATTTCTCCGTAGTGTTATCCTCACTAGAAAATGTTCAAAGATTTCAGTTCTGCGGTCTCCCACCCCCAGCCGGAACAGCGTGCTAAGTGTACAGTTCTGAAAGGTCACGCGGTCTGCCCTCCCGCCCCCGACTTTAATGACAAGAAGCAAAAACCGTGTCGTGTTTGGGTCGCGCCTCTGTGGAAACCACAAAGAGACAGAGAAGAATAGCGAATCCCAGCCAGGTGCGCCGCATAAAGTGGAGACCCTGGTTACAGGGCCAGCCGTGCGTGGCAGCTCCCCAGCGCGGCCCCACCCTCCCCGGCGAATGCCCAGGCCCCGAGGTCGCTGTGTCCCACACCAGGACCCTCATGGGGACCCTCAGGACCCCGGAACCCGGAGGGCCCCTCGCAAACAAGGAGCTATACTTAGGTTTCTAAACTAAAAGTACAGCTTCTACCCTTGTTGAAGGAGAAAACAAGATTTAGTAGAAAAAAAATTGCACACAATCACTGTATAAAAGCCAGACAATTATGAAGCCCGAGGTCTGCTTGTTTTCAGGGTCCAGAATGTACAGTGGATTTTAGGGCGTCTGTAATCTTATTTCTGTTTTCTTTTTATCTTATTTCTTTAATATAATGAAGAGTCCCCGTCTGCCTGCGCTTTTTTAGAAGTTGGGCTGGGGAGAATAATTGTTTCTAGAAAGAGTACAGTGACGCCTTCAGGAGGAAAGAGGAGTGAAATTGTTTCAGAAGAAACCTGGCGTCTGCAATGCTGTGCTCCTCATTACAAACATTCACCTCAACTGAAAAAGGGGGATGTGGACGGGGGAATCCGGAAAGACACGGAAACGTAGGCAGAGCTTTTTATGATAGGCTGTCGAAGGTTAGACAAGGTTTTATTCTCCAGCAAAGTGAGAAACAAACTGGAAAAGTAAGGACCTAATACCGTTGCAAAATGAGTAATTAGGGCTGGGGATTTAGCTCAGTGGCGCTGCCGCCTGCCTCACAAGCACAAGGTCCTGAGTTCGATCCCCAGTATAGATAGATAGATAGATAGATAGATAGATAGATAGATAGATAGATGTAATTGAAAAAATTGCTATGGATAAACTTACAATATAATTACTAATTTAAAAGAGCTTACAGACCTAGAAAGAATATTCTATCATTAAAGAGAACCTGGGGGGGGGGTTAACAGCATCATTTGTAGCACATTTTCTTTTTACATTTTTCTACCTTCATTTTAGTTCTGAAATATGTCAGTTTGGAATTTCAGATGATGACTAACAGGGATGTGGCAACAATTCTCAGACTGATCCCTGCTGGGGCAGGAGGAGGGTGATGTCCCCCGGCCTGCTTTGGTTGGATACTGTGGTTTTCTATTTTTTAATCATGGAAAGAAGATGCCAGGCTGGAATGCATTTTGAATGAGCTATTTTAGTATTGGGAAATGAAAACTAAGGGGTGTTTACCGAGCACACCGTTGCGGCTGACATTCACGGTGGTAATAAACTCTACTGCGCCCACGTCAGAGGCACAGCCTCTGGGGTGGGCGGGGCTGGTGAAAGTGCTTTTCTGGGGGTCATCGCAGGGAATTCGCCAGCGTCCTTGCTGGTGTCCCCATTTTATAGGTAAGGAAAAATAAGGTCTAGAGAAACAAAGTGACTGGCCACAGATGACGCAGCTAGTCATGTGCAAGATCAGGGTCCCAGGGGGCTCTCAGACCGCTCCTTTGCAGAGTTCGCTTAGTCCTGTGTGTGCTCTCACCTTCCCAGGCACGTTCTCCTCAGCAGTGATTCTCCGCTGAATGAACTATCAGTTTTTAATAAATGTGTCCCGAGCTAAAAATTCTCCTCTAACGACTACTTCACAGCGCCCCGCATCATTTACTTATACTGCTTTTATTAGAATTCATAGTTCTGCTAGGCGAGGTGTCACACACCTGTCATCCGAGCACTCGGGAGGCTGAGGCAGGAGGATCACTGTGAGTTTAAGCCCAGCCTGGGCCACATAGTGAGTTCAAGGCCAGCCTGAACTACATGGCGAGACCCTGTCTAAAAACACAAAAATTATAATTTTATTCTGTTTCACAATCTTTACGAAATCCTTTTTAACCTGTGTTACTGAGGAGCATTTTGGAGTTTTTGTTTTGCTTTGTTTTGTTTATTTTTTATGTGTTTTGCTGTAGTTTCGAGGAACTTTTAAACCTGCTTTCCTACTGTTAATTTCTAACGTTATCCCATTGTGATAAAAACCACAGCCTGCATTATTATGAATCTTTGGGTTTTGTTGAGACTTCCTGTGTGGCCGAGTAATGATTACTTTATATTTAAGTACTAGGTGTGCTCCCGAAATATTTATTGAATCCTCTTGCTGTGCTTATAAACAGTGCCCTTCAGGTCTGTTATTATCCAAGGACTTCTTTCATCTGTTGAGGAGGTCGTGTCAAAATCTCCGGCTGGAGTTGTCAACGTCTTCATTCTTGTGTGTTCTGTTCGATGTACGTTCTCAAGGCCGTATTCTGAGGTACCCGGGAAGAGCTCTGTTCATGAAGTTGGTGTTGTCGTCTGACCCTCAGCGAGCACCCCCGGAAAGTTGAGACAGCCAGTGTGGAAAGGGCTCACGCCCAAGCCAGCCCGACAGCCCTGCCCTTGGGAGTGGTGAGGCCCCGAGTCAGTGTACGGATGGTTATGGTCCCCACCTTTCCCAGTGCTCAGCCACGTGTGTGAATTAATCGCGCAGGGATCAGAGGTAAATGGCCTCACTGATCAGGATAAATCTTGGGCGAAATCCTGGTGGCAAAAATGTGCAGAGCTAGCTCTCTCGGGGTGTTAGAAAGCTGTGACCGCTCGTCACTGGCACCCGGACCCAGCAGTCCCGGGCCCTAGAGTACCAGGGACGCCCGGGGACAGGGAGTAAGCACCCCAGGGCCCGCGAAGGCTGAGTCGCCTAAAAGCACAGAGCTGTCTGCTGTTTTCTCGCAGATGGGGCCAGGGCCGTTCCTTTCTGCGCGTGTGTGTTTTAAACGGCATAAACTATGCGAACGCGTTTAGATCTTCAGTTCCTCATCCTGTGATACGAAGACAAGGAACATGACTCGGATCGTCTTTCTCCACCTCTGCGCACTCCAGCAACCCGCACCTCCTCTTCTCGCTGCCCGCAGTCGCCTCCGCCTTTGTCCTGACCCGGTTGGCGCTGGCGGAGGTCGCCTGTGCGTGTGAGGAGCTCACGCCGCGCAGGGACATGAAACGCGTCCCCGCGTGGGTTCGCGGGGTGAGGAGGCCCAAGAACAAGTCTCGCAGGAAAACACCCACTTTGGCGAGCACCGTGGATCTCCGGGCTTTTTCTTTCTTTTTTTAATGGCTTGGGGGAAGCCAATCGAGTTCCGGATCCCTGGGAGAAACTGAGTCACCCGCGATCGGGGTCCGTAAAGCCGTCACTCAGCGTGGCGGTGGCCTCCTTCGTGAAGACAGATGTCTTATTAGATCTGCGACACCAGGTCGTTTATACAGCCGGGTATGAATCACGGTGGAAGATGACCAACTGGGCTCCGAAGCTGACAGTAATTTGTATAACTTAAACAAGTGATCGTTCGGGTTTATACATGTTTTGGGAAGAATTAAAAAACAATAACAATGATCTGCCTACCAATGACAGCTTTCTCATCCCCGACTCTTCTGGGCTGGAAGGACATTGGCGGTCAGCTCACGGAGCCTCTCTTACCAAAGAGCAGACCTAACTTTGAAGATGCCGAGGGTCCTGGTCCTACCAGCTGGGGAAACCCTCCTGTACGCGCCACCGGGGAGCGCTCTGAGTAACGTGGAACAAAGCCTCTGGCTTGACTGGACGTAGGCCTCGTCGGTTATCTTCTGGGCCTTGTTGTCCGTGCTGTAGGTTTTAATACACCGCTAATGACGGGTTCCTTACTGAATATCTATATGGAGCGTCCTGGTTCCATCACACGTTCCGCGGCTGGGGAGGGTGCAGAGGAGGAAGATGTGATTCTTTAGTGAACCGGCGAGAAAGCGTAAGTGCACGGTGAAGCGCTGGTGCTCGGGAACAGTGGGTCGAAAAGACCGATCGGTGGGACTTGGCAGCCGTTTGGAAGAAAAGTTAAAACAATACGTGACCTGGCTTCTGGCCAAAGTGTTTTTGGGAGTCGTTTCCAGCCTAGGAGAATGAGTGAAACTCCACCCTTCGACAGGGAAACATTTATGGAGCTTCTACCCTAATGAGTGGTGAAATAACAGTGGCAGATTCTGCGTGCGGGCGGGCGGTGTGGAAAGGGGGGCCTCGAGGAAGAGCTCTTCCTCTGCAAGTTCGAAACCAGTCAACAGGTCTGGCGGTGAGGCGCTCCGGTCAGGGTTATTACCGCTGTCCGTGCGCTCTGACTTCAGTGGCGACGAAGTGCCGTGTGGTGTTTGGTGTCTCACAGTATTTGTGTACGCACAGGCCGGCATTCGGTGTAGTGTTTGCTTTGAATACCGAAGCCCCCTGAGGTTCGCTATCTTTCCTTGGCCAATCCTCTCCTAAAGTCCTAGAGCTCTGCGCTTGTGGTGTGATTCTAACCACAGACTGCCCTTCCTCAGGGTCCAAAGTCATCCACGATTTTCACGCCAACGTCCAATCACTCGAATTTGAAGGAATTTGAAAGTTATACACACTGCTTCGGCAATCTTTTTTTACAAGCTATAAATTCTTGCGGCCTAACATATCATTCTGACCTTCAAATAAAAAGAAACATTCCTGGTGCTTTTTTGTTTTTGTTTTTTGAGACAGGGTCTCACTACGGAGTTGAGACTGACCTGAAATTCACTATGTAGCCCAGGCTGGTCTCCAACTCACAGGGATCCTCCTGCCTCAGCCTCCCGAGTGCTGGGATTACAGGCGTGCGCCACCACGCCCAGCTTTGTGGCATTTAAAACAACAGGGCAAGGCCTGTTCATCTCTAGCATCTTGTGGCCCACTGGGAAAAGGCACTGAATTCACACACTGTATCATTTTCACCCTAGACTGCTTTTCTGACTTGGTTGACTGCCTTTTTAAAAATGTTGGACCCTAAGTAGATTAAACCCAGATACACTGGCCTAGGAGGAAAGAAAGATTATGCAGAATGGGTCCTCTGGCTTGTAAAAGATTGAGATTTATGGAGGAATTTTTCTTTCCTGGGAAGTTTTCACTTATAAAAGCCTTTATCCAATTTGCCGAGTCATTTTAGAAGCTGTTCAAATATTGCCTATATGGTACAGTATGTTTTCATGGAAAGCTCTGAAAAGTAGGCATAATTTTATAATTATCTTATTTCCCAGTGATACCTTAGCGTTTATCTTATTAATGAAACACAAGGTTAACCGGGATCACGAGCTCTGAGGGTTCTCTTCCCTGAAAGACTTTTGTGGATGCCCAGGAACCTGGTGAGACCGAGATTGTCAGAGCTCAGGGAAAAAATGACCTCGGTTATGTAATCCAGCCCTTGCCATGAATTGACATCATTCTCACCAATATCTCATTTAATTAACTACCAAAGATAGCCATTGTGCCGTAGCCTCTTTCCTTGTAAGGACATCTTTCCCGCCCAACTATTATGGCTAATTTATTCTTCGTGTCTAACCTAAACTTTTCCTCCTTTCGTTTCAGGCCATTGCTCTTTTCTATGCCACCTTCTGAGACTGAATAATTCCCCTAATTCATTTATATTGTTACCTTTAGAAGGCGTTAAAGACTGAACAGTTCATCCCCAGAGCGTCCACGTTTCCGAACTACATAAATTGCAGCTCTGCTCCTCCTTACCTTACTCTGCCCTGTCGTGCTCTCTGGGCCTTGGGTATTTTATCACGTCCCTTGGTATTGGCGTGCCGAAGGGGTCGCCTAATCAGGAGGGCTCCCTTTTGGGCAGGGGGAGCCCAAGGAGGAAACCACTAGAAGACGCCTGTTTATTTGACGCTGGCGCTGTGATCGTCTGCTAAACACACGCGCACAGTGCGTGCTTGGCATATGCTGGGAATATATGTGTATTTTAATGCCTTAATGTATTATGGCCTGTTGTAATTGAATGTCTATAAAGTAGCAGTTAAAAGGGTTTTATAGACCTTGGACGCGATCAGAATTCTCGAGCGCCCTCTTGTGGTGAAAGGTAATACTACCGTTGGGCTGTAGGCTTTAAATTCTGACTATAGGAGCACAGGAGATTCGTTCAAGGATAAAGATCGTGTACATACATATGTTTGCACACATTCAGATCTGAGAGATTCCCGGTTTTTTATTTTAATAGTGCCTTAAAGCCTCAGGGATATTACTTTCTTATAACCATCAATTCAGTATGTTTTTATTACACGGGTTAAGGGGAAGGCAAAGAAAACAACCATAACCCAAGGTTTTATATCCTAAGAAGATAAACAAAGGAGTGCTTGGGTATGGTTATAACCAAATTTACAGGTCCTTTTCTCTTTGTCGATTATAAGAGGAAGTGGCTAGCATTTCTAAGAGATTGAAGGAGATCTACGATATATCCTACAACATATTTATTTTACCAGTCTTCTACTGTACTGTGACAGCATCCCTTTATATGGGGGGCATATTTCAGATATTCACAGAACTACAGTAAAGAGAGAGTAGCTAAAGGGAGGTTGAACTGCTGTGCAGATTGCAAATGAGTTCCTGTGTTTCCTGCGGAATAAATTTCTAGAGGTCGCATAAAATTATATGTGCTTTTTAGGAGACCACTAAAAGCAATCCTGTGCTTTGGGATAATTACTCTCCAGACAAGAACCAATGAAAAGTTGCGCGTGATACACCTTGGCAGGAAACAGATTGAAACTGGGCACTGTCCCTGCGTTTGTTGTAGGCCACTCAGAAATCTCGAGTGATAGTTAAGACGGGTTGCCTGTAAGCTCACAATTAGATTGTAATGAAAATATGGAGTCCCTGTTTAGCAGTTCTGGGAACTCCGTAAATGAATTCGAGACCGTGCTTTTCATATTGCCTTTTTTCCAAAAGAGATTATTAACTAATATTACTACTTGAAGAATTACAAGGGGAGAGTGGTGTAGACGTAGCAGAACAAAAAGGAAAAGGCTTGCTTCCAGGTGACATGGGTGTGAAGCTACAGTTAAATATTAAGTAGGACACTAGTAATTTTGACTAACTTCCTGTTTTCCCCCACACGAAGAAGTCACTATTTTTTTTTTTTAAGCAGGGAAATCAATTCAGTCTTATCCGACGATGTATTTCCCTCTAAAGTTGTGTGGGTATAATTTTAATCTCAGTTTATATTTACTTTTGGCTTTCTCTTATACTTCTAGATCTTCACAGCAATCGTCTAATTTTGGTACTTTTTAAAAAACAGTAGTTGAATGTAACATTTTTGAGATTTATCTCTAATCAAGTTATCTCCTTCACCCCAATTTCTTGATCTGTGTCAGATTTCTCAGACACCTCCTGAACTTGATTTTTAAAAATGTTTTTCATGTACAGGCAGCACTTTCTACGAGCTGGACTAAATTCTGGATTTTGATAAAAACTCCAAAACATTCTTATCTGTGTGGAGAAGCAGGATGTGGCCTTCACTTACGCGTGAGCTGTTTACGACCATGCACATTTCTGTCCTTTTGGTCACCAAAAAAGCCGCAGTTGCTCTGGGATTCTGTTCTATGACTGCTGATTTAAGACTACTTGTGTGTATTTTAATAAAACGCTCTACAGAAAGGCTTTCTTTCTTAGACACCTGTGGGGAAAGTGTCATTCTAGAGCACGAATTTTTTTAAACAAAATTTACTGATCAGCTTAAGATTGGCTTATGCTTTCTTTCAAAATCAGGGACGCTATAATGACCAGTTCGGGGCTGATTACAAATAGTAACAATTTTAATATGAAAACCGTTTGCAAAAGTTTGACTTTGATAGCCAGAAGGATCAGGGTTTGTGGGTACTTATCAGAGGGTAAGAGTAGGCGAGACTTTTCTAGAAAAACTACATCTGAGTTCTTGATAATATATTATGAAAAAGAATCATTCTCTTTATCTTATTATCGAATCTGAAAGTAAAGAACTTTACCTCTACTTTTCTTGCTTTGTATGTATAAATGCTTTCGTCAATAAAGGCCAGGATATTTCTGAATTTTTCTAAGAAGCACCAGGGACCTTTCGTGTGGAATCTTTTGCAGGTTTGCCTCTTCAAAAGTGACAAGTTTATTTTGATTTGATAGTATTATATTTTCAGTATTTCCCCCTAATTTGGATGCCTTAAAATTTCCTGTTTGGGACAAGGAGCATTAAAGGGAGCCAGAAAAGGAAAACTTTTTCCTGCTTTTGCACTGCTCTGTGGATAAAATCTCAAATTGTAATATAATTTCTAACTCTACATATATTAGTTTGCTCGGATCTGTTCCATTCAGTGTTAAACGAGCCCCTTCTCCAAACACGTTTCAGCTATTTAAGAGGTCCCGGCTTTGCGTTAATTGAGAAGAACGAGTTTACCCATCAGATACAAAAAAACAGCTTAGGACAAATGCAGGAAAATAATATTATTTTAATTATTTTATATTATAATAATCCCAGGGCAGGGGATTTAGCTCCGTGGTTCCGTCGCCTGCCTCGCAAGCGCAAGGACCCGAGTTGTATCCCCGGTACCAAAAAAACAAAAATAAAAAACTGTTATAGTAATTCCAGTTGGGTGAGGAAGGCCAGGTCCTCCGCTACTAACTCGATCCAGCAAAGTAAATAGAGGCTGGCTTGCGAGGAGCATTCATGATAAACTTTTAGAGATTTGTGTTTCATTCTTCGTGTTGGCCTTCGGCACTGTCCTCGCCCCTCTCCGGCCGATAATTCTGTCTTAAATCCCACCCTGTGGTTACTTGCTGTTACCATCACAGTACGAGTCACTGTCGGAGATAAGAATCCGTCCAGGGGAGTTGTCCTGACCTAGGTAAAAAGTTTCACAGCTTGACGTTTACTTTTCGTGTACAGGCTCGGCGCAAATCAACATCTGGTCTGATTTTCTCATAATATTCTTTAAACTCTTTCCCCAACTTATGGCTCATCATAATTCTAACCTATGGTGTTTTTCAGCCTAAGTGATAGAGGTGCAAGGGCACTGGGTATGATTTTCAATATATTGCAAAAGTGTAAAATTAAGAAAAGATTTCTGTGAATTTTATTTGCACACTCTGCTAAATGGATTATTGCAATTCCAATAAATAATTTTTTTAAAAAGCTAAAAAGCAGTGTGGGGTTTATTCGCCCCTCAATCCCTGCAGCTCTCGTTAATGTGTCCACGAAAGCTGTTTCTGTATTTAGAAAAGAATCCATCCCAGTGTCTTCTCCCGGACAGGAGGATTTTGAAAACGTGGCATCTTCATGCTAAGTATTGACTGAGGGGCCTGGCAGTTTTATGGCCTGACATACGCCGCCGGTTTGCCATAAATCCAGGTGGTAAAAAGGCCCCGAGAAGTTTTTGATTAATAAACTTTTACCATCCTTTTAGAATGAAATACGCTGGCCATTTTTTTTTGAATGATAAAAGCATATATTTTATGTTGTTGTCCGAATCTCACTTTCTGAAATCTATTTTAATAAGTTTATTAGATGAAAGTTCCTGGATTTCTCAGGTGCCAACTTAAATTATCAGTCCAGAGCCCAGCACAGCCAGAAAACACGTAAAAAGGGAAATGATCCAAAGATGCCTAGTCAGCAAAAATAAAAATGCAGTTTTACCTCAGAAACCGCAAGCCTGCGCCCAGTGAAGAGTTAATATTGTTATCTTTTGTAAGTATCATCAGCTATTTAAAGTTGCAATAGGGTGAACTATGCTGAAAAGTAAAGAAAAAAAAATTTAAATAAGAAAGCTATTTTTTAAATGTAGTTTTAAAAAAACAAACCAAAATCATGGGGTAGTTTCTAAAAATACATTATGCACTACATTTCTACTTAAAATTCAGTAAGAACAATGCTTAATTTAGAACACAACATGCATAGACTGGGTTAAATGGTAAATTTTTACTGGGAAAAGAAGTTGATAAAGAATATTTTATTTGTTTATTTGTTTATGGGGTGTTGTTTTTTGAGGCAGGGCCTCACTGCATAGTTCAGGCTGGCCTTGACCTCACAGAGATCCTCCTGCCTCAGCCTCCTGCATGCTGGATTACAAGCACACCCAGCAGAAATAATATGTTATATCAAAGTTCACAATTAAAGTTTATAATTTCGGGGTGTAGCGTAGTGGCTCCGGTTTCAGTCCTCAGCAACTCCCCTGGGGTTTATAATTTATGGAGAAATTTTGAAGATAATGCCTGTTCCTTCCCCCCGCAAAAAAACAAAAACAGACCTCACATGCTCAGTGAGTTTATCACCTCCTTCAGATTTTATGGAGTTATTAAAGAGTTGGTTTTTTAAAAAAAGGCCAGATGTGGCCATTCTTCTTGAATTTTGCGTAAAAGGTCGTGTTTAATCCAGCTAGATTCTTTTCAAGTTGTACAGGACTCATCTTTATTTTACAAGGTCCAAACAGAGGTCGAAGGAAGTAGACCTGGGTTGCCCACTGATTCCTAGCCGTGCTTGAAGAACAGCCAGGCGTCGGTATCCTCGGCCAAATTAAACTTCATTCTTAGAAAAACAGCCCACCGCACCCTGGCCACAGTAACCACACCTCGGCCCGGCCGGAGTCCGCTCGGCTCGTGTCCCTGTCCAGTTCCTCACCGAGATAGCGCCTTCCCCACAGCTAATAGGTCCTTGTTCATCAAAGTAACGCATGGAGCTGAGGCGACACGTTGTGCCCCCGCGACTCTGTCCTGGGGTCCCTCGGACCGATGGTATCTGCCGCGGTGCTGACAAATGTCCCCCCAAACCTCAGCACTTCGTCGGCTTGAGTTATGGGGTCCGGAGGCCGTGCTCCTCCGGTGGAAGGGGCGATCGTCTCCGGGAGATAAAGGGACGGGGACAGAACCTCGCGGGTCTGGATCTCAGGGCTCTGCTGGGTCACGGACTGGGCATGTTTGTTTCCTTTCCTTCTGTACCATGTGAATTTAAGAGAAGTATTATAAGTGGACCCGATAATACCATAGAGAAAAACTTGAGTTTAGCTGCCTCCTAGGAATGCTAGAGAAAGCCCTGTTTAGGGAATGCTGTTTAAAGGCACCATTTAACAAAAGATGTCTTAGCCTGACCTTCATTTCCAACAATAACAATCACTTACTTAGCCCTTAACTGTGCGTCACACATGACATCGGGGATTTAGCTCTCTGGTTCTGGTGCCTGCCTCACAAGAGCAAGGACCCGAGTTCAATCCCCGGTGCTGGAGCAAGGGGCAAGAATTGAAGTCCACCATCACATTTGTAGCCTTTTCTGCAGGATAAGGAATGGAAGCGGTGTTCTAGGAGTATAATGGTGGCGCACGCTTGTAATCCCAGCACTTGGGAGGCTGAGGCAGGAGGATCACTGTGAGTCTGTGGCCAGCCTGGGCTCCATAGTGAGTTCCAAGCCAGCCTGAGCTACACAGTGAGACCTTGCCTCAAAAAACAATGACAAGAAAGATGTTTGTACTTTCTTAAGTGAGAATGATGTTTTCAGAGTGAGTACCACTTTTTGAAATTTGTATTTACCAAAAAAAACTGTCATGCTCTTCACAAAAATATTTTTGGCATGCTTTTCTTTATGGCTTTCACGTTCTGATCGTGTATTATTTTTATAATTAAAAAGCAATGAGAGCTGTTTCTCTAAAATATATGTACAACCTTAGACCCAGAAGTTTCGTCCCGAGGAAATGGCTGATAAGGCTTCTAGAACACAGAGCACTTGGAAGCGGCCTGGCTGCCGGACTGTGTGGGACCGGGTTGGTGACAGGCTGGAGAGGACCCTTACTCAACAGGGACAGGTTCCCGATGTATTCAAGGGAAGGCAGGATACAGGAAACGTACCTAAATGTTCTGTGATCACGGGGCTGTTTTTTGGTGTCTGTTTTTCTCTGATCTCCTCTAAGTTTACCATTTGAGCGCATTGCTTTGTTTTTTTTTTTGTTTTGAATGGGAGGTCATGGGTTGCTTTTTGGGCTGGAAGCCGGGATCCTGGCAAGGTCCTGACTAACGCTGGAGGGGAGCTGGGAGCCCGCGTGGCCTCGCTGGCAGAGGTCTGGGTGCCCTCACGATGGGCTGGCCAGACCTGGGAAGACAGCCCACTGCGGGCCTGAGACCGAGACAGAGACATTGGGGTGGCAGACCTTGGGGATCAAACTGGGGGCGTCGTGAACTGTAACCCACCCATCATGAGAGACATGGCCCTTTTATTATTATTATTATTAATTATTATTTTGAAAGAAGGTCTCACTAAGTCACCAAGCTGAGATCGAACTTTCGATCCTCCTGCCTCAGCCTCCCACTGTGCTGAGATCACAGGCCTGCGCCACCACACCCAGCGATGATCTCTTTTGAAGGCAGTGATACCGCTGGGTTCAGCTTTGTGTCCTTCCCTCTTCCAGCCTCAGTGTCTGCCGTTACACCTTTCCTGCCCGAATGCTCGCGAGTGTGTATTCATCGTCGCTGTTTACAAGGGCATTTGTTGCCAGTAAATGCTTGTTAAATACAGTTGAGAATGGATAAACGTGAATGAAAAGGGCATGGCGTCCCTCTACAAGGTCTCTGGTTTGGTGGCCTCTTTGTTGGGAGTTGCCCGTTTAACTAAAGTCTTCAGGAACTGCCTTCTAACATCTCAGTGAGAAACTTCACTTTTCCCTTCTTGTGTTCATAATCCACTAAGTCTAACTCGGGTTCCGTACTTTGCCGGCATTAAAAATGCTGTGGCCAGGCCCCAGCTCATCTGCCATTTCTCTGCCTGGTGCCTACTTCCGTTTTCTGGGCTTTTCTGTAATCTTTCCACATGGACGTTGGCTTCTTTTTCACTACCTCTGTCTGAAAACGGCAATTTCACTCTCTCCTCTCCTCCAAGTGGTGAGGGACCCCTTCCTTCGTATTTCTCACTGACAGGACTTTGATTTTGTGCTCAGCTGAGAACCCTTGAAAACTGGCACAAAGGCGTCCGCATCCGGCCCCGAGGTGTGAGGAACAGGTTCGCTGTGGAAACTACAGCAACTTCGGGAAGATAGTAGGCCTTGAAATTTAGTCAATAGTTTAAAAAAACAGGGAAAGATAATGCCAGGCAGATAATAAAACATGATCAGAGATACCAAAGGAGATTTTCACAGGGTTTCCTGGAGCGCAGTGAAGCGGTTGATAATGGCCGGAGCTCATGCAGCTGTGATAGGAGCAGGAGGTAATATACCAAAGGAGATTTTCACAGGGTTTCCTGGAGCGCAGTGAAGCAGTTGATAATGGCCGGAGCTCATGCAGCTGTGATAGGAGGGGGAGGTAGAGGTGGGAAAAAGTCTAGGAACTAATTGTGAAGATTATTTAATCTATTTTGTAGACAATAGGGAGCTGTGGATTTATTGCTTTAACAATGGAGTGATGTCGGGTCTACATTTTGGGAGGAAAGGGGATGAGAGACAAGGTTAAGAGGTCTTAGTCATCGTGTTGGAGTCTTAGACTTTGTGGTGGGACTTCTCGCTGTCTTTAGCAAAGAAAATGGAATGAGATGGGCTGGAGAGGGGATTTTGCCTTTAAAAACAATAAAACCAGGATGAGCTGGGTGCTGGAGGTCACTGTGGGAGATCGTTCTTTAAAAAACTTCTAATTTTAAAAGAATTTTGGTTTCTTGAGACAAGGTCCCACTATTGTAGTCCAGGCTGGCCTCAAACTCATGGTGATCCTCCTGCCTCAGCCTCCCAAGTGCTGGGATCACAGGTGTGTGCCACCACGCCCAGAGTCTAAAATAGGGTGGTTTGCTGTCTGTCATAAACAAGTTATATGTGTATGTCTAAGGAGATAAGGAATTGGCCCAAATGGTAACCATTATTGAGAGTTTTGAAGTATTTACAAGTTTTACTTATTACTCATAATTGCTCTTATTACCAATAACAAGAAATTATTTTTTCTGTTGATAAAAGTTTGTGGGCTTTTTTTCCCTCTGTGTTTCCTTTGCATTAGAGAGATCTTAAAGAGACACTTATTTTCTTTTCTCTGCTGCATCACAATTGCTATTTTTAGGAGTTACAAACTGCTGCCCAAATCGTTAGTTTTTACTTACCATTTTTAATGTGCCAGGCGCTGTGGGTTTCTACCATGTTGTATGTTTATAGCAACCTTATTTCCAGAATGGTAAAGAAAATTTTCACTTTTGAAAAACACCCTCGTCTGAAAATATCAGTTTAATCTTAAGATGATATTGATTTAATCCAGCTTCCAAAATTGACTCTGAGGCTTCTGAAGGGACAGAGCAGCAGTGAGGTCATTCAGTCACACTTAAAGCTGAGTTAGTCCTGATAGCATATTCTTAAATGATGGCTTTGTTATTTCTGGTTCATGAGAGGCTGTTCCTTGTGCAGTAGACAACGTGTCTGCAAAGCTTGCGCTTTTTTTTTCCTTTGGCCTTGTTTTATTTTATTTTGGCTTTTGGGGGGCTTTATTTTTATTGTCTTGCATGCCTCTGGATTTCTTAGCCCATGGAGTATCCTAGTAATTTTATTCTTCTGGGTTTTTTTTTTTAAATTCGTTGATTCCTAAAAGATCTGCTATGGTTTGGATCTTAAATATCCTGCAAAGTTCCCTGAGATAAACCTCTGGCTCCTGGCGTGGCACCACCGGACGTAGCTGGACATTTAAGGGAGGAGCCCGCCGGGGTGTCTTCGGGCCTGGGTTTGATGCTCCACCCTCGCCAGGATACTGTATCTGGGCTCAGTGTCACGGGTCCCACTGATCATCAACTAAAACTTCTGAAACTGTGAGCCCAAACAGACATTTTCCATTGGCTTTAGTAGCAGAAAGCCCATTGACACAAGAAACATGGGGTCTTTGCACATCTGGTAGACAGTTTTCACACAAGGGATCTTTTAGATACTCGGTCAAAGCTTGATTATCATAGCTTCAAATATTGGATTTAAAAAGAGGGGGGATCAAAGTTTCATCAATGCTCAGCCCTGAGTCCTGGTGCTCCTCCAGGCTGGGTGCAGGCCATCCTGGCCCACTAAGGTCTGCTGCTGTTTCCTGTGTCCAGAATACCGATGGACAAGGGACTGGCCTCTCCATGAGGGTTGTTTTCCCGGTTGGGAGAAGGATTCCCCTATCCTTTCATGAGAGGTGAAGTGTTATTCTTCAGTGGTCCGCTGCAGGGCTTTTGAAGGGTCATGGCAAGTGCTGAGCTTTCCCAGGGAGGAGCCCCCGGAGGCGAGAGGACCTTGGGGTTTGAGGCTGGAGTGCTCCTGAGGGGGACACTTGGGACCAGTGGCAACCAGAAAATACTGAGGCACAGCTCTGAGCTTGCACCCCTGGTTGGCTCCATTAGCCGTGCCTATCTGTTTCTTTTATTTTGTTCACTTTGTCAAAGAACCATCAACCACAAAGCTCAAACCCACGTTTGTTCTGGAGAGTTCTGTCAGAAGTGTTTCTCCTCACTGTGTGTACTTACAGCCCCATTCCAGCTTTACAGGTTCATTTCCCCCTTTTCTGCTACTTCAAGATGATCATTTACTGGGCAAATGATCTGAACAGACATTGCATGAAAGAAGTACAGCAAATGCACAACAAATGCTCGATTTGTTTAATTATCAGAGAACTGCAAGTCAAAATCACTTTGGGGGCCGGGGACTTGGCTCAGTGGTTCCACCACCTGCCATGCAAGTGCAAGGGCCCGAGTTTGATCCCTGGTACAAAAAAACAAAAACTACTTTGGGATTCAGTCTCACCCCAGTTAAATGGCTATTATTAAAAAAAAAGAAAGACTGAAAAATAACAAACGCTGGAATGTAAATCACTAGAGCCAGGATGGAAAACATGATGAAGGAACATGATTCCTCAAAAATCTAAAACTGCAACCACCAGATGATCAAGTTCTACCACTCTGAATATCTGTCAGAAAGAAATGAAGTCAGCATACAAAAAATATTTGCATAGCCAGGCATGGTGGTGCACGCCTGTCATCCCAGCACTTGGGAGGCTGAGGCAAGAAGTTTACTGTGACTTTGAGGCCAGCCTGGGTCACATAGCAATACTCTGTCTCAAAAGCAAACAAAAAAATACTCCCATATTCATGTTTACTGTGACAGAATTCACCATAGCCAATGTATGAAATCAGCTTCAGTGCCTACCAATAGAAGAATGAATAAAAAAAGTAGAAGAGAGATTATTAGAGTCTGGGGAGGGGCTTACAGGAGAGGAGAGGAGAGGAAGGGAGATCAAAGCCTCATATATGTATGGAAATGCTATAATGAAACCCATTAAATTATTTAGTGTTAATAGTTATAATTATTTAAAAATAAACTATGGAAAGCATGATTACATATTAAATTGTAAATTCTCAAGACTTCAAACATAGATAATTTAATTTTTTAAAACTTTAATTTTGAAGAAAGCAGAGACTTCTGTAAGGACAGTGGTTGGCAGAAACGCAACCATTTGTATTGAACCTAACTGCAAACTTGTACGAGCTGAACAGTGACAGTGGCGACAGCAAATTGGAGAAATCGTTTAGGGTTAGGTGTGTGCTGGAGTTGAGGTGGGGGAGAGTGGAGCTGTCCTCTGGAACATCCCTGCACGGCCAGGGCAGCGGTGGAAGGCATGGCCCGGGGCTGTGTTGCACCACAGCGACTCCCTGTAAAGAGTCCAGAAATGTGGCCCCGCCCAGGGTCCGGGAAACCCCGGTGCTGTGTGGAAAAAATCAAAAGTCGCTGCTTTGTCCGCTGTGCTGGAATGCGAGCTTTTCCTTCTCTGCCGCCATGATGTCTTCACAGTGTGATGCCTTCGAAATCTTTTTTTATTTTACTTATATTTTAAATTGGTTTTCTCCCAGACCTGTTGTTGATGGCCATTTCTTTCCTTGATGGAATTCCATTTTCTTTTATTCTTGAGCTACTTCAGTTTCTATCTTCCTCTTTGATTGCTTCTCTCTTTTTGCTGACTTCTAGAATACTTTCTAAGCTAATGTCTCATGACAGCTTAATATTTGTCCTGCGGGGGCGTGATGGCGTATGCCTGTCATCCCAGCACTGAGGAGGCTGAGGCAGGAGGATTGCAGTGAGTTTGAGGCCAGCCTATGTACACTACATAGTGAGACCCTGTCTAAAAAAAACAAGACAAAACAAAATATTTGTTCTGGTTTCAGTTGTTAATAAGCGTAAAACACATGCTTAGCATCCTCAAAAACTCAACTAGTTTCTTACTTGAATTATTTCAGACTTTGAAGGGCTCTGGAAAAGTTCACTTTGGTTAATGATACCAAAGAAATATTCACTGAATTACCCACTGATGTCCAAGGATATTTGAGTTTCTTTCAAGAAGAGATTTTTATGGACATTTAATGTCCCCGTCCCTACTTGTCTGAGTTCAGAATTCCACGTCGCTGGGCCAAACCTTTCAGCCTCTCGTTTCCCGTCCGTGACGCTGTTCCCATTTGCCTAACTCAAATTCTTCCTTTTTAATCCAACCCGATCCGGTACACACAGAAGTTATTGTTTAAATGCGGTGTTTCTGCTCCTCCTCCTTTTGGGCTGAATGAACCTCTAAAACAAGAAACGAAAGCCGTCTGCCGCTGAGTTCAGTCTCTATGTGGTGTTTGTTTCCTTTCGCACGTCCGCCGAAGGGCAATATTTTTCCCCCTCCGGTATCCAGCAAGGAGCTGGCGGATTTTCATAGAATCGTTTCCCTCGGCCTTGGCAACAGGCTGAGGAGGCCCTCGGCCGGCGTAGACTCAGGGTCCTGGCCCCTGTGGCTGTGGGCTGAAGTCGGTGTGTCACGGCCGGGTGTGACCGGCACCCTGGCCCTGGGCAGGGGATAAGATCTGTATGAAAACAAGCGCGATGTGGAAGTCACAGGGCTCGGTACCTCGGGAGGGCGTGGCTTCAAGTGATCGGAGCGGAAAGGGGGCCGATTCGCAGCTGCCAGGCTGACACACTGGAACCTCGGCTCACGAACTGCACTCTTCCCACGATTCTGGTCGCCCCGCGGAACCGGTCACGAACCAAATCAGATTTTCCCATAAGGCACTGAACCTAAGCATGGAATTCCACTCGGTTTGACACCAGTTCGGTGACGTTGGTGAGCAAGACACCACCGCACAGAAGCGTGGACATTCTTTTGAGGTTCGTCTTCCAGGGAATAGCGAGAGGGGTGTCTGTCCGTTGCTCTCATTACTCCCCATGCGTTTATTCTTTGACGACCTACTGTGCGCTGGACCTGAGACTCGCTCTTGGGAACATGGCCATGAGAACTGGCGCAGGGCCTAGCAACGGAGAGCTGGAGTCTTCCCCGGGGGATCCAGGTAGTACAATGTCAGGTAACTACCCGGACACGAAACGAAACCAAGCCAGAAGACAAAAGGGCAGAGCCGTGAAGAGTGACTTAGACGGGGTGTCTGGAGGAGGCCTCGATAAGCCCTGAATGAGGAGGCAAGCAAGGCTTCATCTGAAGAAGGAGCTCTCCAGCTGCCAGTGCAAAGGCCCTGGGGTAGAGAAGGCAGCACAGGGTGTTCGAGGAAGATTAAGAAACCAAGGTGGCTGGAGCTGAATGTGTAAGAAAGGGTGTTAAGAAGCGAGGCTGTTGAATCAGGAAGGACTACATCCAGGAGGGCCTTTTAAGCCGTAGTGAGGTATCCAGATTTGCTTTTGGACATCATAGGAAGCAGCTAATGAGTTTTAATTAAGCAGAAGGCCAGCGTGATATCATTTACATTTTGAAAGGATTTTTTTCTCTAAGTGTTCTCTGTAGAAATGACTTTAAGGAGGTCTAGTAAGGAAGAGGGAAATACCAGAGTGAAGTGTGCTGGATGACCTGCAGCACGTGGGCAGACTGTACTGCCGTGCATCTGAGAAAAAGTCAAGCTTCTCCAACAACAGGGCGATAAAGCTGTGTGTACGATTACGATTACAGCAATCTATTCTAAGAAGTTTGAAAGTCACCATTTCTGGGAGGGGTGGTGGTGATGGTTAGCTGGCTTCCAGCCTCTTTGGAAATCGCCGTCATCATTCGGGGGGCTTTTATTTCCCTTCTTATCGCTGTGCAGCAGCGGTTCCTTCGTGCCATAAAAATGAGCCTGCCTGTTTGCGTGCGATTCCAGGCACCGCATTCAGAATCTCCACTCTGGAGGCTCCTTTGCCGGCACCTCCCACCCCAGGGAGATTCGAGTCATCCTTTTTTCTCCCCCTTCAACACTCACTCCGTTCTGACATTTCAGTGCCTGTTCGGATCGATCCCACCGGATCATACGAGCATGCGTTTTCCATTTCTTCCCTCACGTCGGCGCTTCTGACCTGCCTGGGAGAGGAGCGGATGCCGGGGACCAGTCTGCTGCCCATCTATGTGTCATTCAGTCATCCTGAGGCCCTTCTCTACTTCCTTGATGACTTCAGGCCCTGGGTACCAGGCCACTCTATTTCTGGGAGTTTTCTGCCGTTTTCAGACTTGTCTGCTGCCTGGACTTCCGTACTGGTCCACCCAGATGGTCAAAGACAAATTGCTTTTTTTTTTTGGCCCACTGTCGTTGAATTTTCATAAGAAAAGACAGAAATAGCTCCGGCATTGTTGCGGGTGATTTGATGTTCCAGGTGCGCTCTTTTCAGGCCGCTTGTCCTCTTTTACCCGTAGCACCTGTTACTGTTTGGAGGCCAAAGTGATATAAAGGAAAATCGAGGGTCATTTCATTTTGGAGAGGACATCACGCCGAAGACATACATAAAACTATGACATGAAGAAGTGAAAACAGTCTCTTTCGCTCACCCTTCGCTGTTTAACTTTGTGCGATTTATCTTTGTTTTTCAGTGGTCAAGCACTAATGAGAGCTCTGTGGTTTCAGTTTTATTCCCTCTAAAAATTACGTTGAGAAGAGCAATAGTCACAGGTGCGTTTCAAGGTCACGAATTTGTCTAGTTTTTAATCAGGCATAGTTTTGCTTTTGGGTCGCTTACTTCGCTTTTGTGTCAATCCACTCCTCGGCATCAGCTTTCTTTTTAAGATCTTTGCCCGGGATTTGTGGCCCTAAACTCGGCCCGACCCTGTGCCTCTCCGTATGAAAGAGACAAGTCCCCCGCAGCTCAGGGGGTGCACACCACCTCTCGTGACAACGCCTGTGTCTGCGTTCTAACCCGAAGTTTGTAAATTATTAGGGAGAAGGCTGCCGAAAAATAACTAATGCCAAGACGTCAGATAACCCCAGAACCGTGTGGGAACTTTCTAGTTTCCACTCTTTTATCTCCTCGGCCGACTCGTTCGTGAAAGACGGGGGCATTGGTGAGGCCTTTCTGGGCGTTCGCCTTTCGTGGCCTTTCTGCGGTTGTTGTTTAAAAGTGACATTTTGAACCTGTGATTCGGATGCCCTTGGAGGTCTGTTGCCAGGCAGCTTGGGACCTGGGGGTTGGGGGGGATCGCGGGTTCAGGGAAGGGGCCAAAAGAAAACTTGAGAAAAATAGAGTAAGACTGAAAGTGTTTTGTGGTAATGAGAATAAAAACTGGATCTCCGAACTTCACGGGTCAGCCTCTGTTCACATGTTCCGCTTTCACCTTGCAAAGAAAGGGATGAGTCAGGTAATTAGGTCAAATCGATGATTATATATCTTTAGCTCAAGTGGAAGGGACGGTAATTGTGAAATCTGTCTGAAGGAGAACGCATGGGGAATCTTGTCACAGGTCATGAGGTCAAAGGGGAGCCTGAGTTCAAGGTTCGGTTCCTGTTCACAGCCTCCTCCAGGCAGGCGCTGCGTCACAAGAAGCCCAGCGACCAGTGTTTCTGCAAATGAGTTACTTCATCTTTCCGGAACAAGAAAAGTCAGCCTCCCCCTTATCCCTTAGGTGCACCTCCTGGCCGGGTGTTTTCTCCCCGTGGGGACAGAGAGCTCCTTCTTCTGTTCCCTTCTTGGAAAGGTTTTTGCTTTGTGACCGCCACCCAGGCCATGAAATGCAGATAAACACACACACACACACACACACACACACACACACACACGTCTCCACGGTACCTCAAGGCCACATGTCCCCTTGCATTCCTGGCTCCTTTACAGAACACCGATAAAATATGCCAAGTTTAAGATGGGAACCAATAGGGAAACAGCTTTTAAAAAGTTGTTCAGGTCTCTGCCTCTCCCCGCTCTTTCTTTCCTGAATTCAGTTTCCCCTTTAAACTTGACAAAGTGGAACCAAAACCCACCCTTGTCTGTGCGATTCTTCTGAAACAAAGGGCCTATTCTCCCCTTTAATGCTGGTAGAACTTCCATTAAGGACGACTGTGCTCTTGCGTGGGATGAAAAAAGAAAAGCCCTCCAACCTTTTCTTTAGCCTGGTATACTTTTTAAAAGGACAAACAATAAGAACGTAGTTTCACAGAGTGGTAAAGAAGCCCCGGGTGGAGAGACACAGCTTTTAGGGTCCAAGGGCTTTCCAACCTTCTGGGCACCATCTGCCGTCCCGGGGCACGGGCCGCTATAAAATTGTCCTAGCAAATGCTTTAGGAAAGAGAAATAGATGTCAGGGAAAGCATGACGTCATTTCCTTAGTGCACATCGAGAAGGTTCTTAGCGGTTCGAAAATGTCTCTCCACCCAGTCAGGTTCGCCCTCGCATTTCTTTCAGGGACGTTATTATTGGCTGGAAAGCACTTAGTCGAGGATGTCAGGAAGGTGCTTCTCTACTCTGCCCTACAGCATGCGTCCGTGGACCCCAAGTGCACGGGGCCCCCACCGAGCTGGTGTCATAGCAGGGGACAGAACCGGCGACGTTCGCTGGGATCCGTGTGACACACGGTAGAAATATTCCAAACAGAGACACAAGTCGCCAACCCCACGCTGCCTGGGTCGTCTTTGGAAAGATTTTTATAGATGGTGCCTCTGGCCATAAAACAGGACGAAAAGGCATTTAATGAAAGCCTGCCCATAGTTTTGCTCATGAATCCCCCTGTATTTATCACGCCTGGTGCTTGGATGGGCTTATCTGGGGGCTCCTGCTTGGACAGCTCTGTCTTTTTGTGTTAGGACGTCTGTGATTTCTGTGTGTAAACTCTAAGGTACTTGAAGAATTTTACCCGCCCCCCGCCAAAAAACAGTGTCTGACATAGATGGTGATAGATACGCTATTTTGGAATAAACAGCAGAGAAGATTCTAGAGGGCAGGTGCTTCTCTTAGCTGAATGGGTTTGGGAGGGAGGGAGGGAGGGCTGGGGCAGTTCACGCTTTGGTTAAACTCTAGCAACTAGAATTTCCAAGCTGGTGAAAATGTAGAAGTTCAAGGGACAACACAGCCACGATATTAATGACCTCTGGGGGCATACAGAGTTCAGAGTTCATTTTCTATTTACAAGATCCCTGGTCGTACCACCTCTTACCCTCCCCCCTCCGCGCCCCCCGCCAAAAGCAATTATTTAGGACATTGTGACATTCCGCCTGGCTAATTTTTATACAAAAATAGAGACAGTGGAAAATACAGCGTTTAAGCATCAGCCCTGGACAGAACGGGGGGGGGGACGGGCAGGCAATTTCCTGAGTAGTTCAGAGTTCATGCTTTGTTCCCGGCTCCTGAAAAGTCTTCAGTTATCAGGTATTTAAACCCAAATCAGCAGTTCCATATCCGTAACCTGAGCTGAGGGTTCCTCCATCTAATGGCCGGGCGGCTGTCGTTTGCAGTGAGTTGGGTGACACTCGATTTGTACTCGGAGACGCGGACAGATGGGCTTTCATTGTGAGGCTCCGCCTGTATGCAAATGTGAACGGAGTTTCACCCGGTCCCGGGTCTGACCCGCCCGAGCACATGCATCTCCTCGGCCGGCTCGGCCTGGGGGGCGGCGCAGGGGAGATAACAAATGACCATCGGACGGTACCAGCGGCAGGTCAAGTTTACCATCCGTCTTTCCGCGGGCCGAGATGGCAACACAGTTATTTAGTTTCAGTGTTGATGTGCGTCCCCGCGATAAACTATCATTTCACCTGTTTATGAACCCAGCTCCATCCGCGATCTCTGCGAAATCAGACAAAGCTGAGTCGCCTCTCTTGTTTCCCGCAGAATGGGGGATTAGGGACTTTAAAAATAAATACGTAAATAGAGAATCTTGATTTTCCACACACACACACACACACACACACACACACACACACACCCGCCCTACAGACACAAATCAATATTCTTTTTTCCACCAGTCCTTTTTAGTCCTTCCTCTGAATTTATTAATTTCTTATTTGGGGGAAGCCAAGAAGGCGTTCTCCCCCCAAACACTTTTTTGTTTCAAATGAAGAAATATGATCGTGAACGTCAGAACCAACAACCAGGGTTTTAGATGTCACAGAACTGCTTTGCATGTAGTCGGCCATGTACAGTGGCTAATAAATCTTACAATTAAATGCACAGCCCTTCATTAGAGTGAAACCATGAACAGCTGTAATCATGCGCATTTTATTGACAGAGAAGAATTTGGTTTCATTTGTAATTTTTCACATCGGGGAAGATGGAGAGATGGGTTGGAACTGTGATTGTTTCTGTGACTGTGGGCTTTTTCTTCACATGTACAGAAGGACAAGAAGCCAGTGTCCCTGGCTGCAGGGTCTAACAGCAGTGATTCGCCTCAATTTTCATCTCTCATGAAAGTAAATTTCTCTTGGGAAACATACAAGCCTCTGGCTAGAAAGCCCATAGGACAGACACCCCCCAAACTGTAACAAATAACGAATTGAAGTGTTTCCCCAGTACATCTGTTCTGGAAAGGGTTCTGGTAACTGATGTCTGCGACATAAAAGACCAAATCTCAAAGAATACAGTGAAAAGTTGATGTGTGCAGCAAAGACCACTGCTGGGGACAAACTGCTGCTTCTGGCAGGACATTGGTACGGCTCGGAAGGGAGGAAGAGGGTCTTAGAGGTTGTACTTGTGCACATATGGGCGAAACCAAGACGGGCTCCTCTCGCCCGCCCTCAGTCCTGGCCTCACTTGGGGGCGAAGGCTGGTGTGTCGGGGCTGCCTTCCCAAGCACTGCCAGAGGCTTGGGCTGGAAATGATTCCAAATAGAAATAAATGAGCAGGACCAGGAGGAGCATTTTTCTACGAGGTACCTAGTGGTAGCTGACAGATAATAAAGAATAAAGGGAGGCGTGACAGTCTAGAAGGTATTAAAAAATGCCACACTCCTCTCCTTAGCTATTGAGAATTGATTGGATTATCTCGCTTGGTTTCTGAATATGGATTTCCCAACATGTGGAGGCTTGAGGGACGACATTGCATGAACATACACATCTATACACGTGCTGTATGTATGTGTATCTGTGCAGAGAGCCTGCCTTATACTACTAGGGATTTATGTGACAGCAGGGTTTTGTGTCCACGTAAACCTTAGCTCGTGGTTGAATTATTGGGGGCCACCTTAAGTTAAAGATGTCATTTAGACCCTTAGAAAATTTACTTGGGAATTGTCAGAGCAGTGCTTAACCAGGGAACTCAAAATGTTTATTCGCGTTAAGAGGCAAGGAACCCATATGTCCTAAGTTTAACAGGCGGCTTAACTGAGTTGCTTTCTGGCGTGAGTGACATAGTGAAAATATTTGCAATATGAACATTGTACCCGAGTTATTAGAACCACTCCTGCTGGCTGTTTGCTTTATAAAATGATGGCTTTCTAAAGTATTATCTAAGAGGAGCCCGAAGCCAGCGGTTTCTTTTTAAAATGTCATATTAAAAGCAAGCCCATGAATTAGTGGGGAGATGCTTATGTTTTGCAAGTGCTTGAGGAAGAAAAAGCCCAGACACTATCCGTTAGCCTTGATGAGAAGTCTCAGGTATTTAGAAAATGATGCTCTTCGCGTCTGGCCGGAATCTGCGAAAATCCATTTTGCCCCACTGACTGTGTCACGAGAAGGTATGGCACCCCGATAAATAATGACCCTAACAGCCAGCATTTATGCGGCTCTTACTGTGTACCAAGAGCTCCTGTGAGTGTTTCACGTACATTAACTCCTTTAATCCTGAAGAAGCTCCCACGAGGGGACGCGTCCCATTTTTATCTCCATTTCACAGATGAGGAGAACAAAACTTTCCCGAATAGCTTCCTCCTGCCACCGAAAATGGGGTGTGTGTGGGATGAGGGACCTTCCATGGGGCTGGACAGACAAATGGTTTCGCCCCTCGTAGGTGGAAAACCCTGGTGTGTTCCGTAAGAATAACGTTTATGAGAGCTGCTACCTGTTCCATCAGCTCTGAGGAGGAGCTGGGTGACATTTCTGCTCCTTCTAGACCTCTACCCATTTCGGAGTGGCTGTTCTCCCTCCCTGGCATGGCGTGGGACTCCCGAGAAAAGTGCCTCCAAGTCCTGGTGAAAACTGCCCTGCAGGGCACAGGGCCCAGAAGTTGTGTGTCTTTTCTTAAATTTGACCTCGTCCTGTCTGTGACTCTGTCCTTGGGCCCCCAGATTAGTTTCCCCTGGGGCATTTCCTCCTTGCTTTGGCAAGAGAGGCCTGAGGAGAAATTAGGCAGAACATTAAAGGTCCTTCTTCTGTCTCCCCTTCTTTAACAGTAATCCCGCATCTTGCCTTGGCGTGTCAGGGACTGGATCGTGATCCATTCGCGTTACAGCGAAAATAAAAGCACCCGTAGGTCATAATTAGCCTCTGGATCCCAGTTGGCCCTGAGCACCCAACCGAGGTGTGGGACCCGCCGCTCGGGAGAGGGGTGTGGAGAGCCCCCTTGTGGCCGGAAGGCGGCCCTGCAGCCTCGTTCTCGGTAAGGTAGGAAGGCGGGCCGCAGATAAATCAGAAACATCAATCTCGGAATATCCGCCCAAAGTGCTAAGAGATATAAATAGAATCTATAACTACAATAACACTGAAGCTGTAGCTGTAAATATACATTATCCTCCTTAATATGACACAGAGTAGATGGAGAACTGAGAACTTATTAAGACCCCTCCACGAAAAAAAAAAATGGGAAGAACGAAAACATTTAAGTTAAAATTATGTTCATTTTGTAATTCAATAAAGAAATCCCATAGACATATTTTTAAATTTAATGTTGTTTTCCAAAGCACCGAAAAAGCCCCACAGACATCTGTTTGCATACATTGTATGTCAGGCAACATCAGATTTGAATGGAATTTATCTAAATTTTATATGCATGGCTTGATGTAAATTGAAATAAATTGTACAGCATACTCTGCGTGGACGTATTGGTTTTTCCATCGCCGCTTGAACTTTTCACCCGAGGGCCTGGGCCGGTCACACGTTGACCTGCGTGAACTTTGCTGGTAAAGCCAAGTGTGCGACACCAACCTTGTGTCCATGGTAACCACCAAGTCGGGCCCACGACTCCCTCTCCCGTCCTCTCTCTTTTTCTCCACACGCCAAACAAAAAACGCCACACAACAAAACAAATTAGTATGTTCTGGCGCGGTCTGTCCGTCGGGCGCGCTCTCGGAAGAAGAGTTTTGCCAAAACGCATTTTGCCCCAGCCCCAGCTCGGACGGAGCATCCTTCGGTTTCGCCGGCCGGACGTCCCCTGCGAGTTGGAGATGAAAGTTTTATCAAAAAGTGAACGGAGAGACCCCTTCCTGGACGTGTCCACTTTGGCTTGTGTACAAAAATAGGCTCCCGTGGCTGTTTATTCAGAGATGGTGCAAAGGTGTTGTACACGGAGGCAGAGATTATCCGAGTGTGCATTTCAGCACAGTCCTTTGGAGGGGGCTTTAGAAATAAAACACTTCAGTAGGTTTTACCCCACGTCCCCATCAGGGCAGGCACTTTCCAGTGTCGTGGGGCTGATGGATCTGAGAGGGCAGTCGTTAGGCACCTAGAGGTGATCTCTCTGCGATATAAGCTGTAGTCTCCGTTTTCGTTAGGGCATTCGTATTATCCCCGATTTGGTTTCATTTTAAATGATGGATCTTTAAATCCGTGTAGGAACACGTTATTGTTTTCACAGTCTGGGTAGAAGTCCAAAGGTGGGGCCTGCTCGTTTTTAAAGTCACAACTCTGTTCACCGCGTATATCTGTGGCTATTGATTGATTCATACAAGAAGCATTTGTTGAAGACCCACTGTGTAGGCGTCGACTGGGTACTGGGGGCACAACAGAAAGTGGGGGTGACCGCACAGCAAGGTGGGATTATTGCTTGGAAAGGGAAAAACTGGGAAGCAATTAGACAGCCGTGACAAATGTATAACTGCTTACAATTGTACATCAGCTGACGAGGAAAGGCAGCTTCGTGAGTAAATTTATAGTTGTTGTTTTGGTTCTTCTTTTTGTTTTTGAAATGCGGTCTCGCTATGTGTTCCAGGCAGGCCTGGAAGTCACTATGTAGCCCAGGCCGGCCCTCAAATTCACAGCGATCCTCCTGCCTCAGCCTCCCGAGTGCTGGGATGACAGGCGTGTGCCACCACACCCGGCACCTGGAGTGGATTTAATGAAGAAAGCCCTTTTATGAACAAAGCGTTGGCAAAGGTAATTGTCCAGAGCCAGTAAGTAGACATTGTGGGTGAGGACGTTTCCTACAATAAGCACAACCTGGGATGCCGCTGGTCACAAAGCGCGGCATCCCAGGTTTTGCTTATTGCAGGAAACTTCTTAACCCATTGTGCAAGGGTTAATACAGGGGACAAAAAGTGACACTCGGGCCACATAAGACTGGGAATAACCAGATCCCTTTGATATCTTTGAATCTGCGATCTTTTTAGATCCTGGCTGTCTCCATGCAGGTCTCCGTTACTTGTTTCTAAAGTTCTTAACGGTAGTTTTGAAAAAGACTTGCTGGTTTGAGTTGTAGGAACTTCTCTTACTCACCTTTGGAGTGAAGAAAAATCTTAATTTCCAGAAGTGTGGAGTAAGCACCTGCTGATGTTTAATGTTTCACAGTTGCATTTCGGCAGTGGTAAAGCATCGAGCAGAAAGGACTCTGAGAAAGGAAGTATTTATTTAGAGTGGCCGTGAGGCAGCCTTAACACAACAACAAAGCATCCCACACGTGTGTTTCTGTGTCGGGCAGAATTGAAAGTAAAGAAGGTGAGGAGAATCAGGGAATTCTCCCAGTCGGCCTCTAACAAACCTTTGACCTTGCAGCCTGTGACCTGTGACCTGTGACCTGTGAACCTCTTTAGGCCAGAGTTGCTTCTTGTGCAATAATAAAAATACCTAACATGTGCTGGACCTTACTTTACATCAGGCACCAGTGTTCTCACCCCTTCCACTTAATTCTCCCAACAACCCTAGTGGGTAAGCACATTATTGCCTCAAGTTTGCAGACCTGAAAACTGAGGCATTCACTTTCCCAAGATCACTCCTGGCTGCTCTAACTTTGGCCTTCATGCGCTTCATCTTGGCCTCAGCAAGCTTTTAAAGTCACGGTCCAGAGAGTAAGCATTTTAGGCTCAGTGGTCCATGCATGCCTGTACTCCCAGCACTGAGGAGGCTGAGGCAGGAGGCTTGCTTTGGGTTGAAGGCCCTTGTCTTAAAAAGCAAAACAAACAAACAAAAAATAAAAGTCATATGAACGCTGTAACCATGTTCCAGTAAAACTTTTTAATAGACACTAAAACTTGAATTCCATATGATTTTCATATGTCAAGAGATACTATTTTTATTTTCCCTGCCATTTACAAATACAAAGAACATCTTCAGTTTGTGAGATCTAGAAAAATGAGGGGTGTGGTGGACTGGGGCTGGGTCAGAAGTTGGTGACTTCCGTGCTGCACTGTGATTCTTCTCCGTGCACAGCGTGAGAGGCCAAACTCGGTGGCCTCTGAAAAACTGCTACTGTTCAAAATGTGATAATTCAGTGATTTTTCCAGCTCCAAAAATAAGTCACCCTTTGGGACTCATAGACAATGGAAGGCTGCCTCAGAAAATAAGAACGCTCCTCTCTTGTTTGTGGGGAAGATCGTATTTAAACTATCTCCGCAGCATGAAGAATTACCTCTGCTTAATTGATATTTTGAGAGAGAGCGATTTCATTATCTCCTTTAAAAAGCCATTTGGCACTGCTGGCCGGCCTGTCAGGCTTGTGTACTAATGTTGAGGCTGCGTCCCCCCCCCCACCCGGCCAGGGAGAAGCTCGTTGCTCTCCAGCTTTCTAGCGTGAGGCTCCCTCTGCGCCACCTTCCCGCTGCAGGTAGGAAGGTCCCAGCCCCGCCAGGCCTCCTTTGCGTCTGGACTGCTGGTAACTTGCCAAGGAAGCCTTTCCAGAACGTCTTTATCCCTCTCGTGTGACAGAACCAGAGAATGGACAGATTAGAGACTCTTTTCCTCGTGTGTATTGAAAGTTTAATTTTTCCCCCAAAAACGTACATACAGAAATTTCTATAAATTATTACCTAAAACTAGTTTTTTTTGGGGGGGTCTATATGCTTAACTTATAATTGCTGTAATTTATCTGAAATTTGGGGTTACGAGAGAGCTATCAAAGCATCCCTTCTTTTAACATGCAGTGATACAATGACTATCGTCATTATGTACTGCAAAATAAAAATTTTAAACGTTTAAAATGCAATGATACAGCTGATTATGAATTTTAAACTTTTATGTCTTCTTCTAGCTTTAAAACTGACAGCCACTCCGGAGTTTCCTTGCTGTCTGTTGAGGTAACGTGATTAAAAACAAACAAACAAACAAACAAAACCCAACAGTCCATGATTTTCCCTGCATTTCATCCCCAGTTACAACTTAACATCCAAATCCCAAATACTCTGCTGGTCTTCGTACCTTACACATTCGCAAACACTGACAGTTTGTTTCATAGGTGGCCAGGAAATAGCCCCTTATTGCCTAATGACCTTGCGTAGGGCCTAGGTACGGTGAATTCAGAGGCTGTGTTTCAGCCTTAGAAATGACTGTGGGGTCCAGGGACGTAGCTCAGTGGTTCCGCTGCCTGCCTCACAAGTGCAAGTCCCGAGTTCGATCTCTGGTACAAAAAAAAGAAGAAGAAGAAGGGGCCATCAGAGTCAGATTTCTTAAGGTTTTCCCCCTGGAGCCCGTGTCTTTTTCAGACATTTTCCAGAAAAATAATATTAGCACAGATAAAGGGTTTTTTGCTGTTGTTGTTTTGATTTTTGTACCAGGGATCAAACTCAGCCCCTTGCGCTTGCGAAGCAGGCGGCGGAACCAGTGAGCTAAACCCTGGCCCTAGAGTTTTTTGACATAAGATGATCTTTGCGGGGGTGTAGCTCAGTGGCACTGCGATTGCCTGGCAAATGTGAGGTCCTGAGTTCGATCCCCAGCACCGGAAATAAAACAAGACATAAGATGGCTTTATATCCACAAAAGTGGCGGAGCATGAGGAGGTCGGTTGCTGACAGGATTGCGTGTCCGCTGTGGTCTCCGTGACTTTGCCCACGTGGTTGTGATGAAACCAGATAAATGAGAGTGAAGTCCTCTAAGCTCCGAGAGAGTGAAACTCACATCTGTTTATATTTCCGAGACGCTGGAGTATTGTTTGGCCAGTGACACAGGTGTGAAGGTAAAAGACTTACGGGTTATTGGGGGGGTTCAGGGAAGATGTGATCAGATCAAAAACACCGAACTGTAAAAAAGAAAAGAAAACACCACACCAAGAAACAGCAACACACCTGACGGATGTCACCGCTGATTACTTGGTTTCATCAAAAGGAGAGCTTAAGGTCAGCAGCAAAATTGAGGCTAATATTTCTTTGCTTCTACTGTCACTGTATGAGAAAGTTTGCTGCCTGTAGAGAACAGTTTGTTGGGTGACTAGGTGACTTTGGGGTTTTTGCTTTTTTCTTTTACTTTGAACTTGGTTTGGTTTGTTTGTTTAGCATTTAAGTGATCTTTTACAACTTAAATCGACATAGTTCACTCTTTAAAAATAAATAGCTGAGGGCTGGGGATTCAGCTCAGTGCCGCCGCCTGCCTCGCAAGTGTGAGGTCCAGAGTTTGATCCCCGGTACCAAAAAAAAAAAAAAGACTGAGATTTGACTTCTTCAAAATGCTACCAACCGTATGCAACGATCCAGGGCTTGCAAACCTCTGTGCCCTGGACTCCGGCTCCCTGAGGGTTTAGCGCAGTGCCCACCACCAGCGATGGTCCCAGAGGGTCCTGCTGACTGAGGCTGTGGGACTAAAGTGTGACCAAGAGCACGCTTTTAGCTGAATGTCAGGATGTGTTCTCTGTATTTTGGGGGGCTGCGCCCCGGCCAAAGGAACCCTAGACGTAAACAACCGTAACAAGCCAGCGGCACGGCTGGCTTGGACGTCCGGTGTGGCAAAGTGGGCAGCGACAAAGGGTAGAGACCTGGCGGGCTCCAACTCCGATGCCACAGGTGGGGAAGAGCCAAGTGGCCCTCGGGCCACTCCTCGCCGTCCTGAAGGGGGAGAGTGTGAGAGATGGGCCCGGGCCTCCACTTCCTGTCGGCGGCGGTGGGAGACGCCCCAGGGCAACACAGTAGTAAAAAAGTGTCCCCGTTTCCCATCGATCCCCCGCAATGGACTTGAAGTGGGAGATGTGTCCTTCCATGCCCTGCAGAAGAGAAGGTATCGGGAAAGTGGTCGTAGCCATGGATTAGTGGCCGCGGCTCACTTCCTGGATAGAGTTTAGTCGGTGTCTATTGTGGCCAGGGTGGGACTTTCTGGGAATAATATTACAATAATATTACAGTGTGGTCTCTGTTTGAGGCAGCGCAAGTTTCCCTCGATCTGGCGAATCAATGTGTCTCAGATTCTAAGTTGTTGATTGCAATCACTGGTCGTTACTGCCATTCATCTTACGTTGGTGTCTGCTGTTGGTTTCCTGTAATTTTAGCACAAAATTGAAATCTCTCTATACCATATTTTCTGGTAACTGGGAATATTTTGTTTGTTGGTTGGTTCGTTGGTACTGGGGATCGAACCCAGGACCTTGCGCTTGGGAGGCAGGTGCGGTGCCACTGGGCTACATCCCCAGCCCTGGAAATTGGGAATTTTAAAATAATTTTGTTGTTTACAACTGTAAGCCACCAGAGAAAGCCACATGTCCTGATGTCACTTGTAACACCTGAGACCATCACTGTGTTCCTACCATTATAGATCAGTAGTCATCCCAGGACCACAAAATAAACATTTTTTAAAATAAAGTAAGTACTCGGCAATCCCTGCACTATGTTTATAAGTTATCAGATGTGGGGCTGGTAGGGCGGGACAGTGGGGAAAGAGGGGAAAGAAAGCAAGAAAAATTTTTGCTACCATTTCTAAATGCCATTAACTTTGTAAAAGTAGAAGCCTGGTCTTAAGGATCCAGGAGGAGGAGTAATGAGAAACCAGAGGCTGTGGTACGAGGTACCTTTAAGAAGCCGATTGGAAAGAAAGAGAGGCGCGTACGTGGTAAGAGAGAAGAGAAACTTTTTTGGTTTTCCTGGCTTTGGCAAGGGTAGAGCTGAGCTGACTTTCCAGCAGTCGAGAATGGACCAGTCCAAAGGTCCTGGGCAGCATCCGGTGCCGGAAAAGGCAGTGGTGACTCTCTCGGTACTAATCCAGGATCCCTCCTGGGCAGAGGCACCCACTGGGGCTCCTGATGTCATTTGAGCTGGGGTGGTGGCGCATGCCTGAAACCCCGACTTTTCAGAAGGCCGAGGCACATTTGAGGCCAGGCTGGCGATTTAGCAAGACCCTGTCTCAAAATAATCCAAAAAGCGTCGTGTCTTAATTATTACTCTGTCCCTCACAGGTTTCCACACAAAGCAGACGCTCAACTTCTGTCAAGTTGATTCCCCCCAAAAATGTGGTTGTACGGGCCAGACTTGCAAAATATATCTATTAATCTGTATAGGCTAAAGAACCCTCAAAGAATCACAAAATAATCGCACCCTCCCCCCCCACTGCCCCCCTATTCGTCTTAAGAGACCAGAGTCACAGCCTCCCCGCTGCCCGCTCCCCTGGTATCTGGGGCGACTCCAGAAATCCTGAGGCGAGGACTTCACCAGCCGGATCCGAGACAAATGTCTGTGGGACAGCTCGTGAGGACAAAGACCAAGGCTGGGCAGTGCGGTGGCGCCGCCAAGACAAATGAAGGAGGCAGGGACTTCAGGAAAGGGACTTCAGGAAAGCCAGGGCAGGCTGCACTCGCGCCGGGAAAACCAAGTCCACACGAGGGATTGCATCCCCCCGACTCCTGTAGCCGCAGTGTGAGCAGTGTGCCGTCCCGTGTCGCGGAGATGCCCGCTTTTGGGGATGGGGGAGCAGGGGTACCGGGAATCGAACTCCGGTCCTTGCTCTTGAGAGGCAGGCGGCGGCGCCACTGAGCCACATCCCGGGCCCTGGGCTCGCATTCCTGTGGTGCTTTTCGCCCGGACAATCGCAAGGCGCTTTGCAGATTGCAAACAGGAACGTTCCTTTTGCAACATCCCGGATGTTCTCCATCCACAAAATCTGGTTCCCCACCCAAGCCGTTGACTGTGAAACACTTTTATCAGCTCGGGTTTTTTGTCCTTACAAAACCCCACTCCATCGGAAGGCCTGCAGTTTACACCATTTGTCCTGTAACGCATGCCGCGCCCCTCCTACCCAGGCCCTTCCCCCACTAACGTGGAAAGTGAATTCAATTAGATTTAAGACAAAGAGTAATTGCATTGGAAAACAGAAAAAATACCTCATCCCGGAGTGATTAAGCTCTTTACCTTAGACAGGAGTTTAACTCTTTCACGGAGACAGGGTCCCATGGAGTAACGAACACAGAGATTCACTCGCTCATAACACGGAGTCCTGAAGGCACCGCCTCTGTCAGGCCCTGGTTCTCCACTCACACAGGATACTGTACTCGTTATAAGATGTATAAGAAATAGGACAACTAAGAACCTCAGAATGCTATTTGTTCACAACTCTTAGTTGACAGTGAGCTATCTCAAAACCCGAAGTCACCCTGAGCTGGGATCCTGCAAGCCAATTCGATCATCCACCTTCCCAGAGCCAGCCGTGCTCTTGCTGTCTGCGTGGGGCTGAGCCCTTCCCCGTTTGGAATCGGGATTTGTCTCAGCCGAGCCTGAGTCCTCTAGCGCTCGCTCGGACTTAGCCGGAGAGAGGGTGAAGTCACCTGGGGCGACAGGTGCTGCAGGAGGGAAGGTCCTAGAACTCCAGGGAACCACTCGCCATGGGTGAGACGCAAGGCCTTTGTTTCCAGTACACTGGGAGGGCGGGAAGGTTTTGTGGACGCCGGAAGAAACTTTAACGAGAAGTGTGGGAGCGTCCTGAAGGGTCGGGGCGCTAGAGGGGCGGTGGGCGGAGCTCCCTGTTGCAGCACCTGCCTGTCCGCGTGCACTCAGGTGCAGTCTGGAGCGGAGAAAAGGGCGGTGCGGGTGCGGCGTAGCCAGCCCTAGGGAAAACTGCTGCCTACCACTGCACCGTACTCTGCTGTTTCTTTTTTGTTTTGTTTTGTTTTTGTTTTTGTGTTTGTTTTTTCTTGAGACAGGGTCTCACTAGGTAGTGAGACTGACCTGGAACTCACTATGTAGCCCAGACTGGTCTCGAACTCACAGCGATCCTCCTGCCTCAGCCTCCCAAGTGCTGGGATGACAGGCTTGCACCACCACGCCCGGCGAGGCCGTATATTTTCAACAGCGCACGCAGCACAAGGTATTGGCTTCAAATACCACATGTGAACCACATTCGTTCCTGGTCATTGACCAGACCCTACTTTTCACTGGCTGATGTCATAGTGAGGTGGTGGGCGTGACTTACAAAAGATAAACCCTTGTGTTACAGGGTCTCAGCCACCTGAACCACCCCTACCTAGGGACTAGAAGGGCCTGCAACTATTTCTGAGGCCACTTATATTATTTTTCTTTGAGATCTGCTGCTGAAGGGCCCTACATAAATCAATCCTAAGTTTAGTATATCTCTATTCTCCTTCATATCTTACCAAATCTGTCACACACAGGACAGATTTATCGACTTACATGTACTTAGTTTGTTACTCTTAGCAAAATCTGTGTTGTGATAAATATTTAGAGTGTTCACGTGGTAGCCAGGGATTAAAGAGCCTGATTTATAGACTTGAAGTAGGAGAAAGGGTAACATAAAACGACCATTTACTTGGGTCACGAATCGGGTAAGTTTGGAAGTTCCTCTGTGAGGTTTTCAGTCCACAGCAAGAGACAGGCCGCTAGTGAGGCAACGGGGATTTTTAAAAATCTGGAGTCTGTGACTCTTCTCACTCCTTAGACAGACAGTGACCCCTTCAATTGATGAAGATCATTTTTAAGGATGACGCAGGAGAGGTTACAGGCAGGGCTCTGAAAGGATAAACATCTTGTGTTTCTGAAGCTATTGTACTTTTCCTTCTCTGTTCTTAGAATGAAAGCGGATACAGTGCAAACAACCTCCCATATTTTGAATATTTTATAATAATGCTCGCTCTTTTTCTCCAAAATAAGCTAGGAAGTGATGGCTTTTCCCCAGGCTGGAGCGTTGGTTTTCGCCGCTGACCGTGGCACAGAGACTGTGCCCGTCCGTGCCAGCTGCGGGCATGAATCCTTCCTCACAGCAGGATTGGAACAAAACTCGGCACTTAATTGAACAGTTCAAATGCCAGTGAGGAGGAAATTTTCGTCAGACCAGATTGTAAACTTAAAGTACATGGCAGCCTAGGAGCTCTGTGAAATGCAAAAAAGAAACGTTACAGAACTCTCTGGTATCACTTGTCTTGGGATTTGCAAAGGATTCCTTCTAAACTGTAACTGTTTTTAAAAACAGCAACAACATCGCTTCATTTTCCTTCTTATTTTGAGCAGTTTGCAGCCCGTTTTGGAATAGTGAGAAACAATGCAATTAATTTTCTCCGGCGCAATCATGCATAGATTTAATAAGCATCCAAAGGTAGCATCCATCTGTAAAGTATGCGTTGCATGCTAAATTACTTCTCTTCTGTGGTTTTTTTTTTTCTTTCCAAACCTTAATTAATTGAAGAAAAAAATGTTTATTAAAGTGGGAACAGGCTGGGCTCTGGCTCTGTGTCTCTGGTTCAAAAGTTCACACAATTCCCCGAAGGTTCACCCTACATGTGCGCCTCTCCCCTCTCAACCTCCGTCTCTCCCTCTCTATGACAGGGATGAACGCCTAGAAAAGGTGTGTTGCCTGGTTCCCAGGATCAGTTTTAATAATCTTTAACTTGAAGGAGCGGACATTTTTGTGTGTACAGATTTGCATACAGTGCCCAGCTTTACGTCAACAGCACCTGCATATAGACCCGTGACTGAGTTATTCACCCATTTCCCTGTTGCTTGGGTAGAACGGCTTCAAGTACAGGTCGGAGAAGGGCAGCCAGGAAAGTACAGCTCTACAGGTGGATCTCAGACAGGAAAGGGGTTAGGTTTGAAAATAAGCTGTGACTCTACAGATGAATTTGGGTCCAAAGGAAAAAAATCTCTCTCATAACTCTCCAACTAGAGAAATACTCCCCCGTAAACAAATGGAAAAAATAATAGGAAGTGATTCGCTGCTGAGATTCTTTGGAAACCGAAGACATTTCCTGCTGTGCAGCCAGCTTTACACGAGCTACATGAAAACAGCCAGTTTATCGTCCAGGAAAACTATTATCTTTAAAGACTGACTCGGCATTTCTTCGATTATTTCAATTGCTTACCTAAGATGCCATTATCTTCCTGTTTTGTTTTTTTTTTTCAAGTATCCTTATCCTTCGCTGAGATCCTTGCTTTAAAAAACAAAAAAGGAAATACAAGTGTAGTTTCGGTTTAAATCGCTAAGGATTTTTTTCTTAATTTAAAACAAGATTAGTTTTCACATTTAACACAAGTGGGGTCTCACGGTCCCTTCCAAACTTAGGTTTTCTAGACTCAGACAACGGTGCCGAACTCAACTGTGGACTCGCCTGAGTGAAGTCAACTTTTTCTTGTCAAACAGAGCGATCATCCAGGAGATTTCAGGAGGCCTTTGACAGGTTGTTTGTGTCTCTCTGGGGACTCCTCGGTCCGTGGGTACTTAAAACCCTGGCTCAGCCTATGATTGGCCCTTTTAATTTTGTTTAAGATAGTGCTGTATCACACTGACTCTCTCTATCACACCTTGGATTCCCCCGCAGTGTGTGTGCCGCGTGAGCCCCGGGGACATCTCGGGTGAATTCTAGGAGCCGCGTTCCGTGCAGTCTGTCCAGCTCCTGTAGCGGCCGCGTTCGGGCCACTTTTGGAAACTTGCAAATCGGATGCCAGGGAGGTGATTCGGAAATGTGCTTCCCCATTAAGGGCCATCAGGGGATTTGTCGGAGACATGAGGGTTACACGCTGAAGGCAGTATCCGTGTAGGGCCTAGGGCTCACGTCCGCGTCCCCCACACCCCGAACCCTGGGACTTCTGCCAGTCTGGGTCTTGCTTCCTAGACAAATTTTGGCTCGGGCGCCTGGGAGGGGCTGCAGGCTTCACACGGCACACGCATGTAAGCGGCGCACCTCGGAGAGTAGGGTGTTGGCCCTCATGCCTACTCGCCGACGTCTCTGTTGTTGCAGCCTGGCGTCCTTTGTGAGCTATTCGGTGACATTTCAGAACCATTTCGCTGTGCAGAAAATCCACACTTGTGTTTCCTTAGCTGACACCGTGGCACTCACGCTCGAAATTGCTAGTTAGAAAAAAAAATTGTGGAGGCCGGTGGCTGTAATCAGCGTTGTTGCTGTCTGTTTCCTCAGACTAATAGCGGAGAGATCCGAGCCTGAGAGTTCAAACAGAGGTTATCTTTCCCAGGTAGCCTCTCGTCCAACGAGAATTTGATTTTTTTCTATAGGACTTTACTCCATTAGATTAATGAAATTTCAGTGAGAGCCTGGCGCCCCCTGAAGCTTTGTTAAGAAAACAAATGGTGTTCTGTAGGTGTGACAGCGGCGCTCGGCGAGTTACGAGAAGGTGAATACGTCCCCCCCATCCAGGCAGCCCGCTGCACATTGATCTCTATTTAAAACACCAATCGGATTTTTGTTAATTATAAATGATTGATCTGCAGGGTTTTTCCCCTTCTCTTCCTCTTCTCTGTGTGCGGCCCCCTCCTCCCTCCACTTCTAACTTCTCGGCGTGCTGCGTGGAGAGCTTTTTGTTTAAAGAGACGATCATAGAGAGCAAATTAGAGTAACACCCAGCAGCGAGGCCGTCGCGGGCGTCACTGCCAAGGTGCTCGCGGTCGCCCCGGCGGAGGTGAGCCCAGAAGCAGGTTGCACACCGACTCAGGCTCCCTCTTCGCCCGGCTCGGTCCTAACAGAAAGGGTTTTTTGTTTTTTTAAAATAGAAAGAAAACCCTAGGGCCGTGAGATGAGGACCACAGAGCCCGTGGCCATTGTGTTTTAACATCTGGCCTGGAAGCCACAGAACCCGAATCCCGGTGTTAACGGGGGAGCCAGGGTGTGCGCGTACCCTGTGTGCACCCGGGTGTGGTGAGCGGCCGGCCAAGCCCGCGTAGGGCGACGGGGCTAAGGGACCGTCCCCAACCTCCGGAGTTCCATTTGCAAGCATTTAGGAGATGCGTCTGCCTTGTATCGTCTTTGTGGAGTAGTTTCTCAAAATAATATTTAGAAGCAATATTGTACTGAAACACTGACGCTGCTCACCACACGGAAGAATGTGTCGGGCTTCTTGGCAGGGCCTCTCTTTACACGAATATCTGAGTGCGTTAAATGCATTTCTTTGTTGAATGCGAATGCACACATTTCCTTCTGTGTTATTTATACCATGAACAATACATAAAGAAGATCATTTACTCAGCTCTTAGGAAACAATTTGTAAAAAGTACGGCATAAGAAGCCCAGGTCTTGGTGTTATCACGTTGAAAACTGCGTTGATTTCACATTTCTAACAGAAATGTAGATTTGTTTTTGTTTTTGTTTTTGGGGGGTTTTGTTGTTTTGTTGTTGTTGTTGTTGTTGTTGTTTTTGAGACAGGGTCTCACTATGTAGTCCAGACTGCACTGGAACTCACTGTGTAGCCCAGGCTGGTCTCGAACTCACAGCAATCCTCCTGCCTCAGCCTCCCAAGTGCTGGGATTACAGGTATGTGCCACACACCCGGCTGAAATGTAGATTTTTATGAATGTAACTCTGCTAAATTTGGGCATTTAATTAACTTTGAGGACAGACATTTTCATGTTAGACTACCAGACTTGCTCAGTGTTGTTTTTGGGTTTGGTTTTGGTTTTTCTTGGTACCAGAGATCGAATTCGGGACCTTGCACTTGCGAGTCAGGCAGTGGCACCACTGAGCTAAATCCCCAGCTCTTTGTTGTTTTTTGTTTTTGTTTTTTTGTTTTTTTGTCTGAATCATCTATGCAACGCACAAGAGAATTTGAAAAGTAATTTGCAGTTTCACAAAATCCTCTCCGTTGAAGAAATGTTGGCTTGTCTCAGAAAGAACACCCTAAAACTTTGCTTGACTTCCTTATGGGTTGCTGTATGACTAATCATGCATGATAAGACTTGTGATAGCATCAAAACAATTCTGCCCCTGAAAACATCAGCCTGAAATGGGCAAGAACCTGAAATATAACTTGTATAATCTCCCCACACCCCCAAATTCTGTAATTTTGGGAAGATGCTAGCTGTTGCTTTCTAAAGATGAAAGACTCTCTTCTACTGCTCCCTATAAAGTAAATGTTTAACGAGACCGTAAGGACACCCTGGAAAACTAGGCTTAAAAGAGTAGTCTTGGTGATACAGGATTTGTTCCTGGGATTTTAAAATATTTGTTCTTTGTCTTTATTCTTGCTTATTGTTTTTAATCTCCATTTTTAAAAAGATAGTAAAAGCCACTAAGGAAAAATGTGTAAACAACTATAACTGTGACTTTTTCAATCAGTCTTTGAATCAGGCAGAAAAAAAGGAATGCAACATTTTTTTCAACTTTAGAGCAGCTGCTAATGCCAACAACCATAGGAATGACCAGTAGCAGAAATGAAGGGTCATTGTGTATTCGCCAAGTTATTTTCATAAAATACTTCCGGAGGGCTGGATTTAAAAGATTTTCATTTTATTCCTGTTTGAGTTTTTCTTTCTTTCTTTCTTGGAATAGGCTGACTGATGTTTTTCATTAGTGGATTTGTGATTTATGTGATTTTAGCAGGTTTTGCCAAGGTTAAATAATTTAAAGAAAGAAACCCTTATCTGACACGAGATAGCTCCTTAATGAAGTATATCAGATACTTGTCCTCTTGCCGTATAAAATGGGTCTCCAAAGCCAACAACAGCTTTCTGCAGGGACACAAATCCCTATATAAATATCCAAATGCAGCAAGATGTTACACATTTTTAAAGATATGCCACACAAACAGATTAACGCAAGCGTGTGGTCCTGTGCGCCTGAATTACAAAGGGTTGTCACGGGGTTGGCAGTGACACCCACATAAATAAAAAATCAATTCCTAATGACGAGGCAGACTTGCTTTAGCACATTACCCAGGTTAAGTGAGAGCACACAAAGACATCAAGCCCTATAAGACGAGTGCAATTGCAGTGTATTAATATGATTTAGGGCGCTCCACACCTCGATGGCATAATTGTTGCTATATCTACAGGGCCAGATGGCACTCGGGGTGAACAGCCAGTGAGGGCCTCACGGGGAGAGCGCCAGGTGAGCTAGAAGGTGCTGGGCTTCGGCTCACCCATCTTCTGGAGGAAATCTCCGGGACTGCTGGCAAAAGAAGCAGATTCCTGGGGAGGATCCTATCTTATTCAGTAGGAACAGAGGGTGTTGGAGGCCCTGGGCGGGGCCCGGTGAGGCAGCTACCTGGATTTGTGAGAAAGAACGCAGAGGGGGTTGTTATTTGTTTTCCAGCACCAGGGACCAAAAACATTTTTTAGAGATGTTTTCAGAAGAAAATAAAAATTTTTTAACCCTAAAGTACAAGTAACCCTATAAAAGAAGTCAGAAGGTCTAAACATATGTGCTCCCAAAGTCAGAGCTCTGTGGGGTTCCTTTGATGTCTGTAAAATGTCTTTGTTCTGAATATTTAAAATCGGCTTCTGCTAGCCCTACTCACTCCCGACTGAAAAGGGCTCACTAAATTATTCAGCAAATACTCATTGGAGACCTACTGAGGCACTGTTCTAGGCACGAGGGATGTATCGGGGAGAAGGGAAACGCTGTGATGGGAGTGTAGACATCCTCAGGGTGACACGTGATGCACGAGGAGCCGTGGTGTAAAATATGGAAGGAAAACCGGAAGAGACGCGGAGGACGGGAAAGTACAGCGAGGAGCTTTCAGATTTACCTTTCCCACCATAAAGACGAGGAAGAGGCGAGGAAGAATAAAAGAGGCTGGAGGGCGCTCTTGTTTATCTTCCGGCTCCATCGCTCTTTTCCTGCTTGTGTGCTTGCACCTGCTGACCCAGCCTCAGACTGCAGAGCTGAGGGTCAAATCGCTGGCCTGGTGTCCAGGGTGAGCTTAGATTCTCTCGGCGTGAATTAAATCGAATCAGGTGACATAACTTTTATGATCCGGATCCTTTCGTCTGATAATAGCACGAGAAGCGACATCCCCTTTTGCTAGGAAGAATGTTTATAAATTGTTCCACGTTCTACTCTGTGATCTATAAGTTTCTGCTTCTAATCATTGAGGACGTAAAACCGGCTTTGTACGGTTTGCGTAGTAGATTTAGTGGGTTTAGATTTCTAAACATGTAAAATAGTTTTCTCTATTCTACTCTGTGATCTATAAGTTTCTGCTTCTAATCATTGAGGACGTAAAACCGGCTTTGTACGGAGGGATCTTTGCGTAGTAGATTTAGTGGGTTTAGATTTCTAAACATGTAAAATAGTTTTCTCTCGGGTCTAAAAGAAGGGAAGCCCCTCAAAATTTGTGACTTCATAAATCAGACTCTTCTATCCCCTCCTAGCAAAATTCTTCCTAACCCTAAGGATGATCCACCACTCTACTCTTGGGTGCCGCTCACTAATTCACTCTGGCATTTTTAACTAATGTTCAGCTGTCCCACCAATGTGGTTTGTCATGTAACTGCACCTACCCTTTAAGTAAGAAGTAATGCTGTGAAACACTCATTTGGTTTAGGTGAAAAAGTAAAATTCACTCTGCACTGTGGATGGTCTTTGTTTGAGTTTACTTTTAATTAAATACTAACCAAAAAGGTATTATGCCTATTGCCACATAGACAAAAATATCAAAAAGATGGGTTCCAAAGTGTCAGTATCAGTTGCAGGATATAACATAAGGGCAAGAGGTTTTTTCGTTTGTTTGTTTGGTTTTGGTTTTTGGTTTTGTTTTTTGGGGGGGTTTTTTGAGACAGGGTCTCACTATGTAGTTGAGACTGACCTGAAACTCACTATGTAGCCCACACTGGTCTAGAACTCACAGTGATCCTCCTGCCTCAGCCTTCTGAGTGCTGGGATTACAGGCATGCCCACCACACCCGGCAATAGTTATTCTTTTCTTTATGTTTTTCCATATTTTAATTTTTCTACGAGGAAGTTATATTGTTTTTTGCAGTTAAAAAACCTCAATATTATTTTTAAAAGCTAATGGAACCTAAAACTTGGTATTTTTTACTTAGCATAAAACTCCAGCTCAGTCGTACCAATAAAACGAAGTAGAAGAAATCAGAAATCAGCAAGCATCGAGAGTTAAGTGATGCTGTGAAATTCCTCATTTTACTAATTCCCTTTGATTGTACTTGAAATGTCAAGCGCAAATTTGATTAATGTGTCCTTGTTATTTCCAGGATATGAAGTTTGTTCTTAAAAAGTAGTAGGCAGGAGTTTCTCTGTAGCAACGTGCCGGAGACATCAGTCAGATTGCACGAGGAAAAGGTTTTGATTTCAGGCTTTTTAATGTAGTATTATTCATAAAGATGGGTATTTATGAATGTCTCGGAAAAATAAAAGAAGGGCCTGGAGACTATTTCTTATAGGAGTCGACAATATTTAGCCCTATCCGAATGTGTGAATGGATAAATATCCCTACTGTTTTAATTTTGAGTGTAGATGAATGAAGTTAACTTTGCAGCGTTATTTTCCCGCATTATAATAATTGTACACGGTGCCCCGGGGATGCCTGTGTTTGGCCTTCTCAGGTGTGGCGCTCGCCTGATTCCTGCAGCAGCCTTTGGCTCCACTTAATTCCTTCGCCCCAAGCCACGTTCTATTACCGGTTGCCGGATTGCCATCCCCGGCACAAGTTTACAGACTCAGATTTCACACGTATGCGCCATCTCTGTATTTCCTTAAAGCCATTGCTTGTAACCTCTCCCCAGCGTTCCTGCCGCTCACCTTTAGTTTAAGGACGTGGTGGCCGAGAGCCCCACCTGGCCCCTCTACCTGAGGAACGAAAAGGTTTAAATTTATCCCCAGTCCAGTGGGCAGCCACTGTTTTGCTACAGTCTTCATTGTTTCTGGTGAGTTATAGCTTGATGAACCCATTAATGTAGAACTTTCTGTAGAGAGTTACTGCTGTTTAAAAGTGAGAGGACGTTATTGATGCCTTTCATAATCTGCTGTGCCAGACACGTCACCCGGAGAGAATTAATCAGAGTACGGCTCCCTTAAATGCTACCACTTGCCTAAACTCTCCCAGAAATTTATAGGAATCTGACAGACTACCAGATAGTCTGTAAAGGTCTTGAGTACTTGTCAAATTAAATACCACCATTGCTAAATGCACTGTAATTAAAGATACACCGAGTTCCCCCTAAGTCAATCCATGTTTTTTTTTACTTCTTTAAATATGAGTTTATGTTTGAGTTTCACCTGCTATAAATTACCCTATTAACCCTTTTGTCATGCTGATATCAAAGGTGTCAGAATGTTCCAGAACAGTTACTTAGCTATGTTTATTGTGGACCATTCATAGTATGTGTTTCAAAGTAGGCTTCTTTTTATCACTTGAGTTTGGCTGGGTAGGTAGATAGATAGATGATTGATAGGTAGATAGATAGATAGTCTCCTATCTATCTAGCTTCTAGTCACAAAGCGCTGTTTCTAGAAAGGTGTGCTTTATACGGTACTGGTATTTTTGTTTTTTAACAAACTGCTCTATTGGTTGGTTTATTTTCTTCCCTCCCCCTCCTCCTCCTCCTCCCAAAACTTTCTGTGGCTACCAGGAGCTGTGTCTGAGTTACACCTTTACTCCACGTTATTAGCACTCAGACATTGCTTCCTTCACACCCCGTCAGCACCTGTGTACACTCTTTCTAGGAATCATGTAACAATATAAAATAGCCTTACCTTTGGTTCTACTCGACTAATGTAACCACCCTGCCATTTTCTTGAAGTGCAGGTTGCTTACGAGGTGTAGTTTCCTTTTTCTATTATCGGTGTGTATTTTGGAGGTTTCAGTGCAAATGGGAAGCCACAGAGCAAGTCGCTCCTGGACTTAGTCAGGATGACCCACCAAAGGACCTGGGTGAAGAAACTAAAATGATCTAGATGGTGAAGATGCAAAGAATTACAAGACGGTGAGCATTAAGGAAGTTGCAAGCCCCGAACAACTCTTCATTTTGAAGAGGAAGCCAGGCGTGTCTGTGTGTGTGTGAGAGTGTGAGTGTGTGTGTGTGTGTGTGCGCGCACGCGCGCGCACACATGAGCCTGTTGAATATGCAATAGCTTAGATTCGCTCACTCAGCGCTTTTGAAGAGGAAGCCAGGCGTGTCTGTGTGTGTGTGAGAGTGTGAGTGTGTGTGTGTGTGTGTGTGCGCGCACGCGCGCCCACACATGAGCCTGTTGAATATGCAATAGCTTAGATTCGCTCACTCAGCAATAGATGGCTGGTGGCCTCTGTCTGAATAAACAGATGCTCTGCTTTTCTATCTCAAATCCTTGAAGCCCCGCGCCTGCCCCTTGAAGAGCCTCCCTTCTGCTCTTCCGGAGGCAACGGGGCAGAGAAATTTCTTGTAAAACTTTAGCAGGACACGGGAGACCTTGGAGGTAGAAGAAATTCGCAATCTGCATGAGCTCCGTTCTGAGCTAGAATGGGGGGCAAATGAGCCGCAATGTGAGGCCTGTTAACACATTTCTGAATTTTTAGAGGGAGATCTATCTGAAAAGATCTTATTAAGTCTCTGAATGTAGGTAATTGGAGTCACGTTTATAAATATTTTACCTGCCTCGAGTAGATGATTACTTTGGGCCAATAACAATTTCAGAGCAGCTAATATGGCAACATAAATACAGATGCGTAGCGGGTACTTTTTCTTTATATAATGAATATGTGATTAGGAACGTTTTCTTTTACAGAAGGCTTTTATGGCAGATTGCTTTAGAAAAGAATTTGGAAGTTAAGTCTGAGGGATTGCATGATGAAACCTTCCGGGAATGTGTCGTTTGTGTTTGCACAAGGCCTTTTAGAGTGGACCAGACTTCCTGCTTCTTACAACCCTTGCGTGGCTCAGGCGACTTCTCTACTGCGGTCTGTCAGAAACCCCACACTCCAAAGCAGCTGAAATCAAGTGTCCTGCCGCAGACCCTCCCTGCGATGCAAAGCGAGGAGCACTCCATTTGTCTGTCTTCTGAGTTATTCACTTATACATTTCCCCTTCCACTGAACACCTGAGGGAAACTCCTTTGAATGTTTCAAGGCTTTTACCCAAGCCGAGTCGCTACTGCGTATCGAAAGTTTAAAAAATAAAATGAAAGCTCAACCCTTTCTCGCAGCCTTTATGAGCTCAACACAGAGCTGGCTGCTTACCATGTAATATCTCGTTTAACTCACAGATGAGAGGCTGTTCACTGCTTAGCCGTGGCAAAGCCAGGACAGTGATTTAGATCTGACTGGGAAAGGCAAGCTCTAAGAGAAGGGAGGGCAGATGAACAACAGTATTCAGAATTTCTGTGTCCTGTTCTCATGACAAAATTATACATGATGACTGTTATGATTTCTGGTGGAGAAAAAGATAAATATAAAAATGTGAAGGCCAGGGATTTAGCTCAGTGGTGCTGCCACCTGTCTTGAAAGTGCAAGGTCCTGAGTTCGATCTCTGGTATAAAAAATATGAGTAGTGTGTAGGGTTAAAAAATCCGAAAGGGCATATAGGGCTGGGCATGGTGGCACACACCTGTGATCCCAGCACTCAGGAGGCTGAGGCAGGAGGATTGCTGAGAGTTCAAGGCCAACCTGAGCTACACAGCAGGACTCTGTCTCAGAAAAAAAAAAAAAAAAAGGACGGCGGCCATATGGGGGTCCCTGCAGGCTCACCGGGCCTGAAATCCTCTGCTGTGACTTCCATGGATGTCCTGGAGCCCAGCCTAGGATGCTGACCTGGTCGGTGTAGCCACTGCTACGGGAGAACTGGTGACACCAGCAGCAGAACACAGACGCCTTTGGTCTTCTCGTGGACGTCGGCACCAGGTCCTTGGGCGTCCTGTGGAAGCCAGGCCCCTTCAGACTGGACGGAAGTCCAGTTTTCGTTAAGATTTTCAACTTTCTGGGGCTGCTGAAACAGACGCCGGCTGACAGAGCTGTCCGGTGCCCCGGGGTGCAGTGAGAGCGAAGGGACAGAGTGTAGCGTCCATGCGGTGCTGCCCGTGCTTCTCAGAAGAGGCCTCCGAGCATAACGACAAAGTCCAACTGCGCGGGAAGTCGCCTGTGTGCTCCACTCTTCCTTCCCAGATCACCGCCTGCAGAGTCGGCGGAAGGACAGCGGGGTCGGGGGGACCATTTTCTAGGTCATCCGCACACGATGGCCAGTAGTCTCTGCTCCGCGCCCTCATGGCCATCCTGGGAGAGGTCTGCAGCCATTCGGACCCGCCACAAAGTTTCAACTTGATATAAAGTGCCTTAAAAGAAACTGGCTCCCTGAAAATGATCTCTTATTCACTAGTTTATTCATACCCTACTTTGTAAAAATATTATTAGCCAATGTGGTAGCATACACCTGCCATCCCAGCACTCTGGGAGGCTGAGGCAGGAGGATTGAAAGTTTGAGCCCAGCTGGGCAGCTTACAGAGACTTTGTCTCAGATTTTAAAAGGCCTGGAGGTGTAGGGATGTAACTCAGGGCAAAGGCCCTGGGTGCTGCCAAAACCAAAACAAAACAAAGCCAATTATATAGATAGATCTATAGCTCTCGTTCCAAGCAGAACAACTACACATGTCTGGCGTAAGTAGAATGGGGGTGGCCAGGCAATAATTTCATGACTCCTCGGAGGAAAAGGGACTGCATGGGATTCAGCAAGGAGGAACAGGAGGCAGAGGGAGGGGTAAAGAAAGACTCAGGGATGAGGAAGAGAGAGAGAAGCTGGTTTTCCAGAGCGCCAGGTTGGGGCTGGGCCACCAGGCTGGGCCTTCCAGGGAGCAAGGTGTGGGGCGGGAGGACAGCGAGCACCCTGAGGACCTGGCTGCACACCAGAGGCCCATACGGAGACCAGGCCGGAAGGCAGCCACGGCCCTCCTGCTCCCGAGTGATCCGTTCCCCGTCCTGAGGACCGGAAGGGAGCAGTGGCCGGTATCCAGCCCTACCTCGCTTCGGTGGGAGATCCGTGTGTCACCTGTAGGGTGTTCCAGGGCCCGGGAGACCCCGCTACCTGTCCCCGAGAAGCAGAGGGAAACCCGGCCCCGCAGCTGCTATCAGCCAGCGCTGCTATGGGCTCTTTCTGAGCTGAGCCCGGTGCACCCTGCAAGCAGAGGTTCTTACCAAGCAGAGCCGGAAAGAGCTGTAAACGTACTCCAGGTCTGACCCAAGCACCCATCCCGGTGACGAGCTCACTTCCGGTGCATTTTCCAAATGGCACTGCCAGCTGCAAACAAACTTGTACTGTTTTTGGCTTTCTTTTCCTTGTTGACCTTCTTATTGTTGGCGGGTGAAGACTCTCAAGTATATGCTTCTATCATTTTTTAACTCCAGGATATATATTCTTAGCTGTATTTAGCTATTGCTCTTCAGGTTTTGATTATAGCTAGAGTGCTAAAATTAAAAGTGTAAGATGAATTCATTTGACAGCGCCGTGGATTAAACCAAAAGCCCTGTGCCTGTTAGGCGAGTTCTATATCGTGAACCCCAGCCCAACCAAGAGTCTTTTAGCATCCAGAGACTAGTAATCCTTAGTATTATACCTGGTTTTTATTTTTTTTTTTTGACACTGGGAGTGTGCAGGCCAGTGACAGCTTCTGCCCATTATTATTAATAATAATAATTTTATGCTATTGCAAAATGGCATAATTGAACGCACATCAACACATAAGAGCAAGAAGCCCTGTTAGACAATGAAATGGTGGTCACAGTGTCGAGTCCTTACTCTCTAAGCCCTGTCTTCAAAGATGCGTAAAGTTGAAGATTTCTGAACAAGGACGTTTCCTTAATTGCTTTGGAAATGTCTTTCTCCGGGCACAAGTTAAAGGCCGACAGCCTAGACACAGGATAGCTTTATTCACCGTAGCCCAGCCTGAAACCACCGAAGGATCCAGCAGCTGATAAGTGGGTGAAGAGCCAGGCATGATGGTGCATGCCAGTAATCCCAACACTAGGGAGGCTGAGGCAGAAGGCTCTCCTCAAGTTCCAAGCCAGCCTAGGCCATGTGGTGAGTTCAAGGCCAGCCTGGACCACACTGCAAGATCCCGTCTCAAAAAAATAAAGAAATGGATAAAGACATCACGGTCATGAAATGTCACTCAGCATTAAAAGCCAGTGTACCACGGGCACACACAGGTAAAGTCTGGGGACCACTGTGAGCACCAGAGAAGACATCCAGAGAGTGGCAGGTGGCCTGTGGAAGTGGGGGGGACGGAGCGAGGGGAGCTGTGCCTCCAAGGACCGCGTTTACACACAGGGCACCACGTGACTTTGGCTTCTCAGCAGTGGGATTTCTCCCATAATTAAGCTTTTAGGGGAAAAAATTCATTTTTTCACCGTGACAAAAAACTCTGACGGATGGACCACGTGTGTGATTCAGACATAGGTCATATTACCCGGATAAGGGACGCCTCTTTCGTGGCAAACTTCCAGTCACCTTTTAACACGCTGAGCTCTCCTCATACATTATCCCGCATTGATCCGATCGGAGCCGTTAGTGTCTAGGGGATCAATGATCAGCAAAGGAAAAAGTCACTTAGCGACCATGACAGCCCCAGTGTCATTAGAGTCCGCTGTGTCCGGAATCTGTGTTTTATGAACTCTGCGTCACCTGTTCCGCTGAACCGCTGGATTTTATGACACATTTTCTTTCACCTGAACGAGACCTTTGCACTTGTAGCAGTGGGTTCGCTGCCATCTGTCAGGCGGAGGAGAGTGGCACGGGGCTCTGAGAAGCTTTGCTTTGAAAGCTGCCCGGTGGCCTCATCCTGCCCCCGGGGGTCTTCTGCCTTCAGGAGGAATAAAGTCAGAGCACAGCTGCTGGGAATCGGTGCTTTCCCTGCACAAAGGACGTGTGGGCGCCCAGAATAAAAAAGTAGTGAAGAGGGTCTTGCTCCTGCCGCAAGGAGGAAAAGGACTTTGCCCACCCCGGGTGCTTTTCTCGGGGCTGGAAGGAGAGGGGCTAAGCTAGATCTCTCATGCTAGAAATAATTCAAAACCAAGGCATAATTCTTCTCTAGAGAAGGTAGAGGGAGCTGAGGTTACTTACATAAGTACCATTAAGTATTGACAGACTATACAGAAATATTCTTAGAAACAGGGGCATATGTATGTCTTCAAATTTCTTTCACATTTAATTTCAGTCCAGAAAAATTAAACTGCAAATAACAGCGTCTGTTACTTTGAGATTAGGTATGAAATATCTTGTTTTCTAGAAGTGCAACTTCAACATTCAGGTTGTACTGAGAAGCCACATAATAATAAGTTTAACTAAATAGTGGTTTGTTTGTTTTTTTAAATCTAGTCTTCTGATTAGATCTTATTTTCTAAACTTTGGGAAAATCAAAAACATTCTGTCAATTTTTTTTAAATTGTATTATGCAATGGAGAGAGTTTCCATGATGTAAAAATATGTGCGTATGCTTAAAAGAGAAACATAAATTTCCTCTTAGGCCCGTGGTACTTATTGACCATATTATTTTGCAGATGTTTCACAGAATTCTTTTCTACTACAAGGAAACTGACACGGACCATAGACACTATTTCCACAGTTACAGGTGACATCCGGCTCTAACGCCTGCCACATAAAGGTCCCAGTGTCCTTACTGCATAAGATATTTTCATTTTCTTAGTTTTAAGCCCAGAGGGGAAGATATGGAGAAATCCGTGCACCTAGCTCAACCTGTACTTCTGGAAAAAAACATTGATCAATTAAGCCAAACTGAATTGCTTGTAAGACCTCTGAAAGGACCAAAGACACCTCAGTTGTAAAGGGCAATCAGAACATCACTCTCTCCTTCCTTCAGCTACAGAAAGAGCAATAAGAAAAGTCACCTGACTCGGGGTACCGTTGACCTAGAACTCTACAGTGTTCCATTTGAAATGATTAGGAAAGCACTCGTATGGACAAACGAAATTAAGCTGAAAAATGTAAGCCGTAGGTACCCAGACCTCATCATAGAAGCACACTGCCTCTAATCCTTCCTAATCCTTCCTCCAAGTGTCCTCACTTATGCAGCCTCTGAAGAGATTAAAATGAATACGAGCCAGTCCCTGCCTTCAAGGAACTAATAATCCAGTGGGAAACACGTGTGTATAGCCGGCCATCACCATGGAGACAGATGTGCCGTCACCATGGAGACAGATGCGCCATCACCATGGAGACAGATGCAGTGTTCAGCAAAGTGCTAAGGAGGGCAAGGACAAAAACAGATGACTCCTTGTGCCCAGGGCATCGGGGAAGACTTCACAGAGGAGGTGACACATCACTAAAAGTTGAAAGATGAGTGAGATTTCGCCACATAATGGAGGGACGTGGGAGAGGCTCGAAAGAGAACACAGCAGAAACGGGGAGGCTGAAACCCCCTGGCATGCTGGGGGCGGTGCAGGGAGACCCTCCTACAGGGAACTCGGTGTCGCCAGGGTCCAGCTTGATTTGGGCTTAGCCCTGTTTCAGGACCAAACCTGGATCCAGTGACTCAAAGCTGCAAGAACATTTGGCAGTCGTGTTCACGGTGGTGGTGGCAGAAATACTGGATGCGCGGGAGGGTTTTGGTGTAGTTCTCCCTTGACCCTCCGAGCTTCTTGGATTCCAACCTTGAGTTACTTTTTTTCTACCTCGCAGACACGAACCTTGACCAACAGTGTCCAAAAATGCTCACGTTCAAAGGATCAGACTGAGAACTTGGAACAACAAGGAAAAAAGCTTGGAGATAGATTTGAGAGGCCTTGTTTTAAAGCTGAGAATTAAAGCCCCAAAGAGAGGTCCCTCCGAGGGACATCATCGCAGAGAAAGAAAACAGGAGGGCCAGAGGTAAACCCTGGAAGGTGGCGGCGCAGGAAGAAGCAGAGACGGGCTCATGAGGAAGAGAGGTAGGAGGAGAAAAGATAATTTCAGGAAAAGCATCAGCGGTATGGAATTCTGCAGGGGGCACAGTGAGGACCGAGGTCATCGGAATTGGCGGCTCGTGGCTGATTGGACACATCGGGAAGAGCAAATCAGGAACAGCTTTGCAGATGGGACCTGAAGCTGTGGTTCAGAAAATAATGGGAAGCGACAAGTAGACGCAGCAACACGCATTGTTCTCCCTGGAAATGAAGGGCTGCAGCGGAATTTGGGGTCGAATGAAAACTCTTTCACTAGGGGAAAACTGATTCTTCTCCACCGGAAGAGGTGGTGGTGGAAGAAAGACCTGGAAAATGTATGGCAGGAGAGAGAGAGAGATGGCGGAGCTTTACCTAGGAGAAGGAAGTGGAAGGGGAGTTTTTTTTAGGGGGAGGGGAGGGGAGCAAGGTTGAATGGTGGCCCTTGAAAGGAGCAGAAGCTCTTCCTTTTTGAAATACAATGAAAGATAAGAAAACATGAAGATTACAATCACCTGAGCGCTTATGAAACGGGGATTCCTCCTTCCACTCCACACTGGGCGGGTCAGAATATTAGCGCATTGTAACAAGCCGCAGGTGACAGGCGTGTTTTGCACACTAAGCATAGCAGAAGCACCAGTAAACATAACAGAAAGGGGGAGATGGACTTGTCGCCAAAGAGAGATAAAAGTCAGCCTAGCCCCTGTGAGAGACGGGAAGAGGTATCTAGTAAAAATAAGTTGAAGGATCCCCGGGGGACACTGAGAGCCCCACTGAGGCTAGAAATCGTGAATCAAACATCCCACGGTCAAGCAATCTGCTTCCTTCTGGTGGCCTTGGTGGCCCTGGAGAAGCGGAGAGCCAGTGTCCAGATGGACCAAGCTGTCGGGAGGGGCAGCGCGTGACAGATCGCGGGGGCACCGAGTCCATCTTCCAGCGCCAGGACTGCTCAGGCTGCGGAGCTCGTTCCCAGGTGCCGGACCCTTGGCCCCGTCCGTCAAGAGATGAATGTGCGCCTCATTACCGAGCAAATGCTAACTTCTACACTTCATTTATTTTTGTTTTATTTTGTGGTACCGGGGATCAAACTCAGGCCCTTGTGCTCACAAGGCAGGCAGCGGAACCACTGAGCCAAATCCCCAGTCCATAGCAAATACTAACTTGTCTCCGGAATCTCGGGATGAGAAAGAAAATTTATAAAGACAATGACAGCCGCTCTTAAGTCTTAGTTCTCAAAATTAAAAGGGGGAAGGGCCGGGGATTTAGCTTAGTGGTGCCACCGCCTGCCTCGAAAGCACAAGGTCCTGAGTTTGATCCTTGGTACAAAAAAAAATGGGGGGATTTTTTTTTAATCCAAGAAGCATTGCTGCTTTTATAATGCTTAAATAACCCATATTAAATAGTCAAAGAACATGACTATTAGCACTCATCTCTCCAGTAAGTTTTTGCTGTATATCTGCCATGCTCAAAGATTGTAACTGAGATTCAAAATAACCATACATTTCTACCATTGTTGGAGAGATGTCAGTTCACATAGGAATATAAAAATATAAAAATGTATAAATTTATATATATACTGATAAAGTATAAAAATATAAATTGATAAAGTAACTGTAGCAAAGGTTCTCAGTCAAGAATTAGGATAAGATGGGCGTGCTGGTACACTCCTATAATCCCAGCACAGGAGGCTGAGGCAGGAGGATCACTGAGAAGTCAAGGCCAGCCTGGGCTGCACAGTGAGACCTTGTTTCAACAAAGGGGGTGGATTTAGCTCAGTGGTTCGGCCACCTGCCTCATAAGCGCAAGGCCCTGAGTTTGAGCCCCGGTACCAAAAGGGGGGGGGAAGGAAATTAAATGAGAATAAAGTCAAATCAGGCAGTAAGAATACTTACTAAATAAATATTGCATTTGTTAACTTTAATATTTCTCAATTTACAAACTACTAACTCTCCCAGTTTTTTTGTGGGGGACGGTCAGTACCGGGGATCGAACTCGGGTTCTTGCATTTACCAGGCAGGCAGCAGAACCACTGAGCTAAATCCCCGGCCCTCTGCCGATGTTTCTAACAGAAATATAGGAATCCTTTGACAATGCGTTAGTTTGTCAGGCTAACCCAAGAAGTTACATAGTTACAAATGTGGCTCATTACGGAACAGGAACCTATTATCTGAATTTTAAAACTGCAGAGATGTCAAGGAAGAGTTTGTCCCTATCTCCTTGGTACAGAATCAGCCTTAGGAAACGGCTCCAGTATCTCCTTTCAGTCCCTCGCCCTGCCTGCTGTCCAATGTGGGTCCCGCACACACTTAGAAGTATTCTCAAGTCATTTGTGCAAAACTTGAATTCCACTGTGAATCATTAAAGATTGGAGATGAGATTCATGTCCATTAATGAGAGGTTTATTAAATAAATTATGAACTATTCAAATCATAGATTGTACATCATAACTAATCTGCTTTTTGTATGAAAAATCACCCTGACCTTTTACAAGGTGGCAATGGATGATGTAAAATGACATTAAACACAGACTTGATGGCCCGGCACAATGGCACACATCTGTAATCCCAGCACTCGGGAGGCTGAGGCAGGAGGGCCTCTATGAGTTCAAGGCCACCCTGGGCTCCACAGAGAGACTGTCTCAAAGATAAAAATAAACAAAATGGACTTGACTTTGTTCAAATGAGGTGATGAGCACACACATATACAGAGGAAATAACCCCAAAGCTTACAAATATTGAGTTTGGGGGTCATTTTTAATTATGTATATGCCCTATCCTGCTGGAAACTTTACTATATGTCTGTATCATGTTAAGATTCAGGATACATGAAAAAGTTGTTTGCCCTTTTTTTGATATTAAGAAGTCCTCCAAACTCCCACATCACTCACCTTTCCTCTCCAGCGGATTGAGACTCTGTGCACCTTGAGCTGGAGGAGGCTGAGCTGACTAATCTGTGGCAGTTTGTAAGTGACTGCTACGTCCAAGATCCTTCAAATCATATTTGTGCTCAAAATATGAGCACATCGTTAAATGATGGTGTTTAAGGTGAAAAAAAAATGAAGCACAATAATTTGGACAATGTGGGGTAGGTGGTTTTGGATCCGAATGTAACCAGAGTTGGACATGGTGGCATGTGCCTATAACCCCAGCACTCAGGAGGCTGAGGCAGGAGGATCCCTGCAAGTTCAAGGCCAGTCATAATGAGACCCTGTCTCCACACAGAGTATGATACTGTAGCAGGTTTACGCTGCCTGGGAATACATGTCCATGTCCCTTGGGGTCAGTTTCCTGACAACTTTCCACTTTCTTCACGTCCTCCAGTCCTGATATAGGTTGACACTTGTTACAAACCGAAGGAATTTGGGGTGTTTTAAAAACATGACCTCATTTATTTGTTTATCACATCTAAAGGTGTCCTTTTTTTCTCTAGGGATTTACTAGATACTTAGTTCTCTTCCAGTTTTGTTTTGTTTGTATCTTTCTTTTTTGTACCGGGAATCGAACTCGGGACCTGGAGCTTGGAAGGCAGGTGGCATAGTGTCACTCATTAGCTTCTCAGAAATCTCAAACTCCCCTTTTCCCCTTTTTACTTTCCCTGTAAACTGTAGGATTCTTTTATCAGGGGCCTTAAACATTGTATTGCGGTTAACTTTGAGGGCATCAGACTTAAACGTGAGCGTGATTCCTCCATTTTGACACACGCTGCTGCCTTCTAAGTAACCTCCACCCCGTCTGAGGCCCGGCGAGCGGGCTCGGCTGTCTGCGTCCAGCTGCTCCCTTGGCCATCTCGGTAGCTCAGCCTGTTCTGAGCGCCAGGTACTTACTTGCTGGGCTCCCCGGCACCCGTGTTCTGCAGGTCTCTTTATCACTGCTTACTATATGAGCTTGGAAGTTCCCTGGAATTTTCTTTCTGCAGAACACAATCTATGAGGATTTTATGAGGGTCCTCTTTGTAAACTGTTCCCGTCCTAAAGCAGATTATGCCATTAAGTACCTGTTATCTCAGTAAAATCATTTAAATTCTGTGATTTCAGGCCTTCGTCTATAAAATGGGCACAATAGTACATTCACAAGGCAGCAATATAATGCTGCCTACAAACTGCTTCTATGTAACCTCTCAAGAAGCAATGTATCTTTCTGTCTCTTCTTCTGCAAGAAGCAGTGTATCTTTCTTTCTATCTCTCCTTCCTCCCACTTTATCCCTCGATATCCTGTTTTTGTTTTTGTTTTTGTTTGTTTGTTTGTTTTTTGAGACAGGGTCTCGCTATGTGGTTGACACTGGCCTGGAACTCACTATGTAGCCCAGGCTGGTCTTGAACTCACAGCGATCCTCCTGCCTCAGCCTCCCGAGTGCTGGGATGACAGGCGTGCCCCACCACGCCCGGCTTGCTGATAGCCACTTCTTTGGCCCTCAATGCCTTTGGTTCCATAATGTCCTTTCCTAAGGGGTCCTATACTTCCCCTGTGCCTCAGTATGTAAGACCAAATGGTGAAAGAATAAAAATTTAGCAACATTTTGTAAGCAGTCTAATATTAAATTAATTGACATTAAATTAATCCCAAATCATTTTAATAGTAACAAGCAAAATGAAGCAGTATTCCTCTCCTTCCTTTAGAACAGTAAATGGGGTTTGGAAAATTATCATTTTCTAAGTTATTAATGATTAATATGGGACAATAATTTGAGTGTTGACCTTAAAGACTTCTATATAGAGGGTCTATTAGTCCCAAGCGGTAACTCTAAGCATAAGTGCTGATCGCGTCACCTTGGAGCCAAAATCATTGATTAAACAGGCATGTTCAACATTAAAGCGTGTGTGTGTGCTTAATTAAAATTGATTTTGGAAGAACTCCGCGACTCCAGGTCCTTCTGCTCAACATTATTTTTTGATTGTGAAAAAGAAGTAAAATTGAGGTATTGTTCAGGTGAAATCACAACGTGTACAGACGCTTCTAGTTTTGCCTCTCGAGTCCTGATAGCACAGATCTCCTGTGCGTCTGCATTCCATTTCATCCTAGGCAAGACTTACCAGAAGTGTGCGTACGTGAGAACTTGGAAATTGTACCTGAGGACCCTGAACGTTGGAGGAACATTCCGAGTCCTGGGTGTGCGAGGGATGTGGGAAACAAACTCATTACTCTGCCTCCCCCCGTCCAGAGCAAAATGAGACTGTGAGCTAATTCTGTCACCTGCTCTGAGTAACAGCACTGTGTGGTTGCTTCGGTCCGTTCGTGGAAAGAAAGACAATTTTGTGTGCAGTTCAACGCGCCCACTTCATTCCGCTGGGGCTTCTCTCTAGTAATAAGGCAGAAATAGATTTTTTTTTTTAATTTTTAAGAGACAGAACGAGGAGGAGGCTAAGGAAGGGAACAACACAGCAGTTTTGTAAGGAAGCTGCTTTCTCTCACTAACAGTTCAGTGCTGTACTTACTGACAGACATAGTGAGGTGACAGCCGTCCATCTGTCCTGGTGGGTGAAAGCCGGCTTTAAATAATGAAGGGGCGCCTCCCTGACACCGCGCCCTGCCTGTGACGGGCGTGTAGGGTCTGTGGCATGGGCCTCAGCCTGTCATCTCCCCAGGGCCCCTTTGATTGGAGCCTAGCAAAGCTATCGGTCTGGATAAATACTTGAGCTAAGTAAACCAGGTTGGTTTTCTCTCTTTCTTTTGTAAGATTGGCCCCAAAATATCTCCAGCTCACTCACAGGTTAATAATCCTACGATGATGTCAGTCAAACCAAGCACTGACAGGAAGTAGGAGAGAGAAGCAAACATCCCAAGCAAGGCATCAGCCGGCGACTCATCTTTTCAGAAAGAGAAAAATCGCTAAAGAAAGGAAGTTTTTAAGAACTAAGTTGAACTGCCAACTCGGTCAGTCTAAAAATAATGTGCAGAAAAGATTCTACCAGAAGAGGTATGGGCGGGGGTCACCTCTGGGGCCCGCCTGCCTCAGAAGTTTTCCTTTGGCAGATGCAACTCCCAAAGTGGGTTGATTGTTTTCTGGCTTGGGAGGAAAACGTGGAAATGTTCCAGCCCGTTTCTGTTAGAGGGGCCTCCAGCTAGCATGGGCTTCCTGAGCAGCTCGTGCTACCGATGGCGGTGACACTGGAATAAAATACAATGTGAAGACAGGACGCTGATTTCTTTCACTACAGAGCTTCCGAAATCATCGGAGGCCCCCCGTGTGGCTCTTCGGATCATACGCACCACTGTTTCATAGCCCGCTCTGGTAAAAGACTCCCTGCCTGGTGGGAGTGAACAAGCTAGAGTCTTTGGGGCTTCGGCGTGAGCTAACTTCCCAAATGAAAGCTAGATCCGGTCCTTTTTCTCTTCTACAGCGAGGGGTGCGTGCAATCCCACCACGAACAAACCCTATCAACCCCCCCCCCAGTATGTGCATTGTTTCCACCCCAGAGCTGCGGTTCCCCTCCAGAGAGTCATGCTTTTAGCGAGATTCCTGGGGGAGAGCTATCTGCGAAAGCGACATTTGTGATTCAGGCTCCAGCTTCCCGGCCAGCTCTGGAAAGTCAAACAGATGTTTCCTCCTTTACCTCAGCGTAGCCCATCCTTTCTCCCGGGAGGGAGATCAGGGGAAGCTGGGGAGACGTGAGACGCTGTCAGCAAAACCACAAGAAGATGGAGATGGAGGGTGTGTGTGGGTGTGGGTGTGGGTGTGTGTGTGTGGGTGTCTGTGTGGGTGTGTGGGTGTGTCTGTGTGTGTGAAATATAAGCTTCAGTTTTGCTTTGTTTAGAGATAGAAGGATTCATCTATGGAAAATTCTATCCTCCACCGAAATCTCCTTTTTTTGCTCTTTCTCTCCCTGCCTTTTCCTGGCAAAGTTCAGGATCACCGACGCACCCCTCTGGGGTGCAATTCTTGGTTTTTTCTGTTTTGCTCTGGATGAATAGATGGTTTGAAAGCCAGCTTGGCTCGTGATCTGTTTTGCAAGAATAATAAGACCCCAGAAGTTATTTTTTAGTCACACACCAAAACATGGGGCTTACAAAAAAGAGCAAACAAAATGCATTTTGACTCGCGCACACCATGGTAATGTGGCCTGGGAGTTACGCTTATTAGATCACTACAGAGAAATGAGGAGCATATTTTGCGTGACGCCTGAACTAACATTAGGTGGGACACAGTAAGACTTTTTTTTTTTTTTTAGATTTCTGGTCTTTTTTTTAGGTATTGTTGATCTTTAAACTAGAAATCAAATGCCTTAGAAAAACACCCCAAAAGTCCATTTTAAGCATACCCATGCTCTTTTGACATCTATCAAATATAATCATGCCTAATGGTAGGTTAGATGCAGATTTTTAAGTTGGATTTTTTTTTTTTTTTAATGATCCGATGTCCCAGCTGGGGATGAGGTCCCCTAGCCCCAGGCCCGGAATCAGGGAAGGGTCTCTGCTCGTCCAACTCTCTGTGCCTTTCAGACACCCTCCTCTGCTGTCCCTCTCACCCTGCACAAGCCGGAGGAGCGTCTGCGTCTCGGGGAGAGAATGCGTAGGAGAAGGCCTCGTGGTCCGACTGTCCATCAGGCCGGGCGGCCGTGGGGTCAACCAGCGGTCAACAGCAGACAATCCCAGCCTGTTCCTGGGCCCTGTGGCTGGAGTTCACCGCCTCTGGGGGCTGCCGCATCCCCGGAAACCTGGGGCGGGGGTTGCTTTTGGTGACAAGAACCCGCGTATTTTCTCCCTAGCAACCTGTGTGTCCAGACCTCGCCATGGAGCGTTTGCCCAGGCTGCCAGGGCCCAGGCGCACAGTGGACACCTCCTACCCCCCCAGGACACAGGGGGCGGCATCCAGAGTCCAGACCACCCTGAAAGAGCAGGGGGGCCGGGGTCCGCCCGTTTGTGCTTGTTTGAACCCCTGCCGAAGATTTCAATTTGAGAAATAGGAAAGATTTCTTCTGCTTTGGCAAGAGACCCGTATTCCTCACAGGAGGCTCCCTTCCGGCAGGCACGTACGTTAAGGTGACTTCCACGTTTCCACGTTCACACGGACCAGATGGCAGGGGAAGGGGCCTCAGAGTGCTGACAACTCCATTAAAAATGTTTTAAACTCCATAATCCATAAATCCCAACCGCATACTGGCTGCGCACACAGCCCTCTCTGTGTTTCCTGTCCCCCGCTTGCGAACACCGCCACCTGCTGGTAGTTAATGACAAGACCTCAGCCTGCTGAAGAATAGGTCCAAAAGTCAGTCTTAAATAAAATTGAAAGCTTTTGCAGTAGGTGGGTCTTTGAAATGAAAGCCACCTTACTGCGTGACTTTGAAACATCTTGGTCACAATTAATTTCCTCCAAGTTTTTTTTAAAAAAGAAAAAGGCTGTATATGGAATACTGTTGTGAAATGAAAGCAGTTTTTAAATCAAATCGAGTCGCGGTTACCTCTTAGCTGCAACTTGCTCCTTGCCAAAGCATTTCAGAGTGAGGTTGAAAGCATCCGAATCTGCAAGCCTGAGTTTTATTTCTTCTACTTTCATTTGTCTACCTGCTTTCTAAAAGAAGGATGTACATGGGCTGGGGATTAGAAGCTCAGTGGTGCCGCCGCCTGCCCGGCTAGCGCAAGGACCCAAGTTTGATGCCCAGTACCCCCCAAAAAAGAAGAAGGGTGTACAATGAGTGAAAAATAACTAAATATGAAAAAAAGTGCCAGGCGTGGTGGCACACACCTGTAGTGCCAGCAACTGGGAGGCTGAGGCAGGAGGGTTGCCATGAGTCCAAGGCCAGTCTGAGCTACACAGAGAGACCTTGTCTCACAAAACCAAAACAATAATGATGATAATAATAATAAATATGAAAAGGGGGTCAGGAAAGCATGGAGTATTTACTGGCTGACTTCTAAAGATTATGTTTGTGATTGAGGGATTTGCCACTCTTAGTTTGGCATTGACTCAGAAAACATATGTTTCTCAAAATCTGTTTCAAGGGCTTTTTAACAGGGTAAGAAATTTTAAGTGCTCAATAGAAAAGGATAATCAAATCATCATGCAATGAGATAATATGCATTGTTTCTTTTTAATCGTTCAAGTCTTTACTCATCAAATATAAGTATACTATAATACTTTATAATAAAATAAACTAAAATTGTCACTCTAGCCCAATACACTGAATAACAAAGTTCCTAGATTAAAGTTTTAAAAATCACCATTTTCTAGACAAAAAAAATACCATTTTTATTTCTGAAGCTTGCTCTTAGAGTTTCCTGTTATTCCTAATATATACATTTAGCCTAGTCACTTTTCTGATCCCTTTGTTAATTTGTAAGAATCTTGAAATGTACTGGTTTGGGGCTAGACTTGGATGATGGTTCCTTCTGTTGTTGTTGCTGTTTTGAAACAGGGTCTCACCATATAGTCCAGGCTGGCCTCAAACTCACTATGTAGCCCAGGCTGGCCTGGAACTCTCAGGGATCCTCCTGCCTCAGCCTCCCAAGTGCTGGGATCACAGGAGTGCGCCACCACCAATGGCAATGCCTTCTTCTTCAATCTGTTCTCCTAATCTCCTGCTTGAGACCAGCAGGCAGGTGCATAGTTATCTCTGCTCCCAGAATGAGAGGTTTACCTCCTCCTCGGGCTCCCAACTTTTTTGTAGGTAGCCGCGCCTCTAATATGTTTGTACGCTTGCAGCATTCAGATCTCAGTGCTGATATTTCAGGCAGTGAGAGTTTCAGGTCTTTGGCAGCAAGAACGGAAACCTGGCTGCACTTAGCCCAGTGCTGAGCTTTCTATGCTTTTCTGTGGAGAAGACTGAAATTGATCCAATCCCTTTCCAAGAGCAAGAACAGCTTCCAGAGACATTTTGCTCTCTCAGGGGATCTTTTATACTACTTTTCCAATATCCTTTCATTATATGAGGTTTTCCCCCCACCATAAAACCAGAGTAACCTCTAATACAGTAAGGAAAGGGAGAATAGAAGGGATAAGTGGAGAAAAACCGCACCAAATATCTCCTTGATGGAAAAAAAAACAAAAAACAAGTCACAAACGCTATTGATTCAGTGTAAGAAATTTCTGCCTTTGCCAGGAGGGGTGGCGCACACCTGTGATCCCAGCACTGAGGAGGTTGAGGCAGAAGGATCGACCATGAGTTCAAGGCCAGCCTGGGCTGCATAGTGTGTTTGAGGCCAGCCTGAACAATGTAGCGAGACCCTGTCTCAAAAAAGAAGCAGAAAGAAATTTCTGTCTTCATTTGAGAAATATACTTTGGGGATGGCCTTTGCTTTCGGAGTTTTTCGCGTTTTGTTTTTCCCCTTTGCTCCTGTGACCACTGCTGTGACTTCTGTCCCCAGCGCTTAGAACCGAAAAGGTCACCGGGACGGTGACTGGGCTTCCCGCAGGCTCCGCCCATCGCGGTTGTAAACACATCCTTGGCTCTACAGCGCCCCCTACTGTTCCCGGGAGGCCAGTTCACCAGCGAGGCTCAGGCCCTCCCCCCGCCCCCGCAAGAGTAAAGACTGCAGCCTCGGCCTTCTATTGGTCAGGAAACAGCGCTTCCGGTCTGCTGCCTGGCAACGCGTGGTACCTCGAGAAATGGCTTCGTGAGACCCACCCAGACACAGGTGTAATAATTCCGTGATCATTACTGTGCTAAAAACAGAGCGACTGTAGCGGAGGGGGAGATCGGCTCCCCATGGGGGTTCTGAGGGGCCCTTTGCTGTGGCTGGATTTGGAAGCGAATTTAAAAAGATGAACAGGGCCGGGGATTTAGCTCAGTGGTTCCACCTCCTGCCTTGCAAGCTCAAGGACCCGAGTTCAGTCCCTGGTACTGGGGGGAAAAATGGGATTACGTTTCCTCTTTGCTTCTTAGATCCATCTTTTTCTTTCCGGTCACAGTCACACACGCGCTCACGCCTCCGTAGTCTGCTCTTGGGGACAATGTCTGTGTGATATCCGCAGTCCAGCCAGTTAGACTGAGACCATGGGACAACTTGGCGACCCTACTCGTCTTTGCAAGTTAATTTGAGAGCGGGATGCCGCTGCCGACTCAGCTCCCGGAGACAGATCGGGTGGCTTTATCCTCGTGTTTCCGGTGTTTGTTTGGAGTTGAGCACGCTTTGAACATGCCTGCATAGTTAAATAGCTTCTGGGTCAGTTTTCTGACGGACTCCACGAAGTCTTCGCGAAAGACCAAATCCTAAGGAATTCCTTAGCCTTCCTCTTGAGGTGCTCTCCGAACAGGAGGTTTCTTGGGGGCTTCTTAAAATGCTAAATGACTAGTTTTAAACGTGCTTCATCCTGACACTGTGTTGTCCATATTCTGCGTTACTTTTAGCTTTCGGGGAAGCAGTTGTCCAATGTCTCCCCCACACACACACTGTCCACTTCCATACAGATATCTCTGTGACAGCAGTAGTGAGATTTCGGCCCCCAAAGACAAATATTTGATTAGCTCTTAGTGGTGGCCTGCTATGAAAGGTTCTACTTCAGGACATTATTTATTTTAGTATGTGGATAACTTGTTTTTAAGGATTTTTTTTTTTCGCCTCTCCTTTCACATTTCCAGCTGAGCAAAATCATCCAGGAATGTCTCCACTGCCACCTACTTGCCACTTGAAAATTTACATGCACCTGGCTCCTCAGATAAAACTGATATTTTCCCCCCTCTGCGAAGGCAAGATTACTATCAAGAATACCGTAGGTGGCATTGTGGATTTTTCTCATGCTTTTAAAGGCCTGGTCTTGCAAAATTGCTAGAAAAACACCTCCATAATAGGCTCTTTGCTAAGCTTCACGGAAATGCTTTTCCCGTAGAAGTCTTCCCCTATGATAATTGTATTGCTGCAAATTATGTAGGTAACAGTCTAAGCGAAAATGCCATTCCTAAATGCTTTATTCATATTTATATTAGGATTACGTTGCCATAGTCATAATCCTTAATAACTTCTTATAAAGCACACCCCATAATGCATTCGTGATTGTGCTGTGGAAAGCTGTTACCTAGCACATTGTAAAAGACAGACATTTTAAAAAACAATGTATGTTCCTGTTTAATACACAGAGAGGAGTTATCAGAGCTGCACATACTTGTAATTTCATAAATAATAATAAGGTGTGTGTAAATGGCCCTTTAATGCCCAATGTTATTACAGAGAGAAGAAAGTGAGCTGTTCTAATATAATAACAGATATGAGAATTTTGAGGGTTTTTTTTTTTCTTTTCATCATCACAGCAATCACTCTTTGCCTAATGATTTCATTTTATTGCAAATGCTCTGGTTGGAAGCTTAAAGGCTTGACATTGTTAGGCGCCTTTTAGTATTGGTTATTCTGCGTTTTACTCAATGTAGTAAAAGTATATTGCCCTATCTTAGCATATTTAACTGGAAATCCCAGCTGGGGTCACTTTTGCAGCAATCTCTGTAGCCACCAAAGATATGGACACCGAAGCATCCTCCCTAAATGTTTAATTATTCCACCTTCATACAACAGAACCGGACTCAACTTCCAGCCTTTGCTAATCATTCTGAATCTGATAAACCACCTGAGCTACACAGTCGATACATGTATCTACATACGAACACGTGTGATTGCCTGATGAGAAAACATACGTGATGAGAAAAATTTTATTCTTTCTCATGGGTGCAGAGCCAGGAGTTCAGAGAGCAGGGCCGGCCCCTTTTCCCCAGACCAGTCAGTCCTCTCCGATTTCCTTTGTAGAGTTTGTCCCTAAGTGACATTTTAAAAGCAGCTGTCACCTTATGGCTGTTTCTGTTCTGTGACTGTAGCGTTATTCTCGAGGAGAAGTCTTCTGTGTGTCCACAGGCTAAGGTCATCTGATTGCATTCGGGTGCCACACGCTTCTTTTCGAGATTTTTTTCAAAATCTCTTCTAGAGAAACTGCAAGTCATTCAGGTTTCCTTAACAGCACCCGTAATGTATATAAATCTTGTTAGTGCGCAGCGCACTGCAGACGGGAGTGGCGTTAAAACTCAGTGCCTCACAGCCCTGCTGTAGGGAGGGCTGGCGGGTGGGAAGACATCCGCCTCATTCCAAAGTGTCTGCGAGCGATGCCTTCTAGGCCATCTTTTCACGTGAGGCGGAAACCAGGTGAGTTCTTCTTCCTAAGCCAGGGAGATCTGTGCACCAGGACGAGCTGGAGCCTCGCGTCTCGCACGGCCTTTGACAAATGCAACAGAAGAGCGCGCCGAGCTCTGGGAGAGCGTCCGTGGGTGCTGGGCAGGTGAACGCGCAAGAGCCATCCCTGTATCCGGCCGGGCACCCTGACTTTCTCGGTGGAGGATAATAAAGCGCTAGTGTGACGGTGGCTTGGGCTGGCAGGAAGAGCCAGAAGGTGGTTCCTCAGCACCAGGGCTCACTTTTCTCATTTACCTGGGCCGCACCCAGGTGGCTTCCTCCCCGGGAGCCAATCAGCCTCTTACACGCATCCAGGCCACGTGTGGGCAGCTGGGAGGTTCGGCTGGGGGCTCCTCTCCTCTTTCAGCGAGATGGATCGCTGGGCCACCAGCAGTGTGAGACCCTCACATTCGGGCAGCGGGACCAAATCTCCATCCCGAGAGCCAAAAAGGGAGGAAAGGGGAGGGAGACCGGAGCAGAGGCGAGGAGGCGGAAGGAAACACGGAGAGGGCATCAGCTCACGACCCCTCTTCCTTCCTGGTGACTTCCTAGCCATCTTTCGAGCGTCCGTGCCGTGAGCACAGCCTTCGTAGGGAAACCGCTTCTTCTGATAGGAGCCTTCAATCTGTACCCATCTGTCACCACTTTCAGTCAGCACCGACCAATACCTGCGCGAGGAGCTCCAGGTTCAGTCCCCTCCTGCGCAGGTGCGGCTTGCGCTTGTAACCAAACAGCTACATCTGCTCTGGATGCGGGTCTGGGGTGCGCACAAAGGAGAGCGAGGTCTGGGTACTTGCGCGGAAAATAAAGCTCGTGGTTAAACCAGAACCGGAAGTCAGGAGCCCTGACGCCTCTTCCTCTCCAGACTCGGTAGGCTCTGGAGACCTGGCGGTCGTGCTTTGTTCTGTTTTTTTAAATGTTGTAAGGTAGATCTTTTAAGGCACGGCAGAGCATTTCCAAAATGGCAAACGTTCGAGGTTCGCAAACAGTTGTTAGGTTTTAAAGTTTGAGACTGGCAAAATAACATCCTATGTTTCTCCATCGGTTTTCTAGTAAGACTCCTGCGCTGAACCCCGCAGACGGAGGAGCCCTGCAAACTCTCTGACTTTTAGGGGTGCGTTTGCACCCTTCCGAAGCGCAGTGGCATCGGCAGTGCCTGGACCAAGAGAGTCGAGACACTGGCCCCAGTCCGTCTTGGGACGTGGCCCTTTTACCTTGCATATTGATATATATTTCACGGGCATTAATAATGCATCACCCACACGCCATTTCTGGAAATGTGTTTTATTTATAGTGTGGCTCCTTCCTTCCCCACCTCCGATCACCAAAGGAGCCCCCAGAAACCCCTGCCCACTTTTTCTCCCTTCCCTCGTGCCCTCCCTCCAGGGTCTCTGCCGGGTGCAGGGTTCGCGGTCAGGAACAGGAAACCCCACGGCCTCTGGCTCACAGCTGTCCCGGGACGTAGGACTGGGACCCTGGCGAAGGCCCGGCGTCCGCCACCGTGCCTGACGCCACCGACTGGGAGGAAGGCGCGCTGCTCCGTGACACCGAAAATTCTTCCACATACCCTCGATATTAAAAAGTGTCTTTTTGCTAACCGTTTGCATCTTAAAACATGCCAGTTTCGTCGACAGTCATTTTCAACTATGAATTTCCATCCCTGATACAATTTTTTTTTCAGATCATTAATTGTTTATGTGGCATTGATTTACTTGGATTCTCCCTTCTCTCTCCCTCCCTCTCTCTCTCTTTCTCTCTCCCTTCTCTCTCCCTCTCTCTCTCTCTTTCTCTCTGCCCTGGGTCCTTTTCACTCCAGTCCCATAGGTGAACACCCAGTACACACAGAAACACACGTTTTGGGATCTAAAGAACACGCATTTTTTTTAAAAAAGAGAGACTAGTAAAAAAAATGACATGAAGAAAGACAAGGAGGAAACCATGCTGTATCTGGCCATTTTATAACCTTATTTATATTGATTTTAAAATGGGTCTTTACGGAAACCTCTTCCCTTGCTCTCTTGCCTGCTGAACTGAACAGAGGGAGAAACCAGCAGTGTTCAAGCAGCGTGCAGGCTGCAGTGACTGAGTAAATATCCCAGTGTCAGTTTTATTTCATTTATACAATTTATTTCATTGAGAAACATTGGCTAAAATAGATTTCCAAAACTAACGTTATGACTTATATTCACCTTGGGTGAGCAGGCCGCATTTCTCACGAGCTGAGGCTGCAGATCTCCTGCAAGGAAAAATGATCAGGGTTGAGACCACAAATCCCCAGGGTATCCCGTGGTGGGGGGTAGGTTTGGAGGTGCGGAAATCACAAGCAGGTCTGAGTAATGTGGTGTAGTTAGTCGTGTAGCAAAAGCTCTCGTCTCTGACCACATTTTGTGGAAACGGGAAATGTTTAACATTTAAATTTTAGATCGGAATGTTAGTCTTTTGTATGTTTTTAAATCAATTATGGAATGTATGTTATCCATCCAAATGCCCCTCACATATACATAGTATACACTGTGTGTGTGTGTATGTATATATATATTATATATATAAAGTGTTGGTGCGTAAAAGGAAGAATTCTTTTTGATGTGTGTAAGCCAGGAAATAAAAAGAACCTTGTCTATAAGTAGCAAAGCGAAAAGACAGCCCCAGAAAGTAGCACGGGTTGCCCCTAATGAGCACAAACTGATAACTGCAGTCTCCACTGTTACACATAATTCTGATTTAAGATCCAGTCATTTTGGTCTGGCTTTAATTTTAATTATACTCTGTTAATTAAAAATAAGATAAAGCCCATGCAGAGGTTTCAGACTCTGTTCCTCTTCATTTCTGCACCAAGGGTGAAGAATTTCTCCACGCGTGGGAGGAGCTTCAGATTCGGTTCCCTGCTGCAGAAATTTCCAGGAAAGAAAAGGAAAAAAGAAAGCAAAGAAACCTCAGCGGCTTACCGGAGGAGAGGGGGAAAAAAAGCAAAACAAAGCTGGGAGGGGGGGCCTTGGGCTGTATCACAGGTTTTCAAGCCATCCGTTAAGACCTTATTCTGGTCTTGCGTTAGTAAAATTCACATCCCCGTCACTCTGAATTTACAGAATGTCGTGGCCGTGCTAGTGACAGACGTATGGGGATTCCTTGTCACTTTAAGAAGGCCTGATACCATGGTTAAGGGAATCTACTTTTCTTCCAAGAAAACCTGCGTGAAGAAACTTTCCACCTTGCCTCTAGTAGGCCCTCAGGCAGTAGAAAAGGATGAATTCCTGCTCTATCTATGTGGAGTGAAAAGAAAGAAAAGCTAAGGTTGTCAACCCCATCAAAAACCACCGTACCGATGCTCTGGGTACGTGTGTGTGCCCTTGACATTCACCGCAGATACGATTTCTTTAGACCGTGGACAAGGAAACTAGTTCACATTTCTCAAAATATTTATTTCTTAATGTGGAGAGCGAGAGTTAGAAATTGTCATCCGTGTGTTCCGTCCCTGAAAACAGTTGTTTGTTTTGGGGTTTTTTGTTGTTGTCGTTGTTTTGTTTTGTTTTTTCGGTACCAGGGATCGAACTCAGGACCTTCTGCTTGCAACGCAGGCGCTGAAACCACTGGGCTAACCAGGAAAAAAACGGTTGTTTGTAATGCGCCCGTTTTGTACAACCCATCCCGCCTCTGCTGTTAGGGACGGAGGGGACTTTTACACCTTGTGCATTATGAACTGACAGGCAGGGGAAGGGCGGGGGAAGAAAAGAAAAGGAAAGAAAACATCTCCTGAAATAAGTTTCTCTTACCAAAAGTTTTCCTAGTGTTATTTTTATAGCTGAGTGAGAGAGAATTTACAGGGAGCTAAAATCATTGAAGCTAATTAGTTGAATGGCTCTATTATTTATCCAGGGACACGTAGTACAATAATTGCTATTGCAGGTTTCAAGCATCACAGGGATATTAATTCCAGAGCTCTCATGTCATCTCGGTACAGTAAAACTTCCTAATGGCACCCTGAAGGTGCATAATCTCATTTTAAAACTACTTTTTCTTATTTTTTTCTGAAGGAACTGGCAGCACCTCCTTCCATAAAAGCTGAAAAAGGGGAAGAACTCATAATATTTTCCTCATAAGAAAGCAGTTATATTTTCTGATTATTTTTTTTTCTTTTTACCGTGTGACCTTTCCTACCGTCTGATGAGGGGTCTGCTGTGACACTTTATCAAAAGTTTATTTGAACTCTGCTCCCGCTGGTGGCAGCCAGCGCGTCCCTTGGCCTCTGGGGTGGGGGACACGGGAAAGGTGTGAGGTGGGGTAGGCTCAGACGCCTTCTGCAGTTGGATGGAGAAAGATTCATTTCAGGACCCAGCAGGGACCCGGTTGGGGGCGACAGAAGAGTCTGGCTCCTGTGGCGGGAAAGGAGGGACTTCCGGTGACCCTCCTAACCCACACCTCACGCGGTCCCCCGGGGAACCCAGCAACCATAATGTGATCACTAGAACATCGCCCCCAGAGGTGCCACCTGTGTGATTTTCGAGGCGAATGAGGCCATTGCTCATAAAACCACCTGCACTGTGTTGAGTGGAGAGGTGTGAGGTTGTGTGGCAGGCGCCCGACACCCCTCTCCGAAGGCCATCTCCGTGCTTACGGGTCTCTCCCCTCACCCCCTCCCTCCCTTGCTGTTTCATTACTGGCCCTGCCACAGCGCCAAGACCCAAGTTCTGATCCAGGAAAAAAAGACTCCAATCAAAGTTTCATGACTCAGGGGCCGGGGATTTAGCTCAGTGGTGGCCTCGCAAGGGCAAAGACCCAAGTTCGATCCCCGGTACCGGAAAAAAAAAAAAAAAAAAGTTTCAAAAGTTTCAAGACTCAACCTCATGAGGGGTCAAAAGACTACAGAGATGAGCTTCATCCCCGCCTCTGCCTCGGGCCTCTTTCTTGCGCTGGAACCACTGAGCTAAATCCCCGGTCGGGTCCCTTCCGCTAGAGAGAGGATGTCGCCACCTAAAATCTACTGTGCTTATTTCTGGTTGCGATTCTGTACCCGAGGAGTGACCAGAGGACCACAGTGCCAGTTCCCAAGGAGGACCCGGGGGACGCCCTTGACCCGTGGACTTAAACCCTAAACAGTGATTTGCATCCAGTCTTCAAGACCTTAAAGCATAACGCAACTCTTACTTCACCACGAAACCCAAGAGAAGGCTACAGAATCCACTCCAGCAATGAAACAGGGACCTCGAGGGAGCTGATAGGATTAGGAAAACTTGCCTTTCAGTGTCTCCTTCACCTTGGTTGTTGTTTTAAACAGCTGGATCTACATACACACTCGTGTGCATACATGCGCGTGCACACACACAACCATACAGCTCCCGCCGTTTTTATCATGGATGACCTGACTCTTGCTCATGTTTTCTCGAGTCCTTTTACATCCAGTGTGAAGTTCCTCAAATGCTAGGAACTCGGTCTTCCTGATGTCGAGTGACTTAACCAGGGTACTCTATCCATTATGACCTTGAGTAGAGCCGGATGCTACCATGGTGATGGGCTGTCCTGGCATCCCTTGCTGTACCTGGGCTGCCTTCCCAGATGCACCTGTAAATACAGGCAAAGTACCAACTAGTTCAGGGCTGTTACGGGGCCTCTCTCTTGTCAGAAGCAGAACTGCCTGCTTACCTGACGTTTGCTCTCAAAAACTGCTGCTGAATAAAGGGG
>NW_022900925.1:35000169-35010521 GCF_012274545.1 Fukomys damarensis
AAATAAATAAATAAAATAAAAATCATGGACCCTCCCATCCTGATCTATAACAACTAAACAAACCAGGGCTCCCATATTATCTCCAACAGTCAGTCTCTCTCTCCCTCCCTCTCCCACTCTCTCCCATATATTATTTACTCAGGAGTCTGTTCCAACCCATTGGGGGCTGTTAGAATCTATTTTATAGTTTGTTGGTCACTGACCTGATAAGTCATAATCGCTCAGGAAGAATCATCACAATTTTATCAGGTAACAGCAGCTGCCGCTGTAAATTCTTAGGCTTAAAATCCATGCAGTTATTTTTCCAGAAGAAATGTTAAATGAGTGCTTTATGCGTTCATTCAAAGATGGTCTGCTCTTGTTTAGAATTTAGCAATGGTATTTCAAAATTCAAAATTACTGGGGGTCCGGAGAAAGAAACAACGAATTTCAAAATTCTGTGTAATCCTCCCCACCTTGGACACTGGAACCCTCATTGTTTCCCTATGCTTTGAATTTCCATTTGCAAGAAAAAGGAATTATATTTGTTGTGTGTTTCATGTGCGTAGCAGGAGGTGGGGGGGTGAGATTTCTAACACTTCATATCCTTTAGAAAATCCAAGCAGATAGAGAATTTGCTGTTTTAATCAATTTTATAGCTGAAGTGCCTTTGAAAGCTATTATTCTAGAAAACCAAGAAAATCCCAACCAAATGTGCTAAATCACTAGGATGTCTGTATCTCTTGCCCCGAGATACACTCTTAAAAGTCATTAAAGATAAATAAAAACAATTCATTTCTAGACCAAGCTCTCCTGTATTAAAGGGGGTTGGCTGGTTGAGATTTTTTTCTTGTCCCTTTCACATTATAAGCTTGTCACAACAAGGCTCTGCATAGAAATACTGAGGGACCCTTAACCGTAACAGTGCGAGTGGTGCTAGTTTAATTCAGCTTGATTTAAATGAAGCGGATGTAGATGGCAAGAGGGTTTGCATTTGCAGGTGATTCTATATACCGGGTCTTAACCAACAGTCTTTATAAGTGTTCATTAAGACACAAGACTCAGCAATGTTTCCTGCTACAGAAAAGACTTTAACGGAAGAAATAAAGCTGTGAAGATTCCGTTTTCACTTTGTTTCTCGTAAAGACAGTCAGGATCTAACATAAACAACAATTTACACCCAGCATTTATTCTGGAAATTACAGTATCGTGCCGTTAACGCACGCAGATAAATAATGTTTTATGGGTTGCTGCGGAGCTCTTTCAGGGTAGCGGATGTTTTAACTGAATTAAAGGATTTGGAGAACTCAGGGCTCTCGTTTGAGGCAGGTTTAAACAGTTAATATTACAAAACACGACCGCAGAGGAGCTGGTCCAAATATATTTTTAATGCACAGTTATTTTATTTTCATGTTTTCCCATTTTGGTTTTATTGCCATTTGGGTACCTTCCGTTTGTACGGAGTCACTTGTCTCACGGGCCTCGTCCCCCAGGACTTCGCCTGTTTTACGATGACTTCTCTTACTCCGCGTTTCAATCCCCAATATGTGTGCAGGTGTGGAACCTTCAGAAAGAGAACCCTAATTTCTGATAGGTGGGGTCTCCTAACAGAGATGGTTATAAAAATGAAGAATAATGATTTTAAATCAACAATATCTAGAATCTATTTTTTTATTTTTTTAGAAAAAGAAGATCATTGCCTATTTAGACTAACACCTGATCTTTCCATTAGGACAGTTCAGAAACCTATCATCCTGTCCTCCCAGCTGAGGGTGAGGCTGAGGCAGGAGGATTGAAAGTTCAAGGCCAGCCTGGGCTCCATCGAGAGACCCTGTCTCAAAAAAGTAACATAAAAGCTTTTAAAAGCAAAAACTATGTATCTAGAACCAAGACCTGTCATGTAGAGGTACAAGATCGCAATGATGACTGTAACTGTACTGTCTACCTACAATGGACCAATAAACTCAATGAGGAAAAAAAATGTATGTAGGGCAAAAAAAAACCCTCTCAAATCATGATTATTTATTTTAATGTACAACATAAGTCGGTAGTAAATGAAACCAGATACAAATATTAGGGAAAGAAACGGAGGGGCTAGGAAAGTGTCCCCGGGTCACATCCAAGGGGTGACCGGCAGGGGACGGGAGGTCGAGGTACCGCGCATGCGCACCGGCCCCAGGCTGGATGCCACCCCAGCCTCCGCGCACGCCGTGACAAATCTGTGTCAGGGTCTGGAGATTGGTCCCTTTCCGCGCCGTCAGGGCGTCCTGGCCTCCTTCCTCTCTGGCTTGCGACGCCTCTGTGCACTCCCAGATAAGCGATATGTGTCAACAGCCATCGCCGAGCCATAAGTTTTAGTCAAATTCAAATTGTGATTTGAAATTTTACCAAAAGTCTATTTTTTAAAAAACCATAACCTCAGGAAAGAATGATAAAGTTTTAATTTTTTTGTTTATTTGTTTCGCCTGTCTATTTTATGTGAGGTACGATTTTCAATACCATTCAAGTGTGAGTTTAGCCGTGGGTAAGGTTTCATGGGCGCTGCTGTTCTAAATCACTTTTTTAGGCTTCTGAAACTTGGCCTCTTAAATTCTAGTGGCACTGAAGCTAAGTGACCTAGACCAATGGAGTGTGATCAAACATACAAAAAGCCTTTAAAGACCTGCTTCAAGCCAAGCATGGAGGCGCACGCCTGTGATCCCAGCACTTGGGAGGCTGAGGCAGGAGGATCACAATGAGTTCGAGACCAGCCTGGGCTACATAGTGAGTTCAAGGCCAACCTGAACTACATAGCATGACCCTGTCCCAAAAGAACAAAAATAAATAAATACCTGCTTTGGGGTTCAGCTCAGGAGTCTAAAGCACTGTTTTGCGTTGCCAAGCCATCTATTAGAAGATCCTAAAGCATTTATATTACGTACATTTCCTTTTCTAAGGGAATGTTGAGGCGTTTTTCAGTTACGTCATTTTTAGACAAGGCCCCTTATTAAATGAACCCCTTGCACTGGCAGGAATTCAACTTCAACTCAGAATACCGCCACCCCCTCCAGGCAGCCCTTCCTTGTTGCACCGATGTAAGGGAGATCGTCCCTTCTCTAACTGAGACTCCACCATTTCTTATATTTCATATGGTGTCTTATATAAATTTGCTTGTATTGCTGTAATTACATTGGCTCCTTGGTGGCATAGTTTCTGCCTTAGACTTCTTACCTCCTGCAGTTCTTAATGTTGTCCCCTGTGCAGAGAAAAACACTCAACAATCACTTGGTGAAGGAACCCCCCAAATTAAAAGCTAGCCAGGTGTGGTGGTATGTCCTTGTCATCTCAGCACTCTGGGAGGCTGAGGCAGGAAGATCTCAAATTTCAGACCAGTATGGGCCACTTTGTGACTTAGACCTTGTCTCAAATAAAAAATGTAAAAAAGGGCTGGAGACGCAGCACAGTGTGACGGCCCTGGGTTTGGTCTCCAATACCACAGACACACACACAGGACCGCCTGTTGATCCTTTCTCAGAAGAATAAATGGATGAAAATACAACTAACCAGTTCCTCATTGCTGATCCACTGATTCTGTGCTTTCTTTTTGAAAGCCAATGGTGAAGAAGCAAGACAGGCAAGGCTCCTATCCTTACTGGGTTTTACATTCTGCTGGGGAGATTGACCCTAAAAAAAACCCTGTAAGTAGCCAGCCACAGCGGAGGCAGCAGGATCGCTGCGAGTTCAAGGCCAGCCTGTCACGTAGTGAGACTCTGCCTCAGACAAAGAAAACCTAAGACAAGACCGCCTGGTACCAGCACGGGTTACTAACTTCCTCGGCCTCCCTGGGGCTGTTTGGGGCCCTCTGCCTTCATGGCCAGGCATGCGGGTCCACGGGGCCTGGTGATTATCTAGTTTTCTCCACAGACTGCCTCTCCTAGGAAGGGTTTGACCTTGCACTTCCTGTGCAGGGTGCCCTGTGCCTACCTCGTAGAGAGCCGCGCACCGTAGGTCCTCAGAGAGTTCTGCAAAGCAAGTGCGTCCGTGCGCGTGCAGAAGGCTTCTCTGCAGACGCGGAGGTGTTTGCTTCCCCACCCGGCTCTGACCTGACGGCCTCACCCAGAGAGAAAGCTGAGGCTGTGAGAGGGGCGGTCCTGGGAGGGGAAGGGGGCTCCGCGTCGTCCTCGTTAACATTCAGCCACACACCCAGTCACCTCTGTCACCGAGTCCCTCTTGGTCCCGAACTCTGTCTGAAGCAAGCAGGACTTCTCCGAAAACAGCTCTTCCCATCAAGGGAAGCAGAGCCTTATTGCCGGCCTGAGAGAATTCTCCGCTGCGCTAGGACTCACAGAATGAGGAGAGGGGAGGACTGGGAGGGAAATAGGAAGGGAAGGGCAGGGTGAGTTCCGGGGACGCCCAGTGTTTCAGGCTGACGAGGGCTACCCAGGGGCGCAGGATACCGGAGCGGGAACCAGCCAAATTTGTGGGAACCTTTGAACCCCACTCGAAAGGCTAATAGTCAGCGAGACTGAAGCTTAAGGATCTAATCAATATCCTTCATTAAATACCATCCAGGAGACTCAATTCCAAAAGCCTTGCCTTCTCTGTGTGAGTTTAAATGTACACAGCACTTGAGGGGTGCGGGGTGGGGTCTGTTCTAAGAGACTTGCGCGTGTTAACTGGTAGCTACTCAATACAAAAAGATATGTGTGTGTCGCTGGAGACCGAACCCAGTGGGGGAAAATGTTCTGCTGCACCCAGGAATGGCCAAGCTACATCTCAGCCCTTTTTATTTATTTTGTTGTTGTTTTGAGATGGGTCCTCCCTAAATCTGGGCTCACACTTGCAATCCTCCTGCCTCAGCCTCCCAAATAGCTGGAATTACAGGCAAGCACAACTAGAAAAGGACTGTTACTGTTATAGCCATTTTACCACCGAGGTACAGGGAGGTTGGACAACTTTCCAAAAGGGTGTCAGGGCTAGGATTGATACAACTGACTGTAGCGAATTTATGAATATGATCTTGATTTTTCTCTCTTTATGGACACACAGTATCTAAAAGCATATGCAGGGCCGGGGATTTGGCTCGGTGGTTCCGCCACCTGCCTCACAAGCGCAAGGGCCCGAGTTTGATCCTCGGTACCAAAAAAATAATAAAACAATAAAAGCATACCCAAAACTAAAAATGTTGACCCCAACCAGCAAAGATCAGCCATTCTCAGAGCACAGTAAGGGCACCTTTAACATCTCCTGCCGCACTCTGACTGCCCATGAAGTCTGAACTGCTGTCCCAGAATGTGCAGTTCATGAAAAACACTACTTTTCTCAACTCCGGTTGAAAGAGATAAAGGTATCATATCACAGAGGTACAAGCACACCCATATTTACAGCAGCATAATTCATAATAACTAAATCTTAAAAGCAGCCCGTATGTGCAGGAACAGCTGGGTGGATAAAGATAATGTGGTATCTACACACAGTGGAGTACTACGACTGTGCCATAAAGAAGGGAAGGCTCCAGCTGGGGATGTGGCTCCGTGGCACTGTGCCTGCCTGGCAAGTACAAGGTTCTGAGTTCGAGCCCCAGTACTGGAAAAAAACAAGAAAGAAAGAAAGATATGCTTGAAGCCAGGCATGGTGATGCACACTTATAATCAGGACTCAGAAGGCTGAGGCAGGAGGATCACTGCAAGTTTGAGGCCACTCTAGGCTACACAATGACTTCAAGGCCAGCCTGGACTATACAGCGAGACCCTGTCTCAAAAAAATTGAGTGATTTGTAGGAAAATGGATGCACCTTGAAATCATAATGTTAAACGAAATAAATCAAACACCCGAGCTTAAATATCACATGGTTTTCTCATGTGTGAGAAACCCAAACTGTAAATAAAGAGCAAAATAAAGAAATAGAGAACAGGAAGTAGGGAGCTAAGTATTTCTCAGAGGGAGGGGATTAAGAGATGGGGGGTGGGGACAGAAAGGGGGCGAAAAAGGGATCAAGATGTGTTCTGTCCCCCACCACCTGTACGCAGGAGAGCAGACGTGAGGTACACACGTGAACCCATAAAAATAGCGCTATAGTTGGTAACTAGCAAAAGCTCAGCTTGAAGCTTGCATTTCACAAAAATTACAACCACTTTCACAAAGTGTATAAATCCCAGAAACCCAAGAGGGCGCCTGCGCCCACCGTGGTGAGGAAGACGACGCCCAGTGTCCCCGGTTCTGGCCACTTTGGACCGCAGCTGAGGCCACAGTCCCAGCAGGAAGCAGAGGCAGTACCACCTCCCCCTTGCGTGCCCAATTAGGGAAGTGAAAGGCCTCAAACTCAGGGAGATCCTCCTGCCTCAGCCTCCCCGGTGCTGGGCTCACAGGCGTGCGCCACCACACCCAGCAACGTGTAATTTTTAACTAATTCCCTGCCCCATCTTTCTCTGCTTGAAGCCCTCTTCTAAGTAGAGTTTGCTTTTTGCTGAGCAGTTTGGCCATTTCTTGGCCTGGCCAGACCCCTTCTGGGGGCCTGTAATTTTCCTTTGTCTCCCCCTACTTCCATCACTGACTTCTGTTTGCTGAAGCAAAGCCTTCAGAGGAAGTAAACCTGCCTGACGAGGCCCAGCTGCACGTGGGGCCTGCGAGAGAGGCATTTACAACCTGACAGGAAGATAAAGGTGCAGCGAAAGAGTTTATGTCCCCATCTGCTGGCCAGTCAATAGCACAGAACTCCCTTTATGGTGTCAATCTCCCCTGTGACTTCCTCCCATTTGGGGGCCGATATCTTGTTTCAAGATGTTCCCACCAACCCTCTGCTGTCCCCTTTGTTTAGAGCCAGGGAGGAAGGAAGGACTGTGTCACTGGAATGCGGCATGGGGCTGTGTATTTTACACTCACACCTCAAGCTGGAGAGAGGCCCCATGGGCAGTGGTGACGTGTGGAGACAGGAAAGCCACCGCGCATCCGGCCACTTCCTGACGTGTGGTCCCGGCCAGCGGCAGCAGCACTGTGGTAGCGCCGGTCGCTGTGAGGCTCTGAGCATTGTTCCATTGTCCGGGGCTGCCGGACCCGCACGGAGATGGCAGCTCAATTCCCACTGGGGAGAAAAATAACTTCCTTGGCCAGTTTCTTGTTGCTTGTCTTTTAACTTTTTTCCCTTTTTCTCTCTTTCTCTTCAACCAACTCTTAAAGCCAACAGGTGCAGTATCTGCTGAGCTCAGAATCTTTGCTCCTGTAGCAGAAGCAGGGCAAAAAGAGCCCTTTCTAACACCAGCCCCGGGGAAGTGTTCGGGTAGGGTTGCTAGGCCGTGGCAAGGGACTGCTTTGTAAAAGGGCCAAATATACAGAAATGTCCCCCAACACCATGGCTCGTGTGTCACTGAAGCCTGTGTTTTATGTATATGAACGGTATTCATTTTCCTGCAAAACACGCATTTATACCTCAGTTTTATCTATGCTTCTCCCAGGCACATTGTTTTGTTTTGTTTTGTACCGGGGATCGAACTAGGGACCTTGCGCTTGCGAGGCAGGCGGTGGAACCACTGAGCTACATCCCCGGCCCCCAGGCCCATTATATTTTATGTTGAATTGCTCAACTAATCAGCACCACATATGTAAGCCAAGGACTCACACTTCAGCACCGTTCCTCCCTGCGGATGGACCTGACCGTGATCTCGGTGACTGCCCTCATCTTTGCAAAACTGGGATTTCTTTCTCTTTAACGTGAAGATCTTATCTCCAAAACATGAACAGTTTACCAGGCTGCATACACAAAAAGCTCAAAGTTACACAGCGAGTGACTCTGTTTCCCTGAGTTTGTCCAATACGCAGAGCAGAGGGGAGCGTTTTAAATGTTAAATCACCCAATAGCGGGCTCATCCGTCTCCTTAAACTCTGACCGTGGCCTTTTCCCGAGGGGAAGGGACAGGAAGGAGGAGAGGAGGGAGAAGACAGAACGCCTGCTGCGGCATCTCTCTTCAATGTTGTTTTCTAATAGAGCCCTACAGTAGTCGGGCCAGTTAGTTAACGCTCCTTGGCGTTGATCACTTAGAGACTGGCAGGAAATAGCCTGAGACCAGTTGCTTTTCCCACTACAGCCCAGGTAGAGTCCAGTCACAGAGCGGGAATAATCTGGTGACAAAACAGCGTAAACACGGACTATCATCTTGCCAGAGCTGCTTCTTGATTTTTTTTTTTTTCAGAAGTTACCCTGCAGTGAATCCTGCTGTCCTTCTTGGGTACAGGCGCAATTCCTGGTGTGTTCACTGGGGCCATCAGCCAGTCCCAGCCGTACTTCTTGGTGGGCGTCCCCAGAGTTTGCGGGCCTGCTAGGGGGCGGCCTAAGGTGCCCACAGTTTCCGGAGGCCTGGGGAGCTGCAGCTTCACAGCCGGGGTCCCCACGCACGGAGTCCGATGGCCCAGCCCGCAGCACCTCGAGCCTGGGGAGCTCAGCTGGCCTTCCTGACCCCTGCGTGCGTGCAGCGGCTAACTCCACCGAGAAGCTTTCTATCAGCAATAATAGCTTTAAGGTGGGAAATAAAAAACGGAGAGTGTTTAAATTGTTAATGGGTTTCATGTTCTTGTCACTGTCCAGGGTTTGTTCCGTTTTATAAACTCATAGTTTTTGGTTGACACTGCTTTTGTGCACACCGCGAGCCGGCTGGCGACGGTGCCTCTGTGTTAGACCATTACTGCCGGATTGTATTTGCAGTAAAGAAGGCGAATGGAGGCTGTAAATCTGCAGCTGGAGATTTAGGGCTCTGTTACTCCGCAGTTTAGGCCCGTGTGTGGCGGGGAGTCCATCCCTCCTCCGGCAGAATTACACCCCGAGAACAGGCCTCCCCGGCGCTGATGGACGGTGTCCATTCCCTGGGCTACCGAGGCACTTAACGCGGCTAATTCGGTTAAAGAAGCCCGGCGGGGGAGGCGGGGGGACCTCCCGCGGAAGCCAGACCCAGGCAGGCTCTCAGGAAGGGCTGCGAAGGTTGCTGGACTGTTCCCCTTCAGGCAGGAAGTGCTGTGTCACCCAACCTCTTAACCCCTGTGCTGCCCAGCCTTCTTGGGAATATCCAGGAAGCGCAGAGGTTCAGAACTCAGGATGTGTCGAGAGACTCAACAGCTTGACACCGCTTTACAAAAGAAAGAAATATATATATGTATTTTTTAAGCTCCCACATAGGCCGGGCATGGTGACAGACGCCTGTGATCCCAGCATTCGGGAGGCTGATGAGGCAGGAGGATCGCTGGGACTGCCAGGCCAGCCTGAGCGACGTCGTGAGTTCGAGTCCAGCCTAAACTATTTAGCAAGACCCTGTCTCAAAAAAAACCAAAACAAAACAAAACAAAAAAACTCAAGTTTCCCACCCCCCTCGGCCAGTTGGTTTGGAATAGAAACGATTTGCAAGGTGAGCTCCTGGATTCAGGAATAGAGCAGTACAAACACGGAAAACGGCCTTGCGAATCACGGATCACCTCTGCGGTGGTGCCTTTGCTGGGGCAGCTGACGTGGATTAGTTGTGCTGTTGGAGGGGCCTTTCCCAGCAAGGGGGTCGGTTAGATGGTCAGGCACAGGATCATCTGCCCGGGCGCCTGGGTCGCCTTCGGTATCAGCTGCGGGCCGAAGGAGCACGATTTAACAGCGCAACTCTGGCACCAGCCTGGGCCCTATTAAGACATCAGCCGATCTGCTCTCGAGCTGTCAGCCGAATTGAGCTCGAAGGCTGCCGTGCAAGATCTAATTTTCATAATCACCCAGAACCTTCGCACCGTCCCCTCCGTGCAGTCCACAGAGCGGGACACAGGCGGGGTCCCCAGAGGCTCCCCGGAGCCCCCCCTGCCCGAAAATGCACCGAAGTTCATCCAGGGGTCAGGCCTGGCTCGCGTTCCTGCTTGAGGAGCCCCTTGTGTGGCGTTCGCCGTGGCCGGAGGCGACAGGAGACCGAGTGACCTCTCCCCCCGCAGCCTCCCACCAGGACAGGACGCGGGGTCCCTGTGCTCCCTGACCTGGAGCCGGGTGCGGCTAATACGGCTCATAGATAAGGTGGAGCTAATGCCCGGGGGCACGGCCTGCCACTGTCCCCGGCCACAGGTCCTCAAAGAGAACATCAGAGGGTGAAGAATTTGGAAGGGGCCTTGGCTTAGTCTCCGAGGACACGGGGTGGGGGGCTTGGACCCTCCCGCGGTTGCTTCGGGGCCACCTCTGAATCCCACCAAGGCAGTCGTGGCCCGGGGCCTGGCATCCAGCTGGCACCGCGCTCAGCTTTGGCCCTTGCAGCGCTGGCGATGAGCGGAGCCCCGCCGAGGGCCAGGGGCAGCGCTGGACTTGGCTGTCGTCCTGCACCTGGGATTTGGTCCAGCTCCTCCTCCTTCTCCTCCTCGGCCTCATCCTCCTCCTCCTCCTCCTCCTCCTC
>NW_022900925.1:35010555-35011188 GCF_012274545.1 Fukomys damarensis
CCTCCTCCTCCTCCTCCTCCTCCTAACGCAAGACCCCTGCACTTCCTCACTGGCTGTCAAAGGTCAGGGAATTTCCTACGGGTCCGGGCGCTCTGGTCGGAAGAAAGGACGCTGTTTGCCGGCCCGAGTCCATGACCCCAAAGCTGCTTTTCCCTGAAGTCCGTGTTTGCAGAGACTCTGGGGTCCCAGGGGCTCGGTCCGTCCCGGGTCAGCGCGGGGACACTTTCGCAGGGCCCGGCTGCTCTTGTTTCTTCTCTTCCTCCTCACTCTGGTTTCTCTTTCTTCCTGCTTTGGCTTTTTTATTTTCACTCTCTCTCCCCTCTCCCTCATCTCCAGCAACTGGCTCGCTTCTTATCCCACTAATTAGACAAGAAGTCCAGAGAGGCCGCTATTAGATTCTGAGCGTCTTTATCAGAGCCCATTATGGCCTTAAAGACCGCAAGTGTTTTACTGAACCCCGGGCACATTTCAGCCAATCCATCTCGGTCGTGAGTGGAGCGGCCACCTTCTTTTCCAAACCTTCAGAGTTGGGGGCTGCGGGCCGGAGGCCGGTTCTCGGTGGCCGCCTTTCCCTTGTATTAATTCTCCTGGAGGCGGTGACTGCAGCTCCTCCTCATCCCGCCGATCCTCATT
>NW_022900925.1:35011247-35046184 GCF_012274545.1 Fukomys damarensis
CTCCTCCTCCTCCTCCTCCTCCACAGCCGCGCGGGTGTGTAAATGTCACCCGCATGAATATCACCCGGGAGGAGGATTCACGGTCGCCTGTTTTGCTCTCGTTTTCTTGACAGAGCCAGGATTCTTTGTATGGACCAGTGGTCTCTCCCTTCGCTCTCAATGGAAGACTAAGCCTGCATTATAATATAGTAACTGCAAAAGAAAGCCCTTTTTTTTTTCCATTCCATTCTTTTCTCTCTTAATTCACTGTCTAGTGAGCTTCTGATTGACTCGCACACCAATTAAAGTAAAATTTAATGGAAGAATAGATTAACTCCCTGAGGTCTCCCTCCCATCCATCAGGGTTTTATAGCAGGAGCTGTGAGGGAGCTCATAACTTCACGCTGTGAATGTGATCATAAAAGAGGGCACGGAGAGGGTTCCGATTTACAGCTGGGCCCATATTCGCCAGGACAGAATTTACTGCCCAACAGACCTGCCCTGGGCCGGGCCTGGGATTGTCAGGTGGGGACTCCGTCCCTTTAATTGGGGCGCCCGCGGCGGGAGGGCTGTTTCCATTGTCCGGGGATGGGGGGAGGCTGCTTTCAGTCCATTTCTGTCTTCAGGTAGCTGCTGTCACCCCAAGTGCTCATATTTTTAAAGGGTGCATTTGATTTGTTACTTACTGTTCGCCCGCATAGAAATTCAGAAGAAAGGGCCAGATGTGTCCTGCTCTGGGCCACTAAGTCATTGTCTTTTTATCTACAAGCTTTTCGGGGTGACTGCAGATATCTCTCCATCTCTGCGTCTCCGGAGTCAACAATGATCATTTCTCCTGGGCATCTTTCATTTTGAGGATCTCAAAGCACTTTATACCTATTATTTTAGTCTTTCCGATAGGTCCAGAGTAAACTAGTAGCCCCCCCGACATTAGCAAGTTCCCTGTTTCTCTGATTCATCTTAACAATAAAGATTGCAAGTGTCCCTGGGCTTGGTGGCACATGCACTAAGGAGGCTGAGTCAGGAGGATCTCACAGAGTTCGAGGCCAGCCTGGGCTACATAGTGAGACCATGCCTCAACAACAAAAAAAGATTTAAAAAAAAAAAAGATGCCCAGTGTCACAATATAGTAGTAGTACCAAATAAAATGTCATGACCAGGCCTCAAATTAACCTTATATACTTATTAAAATAAGTATTTCATTATTTCATGTAGCACAATTAATTTGGGGGGGCTTCAATGTTTACACCTATGTCAAATTTCAGGACTACATGGCATAATCTTTTTTTAGAAGCTTAGTGAGATAGAGTCAGTATTTTAAAATCATTTTTGTCTGAGGCCAGGCATTGTAGTGCAGCCCTGGAATCCCAGCGATCTGGAAGGCTGAGGCAGGAAGACCAGCTTGGGCAACTTAGCAAGACCCTGTCGAAATACATAAGAAGTTTTAAAAAGGGCGGAGGATATAGCTCAGTTTCAAGGTCCCGGTTCATTCCCCAGTACAGGGGACAAAGACCTTGGTTATCAATTGTCCTTGAAATGAAAATGTGTTGCCAGGGATTTACAGTGGTGCTGTACCCTGCCTCACAAGTGTAAGGACTCGAGTTCGATCCCCAGTACGAAAGAAAAAGAAAAAAAATATCAAAACATGTCAAAACCTGACTCATGATCCATCCCTCCCGGTGCCTAGGACTGGGTCTACCCTTCGGGGTTGAGAGTTGGAAATTTGGGAAAATCCTAGACTGTATCTCCCCTGCACACCCAACATCTTGTACACCAAACCCACTGAATCTACCACTTCTGTATCTTTTGCTTTTGTGCAAGGTTCTCATCCTGTTGGACTTGCGGGGGGTTGTTTGTTTGTTTTTATGTAGTCCAGGCTCGCCTTGAATTTGTGGAGATGTTCCTGCCTCAGCCTCCCAAGTGCTGGGATTACAAGTGTGCGCCACCTCGCCCAGCTAGCTGGACTCTTAGAAGTCTTCCAGCTGACCTGCCTGCCTTTACTTTCAACCCCGCCCCCAGCTCATCCTCAATGCTAGTAAAAGAGGAATCACTCTAAAATGGGAATTTTGTAATTTTGCTGCTAAAAATACTTAAGTGACCTCCCACAGCTTAGGGCATAAACTTCAGTGTAATGCAGTTTCTACGGCCATCACTGGACAGCACATCTTCCCAGCCCGGAGCTGAGTTCCCTGGGTTTGGACAACGGAATTGTCAGTTTTCAGTTTTGACCAGAAAATGCTTTAAATCACTAGGACCTACTAACAATAGTTTCACATAAAAGAATATTTTGATGTCAAAAACTAGGAAAAACATAAGTTCAAAATAAAGCCTTTTCTATTACATAAATATATATATGTATGTATGTATATATATTTATGGGAAAGAATCACTGTACAGTTCTTATTTTTTCTCATTTTACTGCACAGCTGAAAATGATCACCATGTTTTCGTATTGTATTTGGGTACCTGGAGCTATTAGGGTAAAAAAGAACTGGATTTTTCCAAGTGCATTGATGCCCACCTGTCATTGCAGCACTCAGGAGGCTGAGGCAGGAGGATCGCCATGAGTTTGAGGCCAGCCTGGGGCTTCATAGCGAGATGCTGTCTCAAAACAAAACAGAAAAAAGCAAAAAAAAAAAGACAAGAAAGAAGTAAATTCTATTCTGAAGGAGCTATTCTTTCTAGTAAGAAAAACAGTCAAATGAATAATATAATAGTATTTGGTGAGTAAAAAGAAAAATTACAGAGTATGAATTGCTACAAAACAGACCAAAGTGGATGGGTGGAGAGGTTAGACAACAGAGAGAGTAAGTATCTGCTTTCTAATCATGTGGTCCTGGCTTAAATCCTGGCTATTTTAATTTCTTGTCATAGAGCTTTGGGAAAAATATTTGAACTGTTTTTAGGGCTGGTTTTATGTTATGAGGATAAGGATAACACCTACTTTGAAATGGTCTGTGAGGATTTAACAAGGGAGGATTTGTAAAAGTATCAGACGGTTCCTAGCATGAGTTTGCCAGCAGCACCTCAAGAAGTATCAGGTGTTTCCTTGTGTGAAAGTTTTAAGGAAGCAGAGACCAAGCTGGGTTCCGGTGGGTGAATAGAAGTTCTCTAAGAACGAAGGGAGGATGCGTGGGAAAGGAGAATATCTGGTATTATCGCTACATGACAGGGAACGAAGCGGGGCGTGGCGGTGCATGCCTATCATCCAGCACCCTGGGAAGCTGAGACAGGATGATCGAAAGTTGGAGCCCAGCCTGGGCAACTTGATGACCTAGAGAGACTCTGTCTCAAAATTAAAAAATAATAAAAGGGCTGGGGATGGGGCTCAGTGGACAGAATCTTCAGGAGAAGAGAGAAACTGTTTCCGGTTTTTTTTAGACTCAGTCTCACTATGTAGCCCAGGCTGGTCTCAAACTCAGGGAGATCCACCTGACTCAGCCTACCAAGGGCTGGGATGGCAGCTGTGCGCCACTGCGCCGGGCTCTCTCCCACACCTTGAATATTGTGTCGCTCTTACTGGAGCACACACTAGGCAGAGGCTTTCACCGTGACAGTTTATGCATGAATGAATGAAGGGAGATGGAGGGCCGGGGATGTGGCTCAGTGGTGCCACCGCCTGCCTTGCAAGTGCAAGGACCCAAGTTCGATCCCCCCACCCCCACTTCCAAAAGGGAGGGGAAAAAAAAAAAAAAGGACCTCCTAATGCACACTTCTCCAGAACATTAAGTTATTTAATCCCCTGGTGAAATTAAATGAAAAACTGCAAAGTACCTGGTGAGAGGTTGCCAGTCTACAAAATGCTAGAAGAATGTGGAAGATGATTTTTTTAACTGGTAAAGGAACTTGAATTCAGGGAAGATAAGCAACTGGCCATGATTATACAGCTATTATGTCATGAGGATGGATTTGAAATCCATTTTTTTTTCGAGGCAGGGTCTTGCTTTATAGCTCAGGCTGGCCTCAAACTTGCAGCGATCCTCCTGCCTCAGCCTCCCGAGGGCCGGGATTACAGGTGTGCGCCAACACACGTGACTATTTCTCACTTACCTTGATACCTCCAGGGCACCCAGAACAGTACACAACCCGTAAGAGGGGCCAAATAAAGGTGTACAGGATTGGAATTGGGTCAGATCATAGCTGAGTTGAACTGAACTAAAGTCTATTTCTCAAACCGCAGGATTTCCTATCAGTGGTGGCGTCAGTCCGTAGATGCCGTCCCCTCGGGCGGACGATCTGAAGCCTTTTGCTTATCCTCCCCGCCGTCCTTCCGGCCCTGTACCGGCCTCCGCGCGGTGGCACCTGTCTCCCCCCGAGGTATCATCGTCCTCGGTCTGTGGATCCCCGGGAAGCCGGCTTCCTGCTCGTGTACTTATTCCAAGCAGTGGGAGGTGCTCAGCCTTTAGGAAAGATTAAAATAGTCTGAGCAGAGCCGGTACCGGGGAAAAGCTGCCCGCCAACGCCCAGTAGCTGCCTTGCTCTTAGTGGCCCTGGCGGTGGCGGCGGAGGCACTGACGCCTTTTCAGACCCGGATCCGGACGCGCGGCACCGTGGGCTCTTCTGGGAGAGGCCTGACAGCGCGATAAACAGAGCTTCTCTGAAAACTGAGAAAACGGTCGGGACGCACTCGAATCGGAAGTCCCCTCATTAAATGGCCGGCTGTGGAGATAAATGCCCCGAATCAGCCCCGGCAGCATAGGCAGACGGTGCGCAGCGGCCAGCCGGGGGGCTTCCGTCTCACGACACTGTGCTGTCCATGTTTTATACAATTAGTACAATAGGATTTTGAAGTCTTACATTTAATCTGTTTAAATGGCCAGTCTTTTTTTCTTTTTCCTTTTGAGACAGGGTCTTGCTATGTAGTCCAGGCTGGCCTTGAACTCACTGTGTAGCCCAGGCTGGCCTTGACCTCACAGGGATCCTCCTGCCTCAGCCTCCCCAGTGCTGGGATGACAGGTGTGTGGCCACCACACCCCGCCACCGGTCTCCTTTCTACGCCTTGTCTCCAAACCTTGGCCACACAGGGAAGACAGGATCCAGTAAAACCAAGCTGCTCTGGTCTCTTCCTATTTCCCACGATCAGAAAAAGCAACAATGTGTCTCCCGGAAACCATGCCTGTGCAGCAATGGACTTGGGCAGGGTCGGGGGGCACCTGGGGGTGTCCACTGGGACTTCCGCCTCCGGATCAGCCGTGAGCTTAGGGAAAGGAGGATGGGGGACGTGGGTGGCTTTGGGAACAGCAGACCCCATGGTGGGTTCTGCCGGCTGGCGCTGTGGATGATCCCCATTTGCGGCCCCGGAACGGTGCTGCCGGTGGCTTTCCCGCTGCGCAGGCCGCGTCCCTTGGGAGCCCCCCTGGCCGTCTTCCGTCAGGCAGTATTGAGCCGACCTGAGCACCCCATTATGAATCCTTTTCTCCTGGCGACCTGACAGCGATCGATGCCTGAACAAGCTATTGAAACTGTAGCAATCAGGAGGACTCCAGTTAATCCGATGCCGCGGTAACTCAGAGCCCAGGGAAGGGTGGGGCAGCTTCCCTAACCTGCGCTGCCCCCGCGTCCCTGTACTTCTCATCCGGTAGAGGCTGACATTTACCCAGGCCCGTAAAATACACAACGGAACCCTTAGCGACAACTCAAACGTGCCCATAGCACTTCTGCAACCATCTGCCATTGGGCAAATATAAAACTTTTCCATCATTGTGTAAATATTTGCATCTATGTCAGTGGAAAGTGGGGATATTGAAAAGATGCCCACCTGGCGATGTGTTTGGATTCGGAAAGCAATCAGCAGGTACAGCGGGACATACAGAACACGAGATGATCATATTCCCCGTCCTAGCTGCGCCTGCTTGGCAAGCGCAAGGTCCTGACTTCGAGTCCTGGTTTCAAAAAACTCAAAAAAAATTTCTTGTCCGGGGTCAGGCGGAAAGCAGTCGAAAAGCCATGTCCCACCCCGGCTGTGACAGCACATTCCTGGGTCCCCTCCCGGTGCAATGGCAGCTCAGTTGGTCTGGGGCGGTACCCAGGTGTAGATGTCTATTACCATGAAATTGCGTAGCCCAATTTAACACCACAGTGGGGCTGGCGCGGGAGAGCCCTCCAGGGTCTGCTGCTGAATTTAACCCTCCTTCCGGTCACTTGCGTCTCCTCCGCCTTTCTATGGGACCGCTCTTCAGATGTTTAGGAATGGCCGCACCTCAGGCCGGAACTCTTTCCTACCTAAACTTTCATTCCTCAGTACTGGGGATTGAACCCAAGGCCTCCACACTAAGCCACACCCCCAGCCCTTTTTTTTTGAAGACGTGGTCTCAACAAGTCACTAAGTTGCCCCAGCTGGCCTTGAACTTGCCATCCTCCTGCCTCAGCCTCCCAGAGTGCTGGGGATACAGCGTGGGGTGCCGCATCCCAGACTCTTAAGCTGCTCCTTGACAGTTTAGTTCCTGAAGTCTTCTCTCCTATGGCAAAGGCTTGTGCAGAAGCCGTTGTGTAACATGTGCTTATCTAGCAGCTCTTACCGTGAGCCCCACGACAGCGGGAGTGGCTTGTGGTGTAACAACATAGTTACAGAAAGGAGCCCGTAACTGTCATTGATTGGTTACCAGTATAAATCTCCAGTGGCTTCAACCAGAAATTCATTCTGAGAGCCAGTGGAAGGGGTGAACCTGCACAGGAGTCTTCAAGGTACCGGCGATACAAACAGGGAAGGAACTTGGGTCCTTGCACTTGAGAGGCAGGCGGCGGCACCACTGAGCTAAATCCCCGGCCCTCTATTCCATTTTTATATATTTGTCCAGTCAAGGCTTTCGATCTTACTGGGTCATATATGCTGACTCATTCACAAAACAAATTTAAGAGCTGGACACAGTGGCACATACCCATGTACGATGTGTTCCTCGACACTATGGGAGGCTGAGGCAGGAGGATTGAAAGTTGGAGCCCAGCCTGGGTAATTCAGTGACTTAGCAAGATCCGATGGCAAAATGAAAAAATAAAACAGGCCTGGGATGTAGCTCAAGCAAAGACCCTCATTCAATCCCCAGTGCCAACACAGAGGAGTATCTTACTTATTTGTGTGTTTTTGTTTGACTAATCAATCAGCAGATTATTTTCTACTGGGCGTCATCTCCCCCTCCCTCACCCGGCAGTTCTGGAAGAATCTGAAGAGATCTTCAAGTTTGAAGCAAAACATAGCTTTGTTGGTCTTCTAACCCGGCATGGAGGGGCAGAGACATCCCGGACGTCACCCTGGAGTTCTAAGAAAATAGAGTACAATAGGGAGATGGTCCAGTTGGTCATTTTTAGTGTAATGGTCTTGTTCCTGTAAAATGGCAGGGTGGCTATTCCAGGAAACCCACTTTTTTTTTAGCCTGAGAAGAGACGGCGAAGGGCCGGCCAGGACAGAGAGAGCGCCCAGCCCCATGTCCTGACCCCCAGGGCCATGTGCAAGGGGCGGGGACCCCTGCGCAGCTCCTGGCCCTGTCGTCGGTGCTGGGAGTCACCTGGCAGTGTCCTCGGGGTCCATGCCTCTGCCGGGCGGTGTGCAGATGACAGCGGCTCCTGGTGTCCTGCCTGGGGCAGGGAGACGTTGCCATCGCTGCCCGTGCCAGGCCAAAGCCGTTAACTCAGGCACAGAACGGGCGATGTGGTGCTCGGAACCTGCCAGGCTGGGGGACCTGTAAATATTTTCTCGTGATGAAATTGATCTTTGCGCCCAGCTAAGGATCACTGTGTTTTCTGACCTCATTTCCAACTAGGTAAGAAAAACAAAAATAAATTTTTCATCTGCAAAATCCAGAACCCTAAGAGGAAGAGTTGGCCGGGTAGCTAGGATATGTGAGACGCTGTGCTGGGTGCTGGGTGAAAAGGAAATAAGATCCAGCTGGGTGTGGTGGCCCACACCTGTCATCCCAGCGCTTGGGAGGCTGAGGCAGGAGGATCACCCCGAGTTCAAGGCCAGCCTGGGCTACATAGCGAGATCCTGTCTCAAAAAACAAAAAGGAAGAAAGAAAGGGAGGTCCAGACCTTACTGGGGAGCAGCACAGCCGGCCTCCCTGTGGCCCAGCAGGCGGCGTTTTCCTGCCTGACCCTGGCAGTCGCCCCTGCCATGCCAGGCTCTGCGCCAGTGAACCCCAGAGTCTGTCAGCCTCTCCCATAGGCTAGTCCGTGCCCAGTGCCCCTCCAGTTCCTGCCAGTGGCCGGGACCTGGCCTTCACCACCCCACCTTTTGCTCACCGGTGAGTGCTGGCATTCCCTGGCCACGCGGCCTGGAGGGCGCCCCGCATCTCTGCCTCTGTGGCCGATGTCACAGGTTGCCCAGGGACTGGAACAGATGGTCACACACAGCACAGGAGGGCGCTGGCCCGGCTGTCTCCCCAGCTCCGGACTGCACCGGCTCAGGGCTCCCGGAGGCCAACAACTAAGAAGCATTTTAGAGATGGTGCTGACCAGACTGACCAGCAAATCAGCGTGTGCGTGGAAGCCTGCTGCTCAGTTCTAGGTATTAAATATGCACTGTGGTGTCTTTGCTACTCATCAATGACCAGGATCTAGAGTATAGAAATGCATTGTCAGCCGGGCGTGGTGGCGCATGCCAGAATCCAGCACTCGGGAGGCTGAGGCAGGAGGATCGCTGCTTGTTCACACAAGGCCAGCCTGCGCTACAGTGAGACCGTGTCTCAAATACATGATATTCACGAATACGTGGCTCTGATATTTGGCTGTGCTTAACCAGGCGCCATTCTAAGCACTGTTTGGACTGTGACTTCTTCATCCTCATAAAAGACTCCTAGGGTAGATGTCATCGTCGCTCCTGTTTTGTAGATGAGGAAACCAAAGCGCAGAGAGGTCGAGACCAGCGAGCAAGTGGTCGAAGCTGGGTTTCGAGGAGACCGTCTGGCTCCGGGTCCCCAGCATCCCTTACCGGCCCCACAATTCAGAACAAGCCCTGCCTCGAGTCTCCATACAGATTTCCAAAGCGCCAACCCAGCCCAGCCTGCAAGCCTTAAAGTTCTAAAGTCTCTAACCTGAGTGTGGACGGCCGACTGGCATTCATCAGTGGCTAAGGCGAAGCCTAAAGTTTAGGTTTTGGAATATCTTCCACTCCCTCTGTCTGTTTAGCAGAAGCCTAGGGGAAGGGACCGCAAAGAGAGCCCAAAGAGAGTCTGAGGGTCTTGGGACCGGAAAGGAACCACAGATTCCTGTGGTGTGGGCCTGGCGCTCTGCAGAGCACAACAGATAAGCCCAGAGGATCCCCTGTCAGCCACAAACCGCTGTGACTAAGCACAGGCAGGAATGAGCAGGGCGTGAGAAAAGTCCCACAGGGAGCTGCCCCACCCCCACACACACTTCCTGGATCCCGCGTCCCCTTCCTCCCTGGCGACAGAAGTGGGACTGTGGTCCTGGAAGTCAGCGTTGGGGAGAAAATCTGGAAGCCAAGTGTCAAAAGACGGACAGGATCAGCCTTTGCAAAATTCAAAGTAGGGCCGGGAGCCGGAACTAGATGGGCCGCGCCCAGAGAAGCCGGACTGAAGGCCGAGGCAGGACACACACTTCGAGTCCAGGCCACGCAAAGGAAAGGAGCCGGGCAGGGGGAACCACAGTTACACCGTCCTTCTCCAGCCCCAGACGCTGAAGACGGTCTCCAGGCTGGCAGAGGGTGTGCGCTCATCCTAAGTGGTACCTGTCCTCCTGGAAACGACACGCATCCGGTGTGCCGGGCGCATGACCAGGATTTTTCAAGAAGGTCAAAAGCACCAGAACTGGCCCAGCACAGCGGTGCAGCTATGGGGGCTGAGGCAGGAGGGTCGCTAGGAGTTTGAGGCCAGCCTGGGCTACAGAGCGAGACTCTGTCTCCAAAAGCAAACAACAACAACCAAAAAAAAAAACAAAAACCCAGAATCAAGTTTAATGTCCACTTTAAGAAGAGCAGGCAACATTCTGAGTTAACGGCAACTCGTCTAAGAGATTTGTGCACAGTAAGCGCCTCGGTGTCTTCATTTCTGTCTTCCCGGGCAGACTGGAGGGCGGGACGAGTCAGCTGGGAGTTGAACCTGCGGTTCCAGGAAGTCTAGAGATTTCAGCGCTCTTCCCTGGTCCATTAAGAGAGCCCCTCCACGAGCATAATGTAGTTAAAGCACAGAGAGATATCTTCGGCCCAGAGAGTGGATTTTATTTCCACTTCGGGGATTTCTGATCCATAGGAGGGAGAGATTCAGAGAAACCCACCCGGCGCAGCGGCTACAGAACAACGCGGTTTGTGGCTGAGTGCCGTCAGTCACCCTGATCTACAGCGAGGAAGAGGCCGGCGTGGTGCAGAAGCACAGATCGGGGGTCCCATCCGCGCCCCTCTCTCCCGTCACTCCCAGCCCCTGTCCCCTGCCCTGCGAGAGTCCACTGGGCTCACTCGGAATGGCACATCATCACAGGCGGGCGCTGGACTGGGGCACTTCAGGGCCTGGACGCCCGGTGGCCGTGGCGGTTGTGGCACTGGCCACCTTGTTAAGGACGCCGCCACCTGTCACCCCGGTGATGCCTTTGATTATTTTCACAGTCGCTGGGATTGATCTGTCTTTCGCCTCCCGGCCCCATCAGCCTCTCAGCCACTGCCTGCAAACTCCCTCACCCTCACCGCCTGGGGCCCTGATCCCTGCTCTCCCTGCGCTGGGAGACAAGCGATCCGGCAAGGAGGCAGCACTCTTGCTATTTCCAGGAAAAACAAAAACAAAAGGGAAAGGCGTTCATTCCTGAGGTCGTGGGCCTTCCGCGAACTCCACGGGACACAAATTAAATTTGAATGCTGCGGTGACCCGAACCGTGCGGCCTTCTGTTTATGTGATTTCTTTCTCCCAAGAACAGATCATCTCGCCTGCGGTATCTCCAGCATCGCCGTATTTCAGCCGGAGAAGTTTTTATCACCTTGATTTCACAGCGGGGGGAAAAATGAGCACCGAGGGCCTCTATACCCAAATCTCCTTGATAAATAAATGGGTGGCAAAATCAATAACAGGGCCTAACGTCGCTGGCTCCGTCCCGCATTACGGCCTTCGAGTCACTGATTTATAAAATGTTCACTGAGCACCTACTCTGCGCGCCAGGGCTGCGTGGGGGCCTCACCGCGTTTCTCTCCAGTGTCTCTAACTCGGTAGGACGGAGGGAGACGCTCCCAGAAACACGGCCCGCTGTTTCAGAGTTCACGTGCAAGCATGAGAGACGTGAACACTCCTGCCCAGTGCCCTGAACTAGCCGGACGCCACCGTAGACTGCTCTCCCCATTCCAGTTATAAATTTCCGTCCTCTATAGTGCTTTATAATTCTTTCCAAATCTGCAGAAACTGAGTGGATTCTTATATGATTATATAAAAAGCAATAGTGCTCCAATATGTTCTAGTACCCTTGGTGAAACTCATTAAATAGATGCTTAGTTCCATTACGTAAAAACTCTACTAACACAAAATATGGCCATTTTATATATGTGCCATCAGAAGACCACTGATACCCTTCCCAAAAGGCCGCTCACTGGAGCATGGGTAGTCTCTAAAAATTCCCACTGATACTCTTGTTCAAGACAGGCATGGTGTGTGCCTGTGATCCCAGCCAGCCAAGAGGCTGAGGCAGGAGGATCACCTGAGCCCAGGAACTTGAGACCAGCGTCAGGCAACAGAGCAAGACCCTAGCTGGGTCCAGGGTCAGGGCCTGGGATTTAGCTCAGCAGTTTCACCACCTGCCTTGCAAGCACAAGGACCCAAATTCAATCCCCGGTACCAAAAACAAAAAACATCAAAGAGACAGGGTCAGCCAGGAGGGAGGATCACAAGTTCAAAGCCAGCCTGGGCAACTTAGTGAGACCTTGTCTCAAAATAAAAAACAAAAAATCTAGGCATCAGGGTCAGGGCCTGGGATTTAGCTCAGCAGTTTCACCACCTGCCTTGCAAGCACAAGGACCCAAATTCAATCCCCGGTACCAAAAACAAAAAACATCAAAGAGACAGGGTCAGCCAGGAGGGAGGATCACAAGTTCAAAGCCAGCCTGGGCAACTTAGTGAGACCTTGTCTCAAAATAAAAAACAAAAAATCTAGGCATAAAGCTCAGTGGTAAAAGCTTGCCTGGCATGCTGAAGGCCCTGGGTTCCATCCCCCAGTACCTCAAATATATACACACAAATATATGTATACATAATTATGTACAAATATATACATTTGCATTTAGAGTTCAAGGCCAGCCTGAGTAACATAGCAAGTTCTCTCTCTTTCTCTCTCTCTCTCTCTCTCTCTCTCTCTCTCTCTCGATTTAACCCAGGGCTTTCCAACTGAACTACAGCCCCATCCCCTTTTTACTTTTTATTTTTGAGAAAAAGTAATGCTTGGTTGCCCAGGCTGAGCTCAAACTTGCGATCCTCCTGCTTCAGCCTCCTGGAGGGCCAAGATTACAGGCCTGTAGCACAATGCCTGGCTGACCCTGACGCCTTTAAAAATTACATTTAAAAAAAGGGAAAGCAAGACAGGAAGATCACAGGTTCAAAGCCAGCCTGGGCAACTTAGCAAGCCTCTCAAAATAAAATAAAAATGTAGGGCGTAGCTCAGAGGATTCAATCCCAGTGCCACCCACATGCGGAGATCCCAGCCCGTGCCTGCGCGGTCCCCTGGCTCGGATGTGGCTCCCCGGTCCCTGCCGCTTCTCTGTCTCGCTGGTGCAGAGCTGTAGGTGTTTCTTGGGCGAATTCAGTGGCTCTGTGACCTGGTTGTAAACGTGTGACATGGGACTCTCGTCCCACGCTCGCTTCTGGCGGTGCACAGGCACCTTCAGAAGGACAGAGTTTAAAGGCCCCAGAAATTTATCAGGGACGGGGAAGGTGTCCAGGACCTAGGAGCCTGGTCCATAATTCAGAAAACTGCTGCGTCTCCTGTAACCAAGCCCAGGGCTTCCTTTCCTGGGAAGCCGCTCCGGAGAAGTCAGAACCTGACATTGGAAGGACTTTAAATTGCCATGTAATTATTTTTATCTCATACATCACTGTGAAGCATAAATCTACTCCTGGGTCCTCGGACCTTGGCTGCTAAAACTGAGTTTCCATTTACCAAGCAAAATCAGCAGTTTTGAGAATGTCGAGATCTGCAGAACCACGTGGGAACTGAGCTAAAAATGGGAATGCACCTCTTCAAATGGTGCACAGGGGCTGTCTTAAGAGGCATTGAAAATATTCTTTTGTTACATATTTCTCAGCTACAGCCCGGTGTGGTGGTGCACGCCTGTGATTCCAGCACTCAGAAGGCTGAGGCAGGAGGATCGCTGTGAGTTCAAAGCTAGCTGGGCTACATAGTGAGACCTTGTCTCAAAAAACTAAACTGAACTTAAAAACTGAGGGCCAGGGATTTAGCTCAGAGGTTCCACCACCTGGCTCACAAGCGCAAGGTCCTGAGTTTGATCCCCGGTACCAAAACAAACAAACAAAAACAAAACCCCAACTGATAATAACTTCAGTTCTGCCGTCTGTCACCAGATGGATTTCCCTATGTGTCTTGAGCCTTCTGCTCTGCACACCCATCTGTAGGGACCACCTCCCTCCCCCAGTGTGGTGCATGTAGCAGCAGTTGCTTTCTTCACCTGGCTCTCTATAGAATTTCATTTAATTCATTTTATTTCACTGGACCTGGGCAAACATCTGGGTTGTTTTTACTTCGCTGATACAATGTGTTGCTGTGACCACCCAGTCCGTCTTGCCATTTCTCTTGATTACTTATTCACCTAGGGGTAAAGCGTTGGATCAGAGAGTTTGTATCCTTCCTGGTTTCATGGAGTTGTTTGTTTGTTTGGGGTTTGTTTGAGACAGGGTCCCAAGCTGACCTCGAACTCACACCAGTCCTCCTGCCTGAGCCTCTTGAGTTCTGAGATTTCAGACGTGTGCCACCATCGGCTTTGGTTTAATTTCTTAATAATGGAGCAAATTTTTTGATAAATGAGAGGTGCAAATATTACCCAAGCTCATAGTGCCACACACCTATAATCCCTGCACTTGGAAGGCTGAGGCAGGAGGATCGCTGTGAGTTCAAGGCCAGCCTGGGCTACATAGTGAGTTCCAGGTCAGCCTGAATAGTGAGACCCTGTCTCAAAATAAATCAATAAATAAATATTTCCAAAGTGTATCATGACCATCAAGGAGGACTCCTCTGTTGAAAATGTGTGCTTTGCCCAAAAGCTGAAAGTAAGAAATTCCCTCTTTTTAGTTCTAAAGACTCAGAACTGAAACGTGTGCTATTAAGTGAACACTAATAGGAAAATGGGTTGTTTATATTCTTCTTTTTCTCAATCTACCCGGTCCCTCTTTTGCCCTAAAATATCCCATGCACATTCTTCTCCGGTTTGTGCTTTAATTTCACCCTCAGTGAAAGGTTTCTTAACCCGCAGCCCCCCAAATATTGGATTATTATGGAAACAAGCTGCAATATTTCAAGTATGGTGCCATGATAAAAGTAACAGGATAATGATTTTCTTTCGCAGTTCAGCTATCAGAGGCCTGAGTATTGATTGCCTGTTTCTGTCGCCTCCTGGCCCCGATGCAGCCACACTTTTGACACAGAGTCACGATAAAAATGTGCCCTTTCCCGTGTGAGACCTCTATAAATGTCACTCGCGTGGTCCATTGTTTTCTAATTCTCCGCGTTTTCATCCAAGTAGCCCGGAAGCCCCCCGTGACCCCGGGGAGAGAGAGGGCGGCCAGTGTGTATTGAAAACGTGCAGGAACAATATCCCTTCCAACGTCCCGCTGAAAGCGCTCACACCTGAAACGAGGGCTCCTTTCGCATAGGGGCTGTGAAATCGCCATCATTAGAGCTGACCGGCGGGGTGGGCTTGGGGAACTGGAGGTTCCCTGGAACACGCGGCAGGCGGAGGTTATAAAATCAGCGTGAGTGTTAGCGCTTCTGGCCAAGAAGGGTCTTGGGGAGGCCAAGCTGAGGCCGGGCGGCGGGCCCCGATGTAAGCACCAACTCCCCGACCTCCGCTTCCCCCTGCCCAGGGACATCTTAGCGCCTCGGCTGCGCCTCCCTGATCCAAGCTGCCAGCCGGTGATTTGCGATTTAGTTCGAGGACCTTTATCTGCGTTAGCCTAGCTCGAGGCCACCAAACTCATTTCATCTGTGCCCCGCGCCAAATCCGATCGCAACGGTGTCAAAGGCAGGGCATCCGTGCCGTGCGGCGCCTCAGCACCTTCCTCCCCTTCGCAAAACCGGTTTATCTAAAAATACCCGGTACAGGGGACCCGCCGCAGCCAGGCCTTGGCGACCATGGTGATGGATGTGACCGCCGCACCCATGGCTTTGCGAGCTGCTGCTGCCCGCGGCCCTGCGCTTCACCTTCGCAGAGCCTTTTTATTTCTTTCCGATAGCTTTCCAATCGGGCAGTGCCGCGTCCTCTCTCTAACCTCGAATCATGGTCTAATAATCCGTTTTGGTGCCCTCATTGGCCTCCAAGGTAGCTTCCCTCTAATGGGCGCTGTCTCCGCGGCCCCCTCCTCCCTTCGCCCCAGCCTTTTCTAGGTCGCAGCTGAGACAAAGCTAGCAGCAGCCTCTGCTCTGGCTGAGCAGCCCCTAAAAGTGCTAAAAAATCCCGGTCAGATGAGATCGGAAGGGGACACACTGTTCCGTCTTCTGAAAACAGCCACCAGCTGTTTACACCTGATACCGATGTCACTGTCCTGACAGCAGCTTCTAGAAATCCGCCCAGAAAGCCCTTCAACCCACCCCGCAGGCAGTCACCAGAGAGACCCCTGATGGGCCAGGGCCCCTTCTCCTTTCTTCTGGCTTACTTTCTATTGATTGCCCCCTGGAAGAAAGGTAACTGACTGTGTTGGGGAGGGGGGTCAGGTAAACCACAGGAGGCTGAGGCAGGAGGATCGCCAAGAGTTCGAGGCCAGCCTGGACGACACAGCGAGACCCTGTCTCACAAAGCCAAAAATATATAAAAAATAAAAAATAGATGAGATCACTGTCAAGAAATGAAGTCAATATCGTAAACCTTTCTCAAAGTTGGCAACAAAATATTACGTTGTGAAATATTTCAAAGAAAACAATAAAATATATGCTAAGAGGGTACTTGAGATGTTTTCGGAAGCTGAGAGATTGGTTCACTCTCAGTACCTGAAAGGCTGAAAATGGATTTTTTAGAAGAATTTTCAAGGCTTAAGTTCCTTAGAAAGTTTTTAGCTCTATATATTTAGTATGTGACCATCTGTCAACTAAAGAAAATTTATTTTGAAGACTACGTGGCAAAAGACATAGAATTTTCTACCTTACAAGTACTCACAAGCTAGGCTCTGTGACGCACACTTGTCATCCCAAGCCCTTGGGAGGCTGAGGCAGGAGGATCACCACAGATTTCGTGGCAGCTTAAACTACATTGTGAGTTCAAGGCCATTCTGGACTACATAGCAAAACCCTGTCTCAAAAGGAAATAGAAAAAAGAAAGAGGGGAAAAGAAATTAACTTGGCATGAATGAGTCTCTAGATTCAATCTCCAACACAGCAATTTTTTTTAACTCACATATTTGAGAATATCGTGCTGTACCTGATGAATACGTACCATTTTCACTTGTTGACTAAAAAAGAATCTTCGCACTGTTGGGGGCTTTGTAAAACAGTCCGCATGGGATCGTTAAGAGCCTTCTTAAGACTTGTCAGGCCCGTGTCTCGCGGCTGGAGGTTTGGGGTTCTGCTGATGTCGCCCACTGACTGCGTCGGTGGCATGCCGCCCAGACAGCATCTCAGTTGTAAACTCCGCGCTCGAATGAACATTGGGCTATAAAACTACTGCTGTTGCCGGGCGTGGTGGCTCACGCCTGTCATCCCAGCACTCGGGAGGCTGAGGCAGGAGGATCGCTGTGAGTTCCAGACCAGCCTGGGCTACATGGTGAGTTCCAGGTCAGGCTCAACTACGTAGTGAGGCCCTGTCTCAAAACACCCCCTCCTAAATAAATAAATAAACAGGAAGGAGAGACAGTTTGGACCCTGGCTTAGAGTACCGGAGACTCTAAAAAAAAAAAAAAAAAAAAAAAAAAAAAGAAAACTGCACTGCTTCCCGTGGCTCAAAATCCAGTTGTCGCTGCCACCAGCTTCTTCGGAGCAGCAGAGAGGACCCGAGCGCACTTTGGGAAATGGCCAAGGTCACCGGCCACTGAGCTTCCCAGAATCCCCCGCACCAGACCGGGCCTCTTCCTCGCCCTCCCGGGCCAGGCGGCTGTGCGGAAACCTGGTCTCACACTGCCGCCCTGTGGAGGGTCCCGGAACTGCAGCTCCCTGGCGGGGCCTCCTCCCTATCTCTTTACACACGCATACACACGCACGCACACGCACGCACGAGTGGAATTAAAAAAAACTCCACCCTTTAGAATTCCAAATTGGCCCGGTGTGGTGGGCAACCCTGTAATCCCCGCTCTTGGGAGGCTGAGGCAGGAAGATCGCCACAAGTTCAAGGTCAGCCTGAACTGCATAGCAAGGGCCTTTTTAAAAATAATAGCAGTAATAATAATAACCCAAATAAATTGGTAAAATTGCCTGCCATTTCTCAGAATACCTTTCACAAGAGCTCAATGACGGCCCTGGCCAACATGGAGGTCCTCATACTCCTTTTATTATGGCCAGCACAACCCCTGGCCTGTCGCCCATGCCCACAGAGGCTGCTTTCCACGTAGGAATTGATGAGAATTCTCTCACTCCCTCTTTTCTTCTTTGCGGGGTCTTAGGGCAATAAACACATTTTAAATCAGATCTACAGCTGACTAGTTCATGAAGACAGAAACAGCGTTGCAGGGACGGGACGTGCAGGTGGGAAGAAATGGATACATGCACTTCCTGTTTAATCTAGGAAGCCAGGAAGGACTCAGATTTTCTTCATTAAGAAAAAAAAAGCCAGAAACTAGTGAAAAGCTGAGATAATTAAAGTTCCCTACTTTTCCAGGAAGGTGAAGAAAAGGGCATTTACAGCAGGGCATGGGGCACATCCCAGCTCTGGGGAGGCTGAGGCAGGAAGATCTCAATGAGTTCAAGGCCAGCCTGGCTCCACCCTGAGTTCAAAGCCAGCCTGGACGCATAGCAAGACTCTGTCTCCAAAAATCGGGGGTGGGGGGCAGTAAATCCTTTGGCCGATCTGTGCTCTTCCCGGGGAACATCCCAAATCAGCACACAGGAAGCTGCGGCTGTAATTCGCATTCTACAGAGAACCTGGGGGCCCTTCTCTCCGCTCCTCTCCCTTCCACATCTGTCCGGCTGTGGGTTGAAGAGGACAAGCCATCCGCGCAGGGTGACTTATGACAAGAAATGAAAATATTTGGATTAGCCATTCTAGGGACTCGTACAGATCGCCGGGCCGCCCTGCCCTCCAGCCCTGGGCTTTTATGAACCGCTAAGCCGGCCTCCCGCCTGTTTGTCAGGAGCACTGTTTGATGTTCCTCCGTGTTTGTTTATCTTAATTAAGATGTTGAATCCATCATCTGTAGCCTCTCTCCAGGGCAGCCGCGCAGGTGCGAAGCTGCTGTGTTCTCAAGCACGTTTGTTCTGGCCGTGTGGACGGACGGCTCGGTGGGGAGGGTGACATTTCTCTCCAGGAAGAGATGATTTCCCGCTCACCTGGCGGTGGACAGCCCTGGGGTGCGGCTGGGACAAGAAGTGAGCAGCCTGCCTTCGTCCTGCGACTTCCCTTCCATCTCCAAGATCCTAGGTCGTGAGCGCCCAGGAGGAGGATGGCTTATTTTAGGAGAAATCATTTAACATCAAACTGTGTTGTGGTGGTACACGCAGGTCAGCCCAGCTCCTGGGAGGCTGAGGCAGGAGGATCGCTGTGAGTTGGAGGCCAGCCTGGGTGGCACAGTGAGACCCTGTTGCAAAAAAAAAAAAAAAAAAAAAAAAAAAATCATGAGTCACTGAAGCGATCCAAATACAGCCCAAGAGTCAGACAGTTCTTGCATTCTGGAGCCTGAGCTTCTCGAAGAGTCCCGTTCCACAGCGAGGCGGTGCAGCCCCTGCCCGCTCCTGGAGCGCCCCCTAAGGACAGGGCCCCTCCCGCCCGCAGCAGCACCCCTAAAGCAGCCAAGCAGGAGGCTGTGGCTGGCTCGGACATTTCCACCGTCCACGCGTCTCTGCTCCCAAAAGGGCCTCGGAATCCGGATCCAGGGGCCCCGGCCGGAGGCCGCATCCTGGCCCCTCACTCGGAATCACTGAATTCCGAGGTGAAACAGAGCCTGAAAGACGAACCGGACTTCATCTGAGGCCTCTGTCAGGCCGCGAGGGCCGGGATCCCTGCTTCTAGCACGTTCTCTCTCCGGCTGTGAGAAACTCTTTGCTCTTGAGGACAGAGCTCCTGGCTCCTCCTCCTTTGGGGGGGACAATCGAGTCCCTGCGGTAACTGCCAGGCCCTGGTCAGCCTCATCCAGAGTACAGCAGCCCCTCTTCCTCTGCACTTTGCTTCTTGGAGACAGTGGCTCTCCCTATTTCCCAGACTGGTCTCGGAAACCATCCTGCCTCAGCCTCTTAAGTAACCACCATGCCCAGTCTCTTCTGCTCTTTCCTGTGGGCCCGAGGCTGCCCCGCTCCTGCCCTTCTGAGCCGGATTTGGCCCCGTGTGTTGTGCTTTCCTTCTCCCTGTCCGGTGGAGCATCCCTGGTTACCGCCCTCCTTTTCATGTGCACCAAGGAAGTGACCATGTGCTCTGTGGAGGCCTCTGTAACTTGGGGATTCTGAACTGATCCTGACTGCTGTGCCCAGTAAGGGTCCCTTTGGGGGTGACCCGGGTCGCGATGTTAGGGCCAGACTTAGAGAGCAGACGGCACAGGTGGGGTGTGGAAAGGTACTGTGGCGGTCAGCTGGGCGTGGCCGCACACACCTATCATCCCGGCCCTCAAGAGGCTGAGGCAGGAGGATTGCCGTGAGTTCTAGGCCAGTCTGGACTTCTTAGCGAGACCCTGTCTCAAAAAAAAAAGAGAGAGAGAGAGAAAAATCGTGGAAATGAAACAACTCTGAGTGGCTTCCTCGGCCGTTTGAAAGGATGAAGTAAGCCAGAGTTATGTAAACATGGATAATAATTTCCCTGGCATTTCATAAATGGTGTTCCACAGAAACCCTCATTTCCCTGGATGGATGGGGCTTCTTTAGTCCCAGCAGGCACTGTCTGGGACTGGGGCAGTAAGCTGTGCCCGCTCCGACCAGGCTCCCGCTGTCTCTTTGTCCCTCCCAGCAGCTCCTCACCTACTCAGGACACGGCGGTGTCCCCTGAGCCCACCTGTCCCCACCCACTCACCAGAGCCACCAGCGGCGCCAGCAGGGTGACAAGGTCCTAACCAGCTGGCTGCTCTGGGGCTGTGGCTCTCCAGGCCCCGCGGGGACCCCCCTGCCTCAGCCTCCTCCCCGCGTTTAGAAATCCGATGGGCGACCCTGGCCCAGTCCAGACCCTGCAGCACATGTGTGGGTGCCTGGTGTGGCCCGAGGCGGAGCTGTCGCCCACACAGCAGCTGTCTCTGCGCCCTGCACAGGTCCCGTGGCTGCCCCAGTCCTCGGCCAGCGCCAGCGTGCGCTCCGGGTCCTACACGGGACCATCACACACAGTTTAGACCCGTAGTGAAAACACCTCGCCCTGGCCGCGTTTCTCCTCTGCCAGTCCTGAGGGCAGCGGGTGCCACCCCGTGGGGCTCCCTTCGCCACCAGTCCCCTCTGCGAGCACGGCACCATCTTTTTCAAGCCTGGGGTAATTGAGATTGTGATGACTTCGATCATCTTTACTATTTCCCCGCCTTTTCTCTTCAGCTGGGTAAGCTGTTTCTTTTACTCGCGTTCCGCCCTTCCAGATACTGAGTGCCTACCTCGTAGGGCTATGTAAAGAATCAAATTAATAAGCTTCAGAGTGCTTCAAAAAAATCTCAAACTGAGCTGGCCGTGGTGACGCACGCCTGTAGTCTCACCACTCGGGAGGCTGAGGCGGGAGGATCGCTGTGAGTTCAAGGCCAGCCTGGGCTGCAGAGCGAGACTCTGTCTCAGAAAACAAAAGAGGTACAGCTCTAGACAAGCGTGCAGACAAGTTCTGCGATGGAGATCACCACCTCTGTGCACTAGTACTTCCAAGTGTGGTGAAAACAGGAGAGATCGGAGGATGAGAGATCAGGAAATCGGTGCCAAAGATGAGTATGAGGGTTCCCGGGACAGCCGGGCACAGGACATCGCCTGATGCCTTCCTTGCCTCCCAGGCTCTCTCCTCTTCGTCCCTCCTCCCCGGCACAAGGTTCCTTGGGCAAGGTAGACCCAAAGCGTGTCCGACGTGGAGGTCACAGGAGCGACGCCGCAGTTAGGAGTGGCACCGCCCCATCCTCTGCCTGGCTCTGGTGCCCGCCGGTCTTCACATGGTCATTGTTTCCAACTCACTAAGATCCTCCTGCCTCAGCCTCCTGAGTGCTGGGACTACAAGCGTGCGCCACCACAGCTGGCTAGCAATTGTTCTTACGGAAATCTTAGCTTTGGTCATCTGGGACCTGCATGTGACCTGCTCAGCTGCCTCCTTTCCCAAACTTTAAACAGCGTGGCCCATAGGGAAGCCCAGCTATTCCACTCGGTAGCCAGGACTAGAGATCCCTGTAACCCTCAGGCAGGAAGCGAGCTCAGGTATCTGATCCTCGAGGACAATGTCAAAGACAGCTTCCATTTTGGAGCTGAATACCCTGGAATCCTGACAGATCCCAGGCACGAGGACTTCAGAGTGATATTCCTAAAATCCTTGGCGTTTGTGCTAAGAAACCTAGAATTAATATGTTGTTAGCTGGGCATAGTGGTGCATGCCTGTCATCCCTGGCACTTGGGAGGCTGAGGCAGGAGGATCTCCACAAGTTTAGGTCATCCTGGGCTACACAATGAGTTTAAGATCAGAATGAACTATGCAGTAAGACCCTGCTCCCCCCCAAAAAATTATTGCTAGGCATTGTGGTACATGCCTGTTGTCCCAGTTATTTTAGGAGGCTGAGGCAAAAGGATCACAAGTTCAAGATCAGCCTGGGCACCGTAGGCTACATAGCAAGATCCTGTCTCAACCAAATAAAAAATTGTTCATCTTGACTTTTGGTTATATCTTGAAATGTTTGCATAGCCTAGTGTAGAAAGGGGGAAAAAAAGAAACAGGACCAGCATTAGAGCGTCTAAAAAACCTGAATCATATCTTTGTTAACCCTGTAGGCCCTCATTTCATCTTCTAAAGTCAGATTGATGAGAGCTTTCCTCCTGGGTCAGAACCGCAGAGGTGCGCTCCATGAGACATTTTATAAACTGAAGTGCCGCCTGAACATAAAGTATTACTGTTATCTTTTTTTGTTTCTTTTTGGTACCGGGGATCGAACTCAGGACCTTGCGCTTGTAAGGCAGGCAGCAGCATCACTGAGCTAAATCCCTGGCCCTTTGTTTTTTGAGATAGGGTCTTGCTATGTAGCTCAGATTGGCCTTCAACTCTCGGTGATTCTCCTGCCTCAGCCTCCCTGATGCTGGAGTGCCCAGCGGTATTACTATTATCAAATAATTCGGTCAGGGAGCTCTAAATTTCATATTGCCTCTCCAGTCTGCTTCGTGACGCCCAGCCAGTTCCATAATTACGGTTGGCTTGGGGAAAAAAACATGTTTAGTTCTTTTTTTTTCTCCCCCCTTGAAAGAAATGAATCTGGAAGCAGTCTACCTGAGCCATCCAATATGTGCAGCCTCTTTTGTTCATGAACAAACTTAAGGTAATGAGGCCGTGTCCACCGCGATGCAGAAAAACGCTGGAGGGGATGGGTCTCGGTGTGACTGACTTCCGGCGTGCTGCCACACAACAACCCGGGAGAAATTCCTCTGCCTCGCGCGCCTGGCTCGCACTGGCTCTCGGGCGCCCCCTGCTGGCCGGGGCAACTTCCCGTCCTCACTGCTCTGCCCAGGGCTGCCACAGGCCCTGCTGCGAGGAACTTTGCCGAGACTTTTAAATAAACTTACACGGCCACGCCGAGCTGCCTGTCTTCTGAACTTTGCTGTTTCATTCGTCTACACGGAGGGCCATGGAAGGAAACGAATGGGCCTTCAGCGTCCTGCGGGCCCGGGAAATGAACCAGTCCGCTTAACGATGAATGGTGGCCGCTCGCAACACACGTGAGCGGGCTGGGGAAGGCGCACAAGCTTAATGAAGTCCGGGTCGGTGTCCCCGCGCGCGGACAGGAAAGGACGGGGGTTTTAGAGCTGTTTATTGGAGTTAATGGTAATAAATCCCTCACTTGTGATACATTAACTTTAATGTTTTCATTACTTGGCGATTTAGCTTTTCCCTCTTCACGTTGTAAATCACGGTGTCCCGGGAGCAGAGCAGGTCGGGTGTCTGTTCAAGATGACGGGGTTGTTCTCTCTCTCTCTCTCTCCCTCTCTCTCTCTCTCTCCGCGTTTCCTGCTTTCTCTAAGCGCGACTCCTCTTCACGTTGTAAATCACGGTGTCCCGGGAGCAGAGCAGGTCGGGTGTCTGTTCAAGATGACGGGGTTGTTCTCTCTCTCTCTCTCTCCCTCTCTCTCTCTCTCTCCCCGTTTCCTGCTTTCTACCTAAGCGAGACAGACAGACAGACACACCGTGAGCTGTGCGAACAGACACTGAGACAGACAGAGCGCTCTTACCTTTCATCCCCAGACTTGGCCATTTGGTTGGAAACTTCGGGGTCTGGACGCATCGCCCCCATTCCCCGCTCCTCGGCCTTTTTCCTTGCCGGATCCAACAGCTCCCGTCTGGCTTGCTGAGTTTTGTTGGATGAGACGGGAAACCTCAAGGAAGATTTGAAATCTCCCACTGGTAACTTCTTAAAAAGGGACGGTGCTTGGGGGCTTAAACACAGTGGAGTACTACTCTGCCGTAAACAAGGATGCGCTGGAGACATTTCCAGGTAAATGGGTGCACCCTGAGACCATACTCTTTCGTGTGTGTGCCAGGAATCAAGTTCAGGACCTTGCACTTTCAAGGCGGATGGCAGGATCACCAACCAGGCTAAATCTCCAGCCCATGCTCTTAAGTGAAATAAATCAGACACGTATTTAAGTACCACATTGTTTCTCTGGTGTGAGAAACTGAACGTTTAAATAGGGATTAAAATGTATAATAGATATTGGGAAATGCGAAGAAAATGTTCAAATAGGAAGGGGAGCAAGGGGGGGGCAAGAAAAAGAGAATAGAAGGAAAAAGGTGGAAACAAAGCTTTTGAAAATAAGGAGGGGAAGAGGGGCCGAAGGGAGGGAGAATGGGAAAAAAAGAAGGTGCAAGATATATCACAGAGGTACAAATTTCCTATGATGAATGCTATTATAGAGATCATAAATGTACCAGTAAATGTTTTGCTTAAAAAGAGAGCGAAAGTAGCAGAGCGTGGTGGCGCACGCCTGTCATCCCAGCACATGGGAGGCTGAGGCAGGAGGATCGCTGTGAGTTCGAGACCAGCCAGGGCTGCACAGTGAGTTCCAGGGCAGTCTCCACTACATGGTGAGGCCCTGTCTCAAAAAACCAAAAATAAAAGAGAGAGAGACAGACAGGGAGAGAAAGTTCTCTCCAGTTTTGAGGTTTGAGGCATTTTTTTTTCCTTTCATCTTCCACAAACCTCTTTGCCCGCCTTCCTGTTAATTCTCAGCCCTGTTGTTCCTCTGACTTCTGCACCTCCCCTTCCTCCTTGCTCCTTTAGCTAAATCTTTTCTTTCTCTTTTTTCTGTATTTATTTATTTTTGCTTTCTTATTTCACATTCCCAGCCCTAAATGAAAGTAGTAAATATACAAGAGGGCGGGAGTGATTTACTGGGCAAACGTCTCCTTAGCCCACACGGCCCCCTTAGGCCGGGCGTGGCCACGCTTCAGCTGAGAAACAGCACAGGGCAGCTCGGGCCAGGGACAAGGACAGGACAGAGGTGTCAGAGTAACGGCTGCGAGGGACCAGACTGCCTTCCCACTGGCAGCTTTTCTTTAGGCTCTAAGAAATATAGCTGGGTGTGGTGGCACAGGCCTTTATCATCCTAGCACTCAGGAGGCTGAGGCAGGAGGATCTCTGTGAGTTCAAGGCCAGCCTGGACCGCAAAGTGAGATGCTATTCCCCTCCCCCCAAAAAAGAGAGAGACAGAGAGAGAGAGTCCAGGACATCGGGCCTGTCTTGGTCCCTGTTCGCACAGAGGAGCAATGATTTTTTGCTTTCTCCATGGCATCATCTGTGCTCCCAGAAGCAGGATTTGTTTCCACCGCCTCCCCACTCTGGCCCACGAGTGACCCCTCCATTCCTGGGTCCCTGGGCCTCTGTGAGGCTGAGTGGGGAGCAGGAACGCAGGTGCCAAGAGGGTCAGTGGGGCAGAGGGGCGCAGAGACCCCAGAGAGAAGAGACCCATGCAGAGAGGGTTCACAGTCTTGCATTTCTGGTCATCGGAAAAGGAGAACTAGGAAGGGCTTTGAGCACGAATCGGGCAGGGCCAGATCGGTGGTTTTTGTTTTGTTGTGTTGGGGATTTTTTGAGACAATCTCACTATGTAGCCCAGGCTGGCCTCCAACTTGGGGCGACCCTCCTGCCTCAGCCTCCTGAGTGCCGGGATGACAGGTGTGCGCCACCACGCCTGGCTTAGATCTGTGTTTCCGATGACTTCTGTGTACTACTGGGGAGCAGGTACAAAGGGTGCTGGCAGAGCTGCCCTCTCTCCTTTCGTACTTTATTCCTCCTTCTTCTCCATTTTTTTCTCTTTTGCAACACTGGGATTGAGCCCGGGGCATTGCATATACTGAGCAACGTTCTATCACAGAGCTACAGCCCCGCAGTCTCCGAGTCTTTGCCAGGCCAGCGGTGTAGGAAATTAGCAGATTGAAAGGATATTTTGTTACTCATTTCTGAAGCGCTCTCTGACAAATATTTGTCATCCCAATACTCAGGAGGCTGAGTCAGGAGGATCTTGAGTTCAAGGCCAGCCTGGGCTACACAGCGAGACCATGTCTCAAAAAGAAATGAAGATATCCTGTCAAGAAACGCCTGCATGATAGTGATTTTTCCTCACACTGTGTGGGGTGGGGGGATACAGGGCGCAGTACAGAGATTCCTGCAAGGCTTGCAGAAAGTCTGGCGTTTTTAAACTCTGCCCTCCTTCTACTTTTTAGAATCATGAGGCCATTCAAAGGACTGTTGCCTGGATTTGTACCAAAATTCTCACTTTGCAAGGTCGATACTGCAGCTTAGCTGCTAAAGACTGAGGTCATTTGTGGCTTCATATTAAGGATGAATTACTAAGATAAAAATAACCAGGCTCAGGGGCACACACGTGTAATCCCAGCACTTGGGAGGCTGAGGCAGGAGGATCGCTGCAAGTTCAAGGGCTCCATCACGAGACCTTGGGCTACCTTGCGAGACCTTGTCCCCCACAAAAAAACAATGCAACAAAAAAGATCTGAATGTTGTCTCCTGTGTCCGTTTGCTAAGTACAAACGCGTGATTTCTACCATTCTGTGATGTCCTGTCACCTGGCTGAACTGCAATTGGTTTTTTTGTTTTGTTTTGTTTTTGTTTTTCGACCCTGGGTGCAGGCGGGATCGCGGTAGTGAGGATCAAGCACCCCTCCTGCCCCCACCTGGGAGACGGGTGGCCCTGGTGTCCAGTCACGCAGGTCTCTCTTCACCTCTGACCCCGCGTCCTCCAGCTGCGAATCCTGCCTTTATCTGGGTTTTCTGGGAGATTTCGTCAAGTGCAGGGGCAGAGAGATTAGGACCCTAATGAAATTCCGCTTCGTGCTGATAGGATGTGATAAACCCTTGGGCTTATCCAAGAGGGCCATTTAATCCCAATAAATTGAAAACCATTTCTAGTTTTCATTATGGTGGTGATATCTTCGTCAGGTAATAAGAGCTCTATTTTAATTCTATACATAAATATAAATCTGTGACCTTATAATAGCAAATTACACAACTGCTTGTAGCTTCTTCCTATTTTTTCTTTTTCTGGTACCTGGGATCGAACTCAGGATCTTGCACCTGCCAGCCAGGCGCAGTGCCACTGAGCCAAATCCCTGGCCCACCTTCTTCCTATTTTTAATATCACCCTTTGTAGCCCCAGCTGGCCTTGGACTCAAGATCCTCCTGCCTCAGCCTCCCCAATGTTGGGATTACAGGCAAGCGCAGTGATGCCTGCCTCATTTGCATACTTTCTTTATAAATCAAGTAGCTCTCTAGATCAGTGTGTGTGGACTCCTCCTGCTTCTTCCTTGAAGCATGGCAGCCTCAGGGCCAGTAGCTGAGCTGACCCTAAAAGAGGAGACTGTCGGGCACGGTGGCGCACGCCTGTGATCCCAGCACTCGGGAGGCTGAGGCAGGCGGATCACCAGGCGTTCAAGGCCAGCCTGGACTGCATAGCAAGACCCTGTCCCAAAAAGAACAAGAAAAATTCCTGTTGAAAAGAGAATATATAAATAAAAAGGCACTGCCTCTCCTGTCCTGAAACTGGGGGCTCGGAGCTGAAACGTCTCGGCCTGGCTCAGCCTTTGTTTGCTCGGTGGCGGCTGTGTTTCTGCGGGTGGGAGGAGAAGAGGCTCCTGCTGATAATGTACTGAGAGTAAATGAAATTAAACAAGCACAGCCGCGCTCCCCGCTCCTTCCTCCCCCGGGTGATTCAATTCGAGAGCCGCCGCCTCCGAGGGTCGGGCAGAGGCTGTGTCTGTCCCCCGCTGGGGCCTGCAGTCTGCGCATGGCGACGCCAGCCTCCCCTGAAGCATTTTTTATGCTCCTGCCAGCGGGATCAGCCGGCTGGTGTGGGCGCGCTAATGTCACCTCCATCCCGGGGCCGCTCCCCACGCGCGCTGGCCATGTCGGCCCATTTTCATAAGCATAGATGTTCCATAAAACGGCATTTAGATTTGCATTAAAAAGGAGGTTTGAATTCTAATAGCACATTTAACGTGGCTCTTATGATTCATATTCTTGGCGACTTTAACTCGAGGCTGTGTCTCTAAGTCGAACAAGACCTTTAAGGAGAAGAAGCGCCTGGCGCGGTGGCGCACAGCTGTCGGCCCAGCGCTCGGGAGGCTGAGGCAGGAGGATCGCTGCGAGTTTGAGCCCAGCCAGGGCTACATATCAAAACCCTGTCTCAAAAACTCAAAAGAAGGCCGGGGATTTAGCTCAGTAGCGCCGCTGCCTGCCTCGCAAGCTCAATGTCTGGATTCGATCCCCGTTACCAAAAACAAAACAAAACAAAACAGAGCTTCTCCTCCTGACGCCCAAGCCTGGCCGAATCTGCTGCTGTTTTCTAGGAAGTGGCTTCAGAAGGAAACCACTGCAGAGGGGCAGGAGGGGCGGAAGACTCCTGGGGAGACAGCGCCCCCTTGCGGCGGCCCGCCTCCCACCGCGCCCCGAGGCCATCCGGGGATTCAGGGGGGTCACGGTTTGCTCACCGTGAAACACACAAAGCAAACCGCCCTGAGCAGGGGCCTGGGCATGGGGACCACGGGATAACGAAGCGGACACGTGACACGCTAAAAATGCCAAGCTCTGATCTGTATTTGTTCAAACTACGTGTAAAACATCTTAATAAAGAAAAAGGCAATCTTAATTGCATTTTAAACTGTCTTAAAAATGTTATTTTTTTAAACAAAAAATTGGTAAAGCAAAAAGTATCACCGCAGACACCACTGAATAAATGTAGATGCGCAAAAAACTAATTGCTGAAATGGCCAGAGGTGATGCCTCACACCTGTAATTCCAGCACTCAGGAGGCTGAGGCAGGAGGGTCACCTTGAGTTCAAGGCCAGCCTGGGCTACATAGTGAGGCCCTGACTCACCTCACTCTTGATTAGCTTGTTCGTTTGTTTGTTTTGTACCGGGGATCGAACTTGGGACCTTCCACTTTCAAGGCAGGTGGCACAACCACTGAGCTAAATCCCCGGCCCCCTCACCTCTTTGGGTTTATAGTGGGGTGGTTGAGACAGGGTCTCACTATGTAGTTGGAACAGACCTGGAACTCACTATGGAGCCCAGGCTGGTGTCCAACTCACAGCGATCCTCCTGCCTCAGCCTCCCGAGCGCTGGGATGACAGGCGTGAGACACCACGCCCAGCACCTCACTCTTAAGTGAAATGAATTGGACACATGCATTGTTTCTCTGGTGTGAGAAACCGAAAGTGGAAATAAGGACTAAAAAATATATAATAGATACTGGGAAATGGTAAGAAAATGTTCATCTAGGAAGGGGATCAAGGGAGGAGGGAGGGAGAGAGGAGGAGACAAGAAAAAATGAAAATAGGAGGAAAACACGGAAACAGCGCTGTTTTTGTACATGGGGGTGTTTGGGGTGGGACATGGGATAAAATAAAATAAAATTTATTTTTAAAAAAATAGTAAAATTTAAAAATGCTAAAATAAATTGTGTGATTGAAAAAAATGATCTCACCGAAAGTCCCAAGACAGTGTATAGATAGCCAGCTGACCCCTACAGGATTCTTAGTTGGGTTTGGTTTTGGTTTTGGTTTGCTTATAAAAGTTTTAAAACAAACCACAAGAGGGCCGGGGATTTTGCTCAGTGGTTCCGCCGCCTGTCTTGCAAGTGCAAAGACCTGAGTTCGATCCCTAGTACCCCCAAAACACACACACACACACACACACACACACACACACATACACACAGACTTGGGCTTGGGAACTAAAACGTAAGTAGGAAGTAATATTCTGCCAGCTCACTCCTCCTCTCTTCCTAACTAAGAAACAGAGTTAGGCTGGGCGGTGCCCGGGGTAGCACTTACGCTCAGTGTGCCTGAGGCCTCGGGTCTCAGTGCCAAATGCAGAGTTTTGTTTTTTAAAGGTTTTCTGTTTGGCAGGGGTGGGGAGAGATTGTCCTTCGTTTTTTTGTTTGTTTGGTTTGGCTTTGTTTTTTGAGACAAGGCTTCACTGTGTAGCCCAGGCTGGCCTTGAACATGCAGAGATCAGCCTGCCTCAGCCTTCCCAGTGCTGGGATCACTGTCAGGAGCCACCACACCCAACTTTTGATTTCTCAGTAGCTCTACAGGGAATGAGGCTGCTGAAACCCAGGAAGGTCAGCAGCACCGGCAGAAGTTGACGCTGATTACAGGGATCTAAGGTCCTAAGAAATCTAATATCGTGAGGCTCCCGTAGTTTGAAGAAACCCAGACTAGGCGGTTACTGCCAGGTTCACCTCACACAGTGAACTTAATAAAATTCAAAACTCATGTTCCTAAAACTGGCTGTTTGTTTAAAAAAAGAAAAACAAAGGTGACCAGGCATGGTGGTGGCACATGCTATAATCTCAGCACTCGGGAGGCTGAGACAGGCTGATCTCTGCGAGTTCAAGGCCAGCCTTGGGCTACATAGCAAGACCCTGTCTCAAAAATAAAGTAAGTGTTTTTCAGGGCGTGTGTTCATTGCCCCCTCCAAGACTGCATTTGCCGTAGAGTCTGCTGCTCATGAAAGCCTCGTGGGCCGGCGGCTGTTCATTTGCTCTTGATGGTCTTGGTGGGGATCATCCGGGTTGGGGCTCACGTCTCCCGCAAATGCTTAGCTCCTGGAGTCTTTCTCCTGCCAAGCAGTACATATTCCTGCACCTCCCCTTGCCGCAAATTAATGTAGGCTTAGATCCCGTTGCGCGACCGCAGCATTAGCTATGAGGACGAAGAAAGAAAGGTCATGAACTTTTCCCCGGTTGCAGTGGCCTCCGCGGTGGCCCCGGTGAGGGGGGCGGGGGGCAGGGGACTCCCCAGGCTCTGACAAGTCTCGCTGTCGCTCCTTCCAGGCGCGGAGGACGTGCTGAGGGCCGCCCAGGACCTGGACAGCGTCCTCAAGCAGGGCTACCTGGAGAAAAAGAGCAAAGGTACAGGCTCCGACCGCGGCGGACGGCCAGGAAGGGCAGGGTGGAGAAAACGCCCTGGCGACTGTGCCAGGGCGGCAGGATCGGGTCGTAGACTCCAACCTGCCCCAACATAGGGTCCGGCCTCGCTCACCCCGGCCTCCCGGGTCTGCTAGGAAAACACACTTAAACAGGACGAGGTGGTGCACTCCGTCAACCCAGCACTCGGGAGGCTGAGGCAGGAGGGTCACTAGGAGTTGGAGGCCAGCCTGGACTATGTAGGGAGACCCTGTCGCAAAAAGACAAACCCAGAATGTTAAAGCACGTCGTGGAGCATTTGGAAAGCGCAGGATGAGACAGAGGAAGCTGGATAAGAAGACAGCAGGGGAGCCCAGGAGGGAGGGCGGCCCTCAGAACCTGGCCCCGCAGCCAGCCGGCTCAAGCCGTGCAGGGGACCTGTGGGAACACAAGGGTTTCACAGCCCATTAACCTGGGAAATAAAACAACAACACGCCGATGCAGGTGGTGGGGCTCGCGGACGGGCGGTGGTTACCTGAATTTATGTCTCCCGCTCTGTCCAGACCACAGCTTCTTCGGGCCGGAGTGGCAGAAGCGCTGGTGTGTGCTCCGCAGAGGCCTGTTCTTCTACTACGCCAACGACAAGAGTACGTGGGGGGTGGGGCACCCCGAAACTTCTCCTGCACGTACACTCTGGTCAGCACCCTAACTAATACCAGCCAGGGTACATAAGTCCCAGCACCCCCGGGGAACACAGAGCCGGTTTCAGGTCTCTTCCTTTGTAAACAGGAAGGTAGCGTGGTCCATATACCAAAGGGTTATCTTTTATTATGATACCGGGAATTGAACTCAGGACCTTGCGCTTGCCAGGCAGGTGCAGTGCCACTGAGCTAAATCCTCAGCCTCTGAGCATTCTTTAAAAAAAAAAAAAAAAAAAAAAAAAAAAAATAAACTCTTAAACATAAAAAAAAAAAAAAGTTCGAACTCTTAAACCAGGCATGGTAGCTCATGCCTGTAATCCCAGCACTCAGGAGGCTGAGGCAGGAGGATCTCCGCAAGTTCAAGGCCAGTCTGGGCTGCCCTGTTTCAAAAAAAAAAAACTTAACTCCTGTAGTATGCTAAAATTTTGAGGGGGACGAGCTGGAGATGTAGCTCAGTGGTAGAGCACTTGCCTAGTAGGCCCAAAGCCTCAGATTGAAGTTTCCTTTTTTGTTGTTTTTCTGGGGATTTTGCCCTGTACCCTGTGTTTGCAAGGCAGGTACGGTGCCACAAAGCTAATCCCCAGCCCAAAACCTTGGATTTAACCACAGCACCCAGAGTCATAATTAAAAAATCCAAGAAAGATTTAAGGGTTTCTGAGGTAGCACACACCTGTCATCCCAGCACTCAGGAGGCTGAGGCAGGAGGATCGCCATGAGTTCAAGGCCATCCTGGAGGCCAGTCAGCCCCAGCACTCGGGAAGCTGAGGCAGGAGGATCCCTGCACATTCGAGGCCAGCCTGGACTACACAGCGACTCATTATTACCTAATGATCCTAAACTTCTGTCCTTTTATCCCAGTTTGCCTCTTGGGAGGCGGATGAAATCCCGAGTCTCAGTTCTCCTCCCACTGTTGTGAGGAGGAGGCCGGGTGACCCCAAACGCCAACAGGGTAGAGGAGGCGATCCGGGACCTTGGAGGGCCGGGCCCGCTCTCCCTCATGAAGTGGTTCCTTCTCTCATTATCTCCCATCCCCAACCCCCGCCGGTTCCATCGTAGCCCCCTCTCCGCCTTGCTCCTCTGCTGAAATCACCTTTCCCGTCCCACCTGCCGCAGTCTCGGTCCCTGAGCGTCCTTCCAAACCCCCCTGACCGCCTGATGGGACCTCGCGGCGGAGATGCCTTCCCGGGCTGTGGCTTCTCTCCGGGGACACAGGCACCTCCCTGTCTCGCAGGCAGGCAGCCCAAAGGGACCTTCGTCATGCAGGGTTACAGCGTCCGGATGGCCCCGCACCTGCGCAAGGACTCCAGGAGAGAGAGCTGCTTCGAGCTGACCTGCGGGGACAGGCGCAGCTACGAGGTGGGCCGGGGGCAGGTGTCGGCTACGCTTCCCTCGCTGGGAAAGGCTGGGTCCCGACCCCTCTCCACCGCCCAGCCCGGCCGTCTCCCCCTGGCTGTGTCACCCGCTCCCTTCTGCCGCCACCCGGCTGGCGCTGACCCCAGGCTCTCCTGGTTCCCGCCCGTGATCGCACTACTTTCCGGCCGGCGGAAAACCCAGAAGGAGACTAAATCGGCAGTGGCCGGGCCGTCTGCCCCGCACACGTCTCTCGTGCGAAGTCACCTTCCCCTGGGTGTGTGGGCCACGCGGTGACACTGGTCCCTGGGGGTGACAGCGTTTCTGGGGGACCGGGGGACTTTGTCCGAGCAAGAAAGGCTCATTACGCACTGCGTTCACTTCTGCATATTTTGAATCTTGACTTCCTGTGTTTGCAAGTCATTATAAAATTAATTAAAACAACAAAAATTATGGTTATGGGGAGATGATTTTCACACACACACACACACACACACACCAAGTTTCCTACTCAGTGGTCATTTTTATTTTATCTCAGCTTTATGAAAGCAATGTAGCAAAACCTTTACTAATTTATGAAAAAAAAACACGCTAAGATTAAATCAACTTAAGTAACCCTTTTGCTCTTTAAACTTTTTCTCAGCATTCAACTTTTCTTGGTTCTACAGTATCTTAATCCTTATTTCCATAAAACAATCTTCCTATCCATTCTGCAACTTGTATGATGTTTCCAGTTTTTGAAGTACAGATTGTGCCGAGTGTGTTTCTAATTTTACCATTAAATTCTGATGAGACTTCATCCAGATAAGTTTATGTGAAAAGCATAGACCAGTATTCCTAGAAATCTGTTGCAGAAATGTCTTGCAGGAGTGAGAATCATAATGTGTATTCATATAAGTATGTTGCAGAAATCTAGGCTTCTTAGAGAACAGGTGTCTCAAACTCACTCGAATAGCCAGATAATTAAAATGTTTTCAGGAACATTTGCTTCAAATTGATTCGTTTTTTTAAAAAAAAAAGCTATGGGTGCCGGGCGTGGTGGTGCACACCTGTAATCCCAGCACTTGGGAGGCTGAGGCAGGAGGATCGCTGTGAGTTCGAGACCAGCCTGGGCTGCATAGTGAGTTCCAGGGCAGTCTCAACTACATAGTGAGACCCTGTCTCAAAAAAACAAAAAAAAAAGGGGGGGGCTGGGGATTTAGCTCAGTGGCCCCGCACCTACCTCACAAGCACAAAGTCCCGAGTTCAATCCCCGGTACCTCAAAAAAAAAATGAGGGTTCAGTGCTTGCCCGGACCATTTTCTGAATTGGAAAGTAGTTTATTTACTTTCTTCTCTTCTTAGGCCCATGGAATTCTAGTCGTTGTTGTGGTCTGTGTGTGTCCTTGGGGTCTTTCCCTGCTGTTTATTCTCTTGGGCCCTCAGCTCTTCATCTGTAATTGTTTATTCTCCTACCTCCCCACACTCCAGGAAGGCTCTGCAGCAAGCAGTTCCCCTACCTGAAATGACCCGCCACCTCCCACCTGCCCTTTATAAAGATCCACCCCAAGTGGCTTCAGCCCTGGTAATAAGTGTTTCCTGTGTCCACCGACCCCCTGGCTGCTGCTGTAGCTCAGTGGTTTGGTGCTTGCTGAGCACCCATGAGGCCTTGGGTTCTACCCTCAACACTGGAAAGAAAAATATTCATATTATCAGTGCAAGGGCTCCCACCTCATATACAAGTTGCTTTGCTCTTTTTTTTTCCTATAAACTTTTCCCAAATAAATGCCTGATAAAGGAATAGATAATCAAATGAACACACATGAACATAAACATCTGGATTTTAAAAACTGTTATTGGTTTGGCATGGTGTTGCATGCCTTTAATCCAAGCATTGGGGGGAGGCTGAGGCAGGAGGATCGCAGCAAATTTGAGGCCAGCCTGGTTTACATAGTTCAAGGCTGGCTTAAACTACATAGCAAGACCCCATCTTTAAAAAAAAAAAAAAAAAGTCTGTTATCTCTGGGGATGCAGAATTGCTGAAGGAAAAAATAATTGCTTTGAGTCAGCTGTTTTAGCCTTTTTTTTTTTTT